>NC_143095.1:10327232-10641965 GCF_061535455.1 Colias philodice | reverse complement strand
ACTGCCCCACGCACGCATACGCATCACGAAATACGCATTCACGCGCTACGCAGTGAATGCTTATGCGTATTCGAACTTGCTTGTTCCATCCGTTCTTGTTTCTAGTATCTATTTGTCTTGAAAACGCGCGTTCATGCAGATGATAATTGCAAACGCATTCGCGCTTTTCGCTGCGTGGTGCATGTCAGTATGCTAGGCCTTAGGAAAGAGCAGCAAAACAGTAGTACCTAATAAAACAGTTGTATCAAAGTAGTTAGACCGCCTCCTTGGTACAGTGGTTGACGCGTGAGCGTAGAACCGAGGGGTCCTGGGTTCGATTCCCGGTGGAGACGAAGAAAAAAAAATGTCTCGGTCTGGCAGGACACAGAAGGCTGATCACCTACTTGTCCCTAAAGAAAATCGATCAGTGAAACAGATGTATAATGCATCTGCCCCTTACCCCACTTGGGGACATGGGACTTCACTTTTTATCAAAGTATGTAGTAGTAGAAGTATTTGTATTGTAGTCTATATTGGTATGTCATGAATAGATAAGGAACCGGTTTATGTAGGCACATCTTTTGTCTTTCTTGCAAATAACAAACGGTGTTTATGCGACTGTGAGCTTTGCTACAAACCTCGAAAGGTTTTGCATCGCATAATTGTGTTTTAAGTAAATAAATGTGAAATTTTATTTTCTAAATAAATAAATAATAAGCAACTCACAGATATCACACGCGGGTCCCCCGTACCCGTGCTCGCACGCACACGTGTCCGGCGCGACGCACTTGCCGCGTACGCACGGCTCCGTGCACACCGGCACGCATTGCTCCCCGCGAGCGTCTGGCGCGTAGCCCTGATTTATTTATTTTATTTTATTTATTTGGTCAACCAACATTTGTTTACAGTGATTCTTACAATATAAATATTACATGCAACAAATGCTGATGTTATAATATTATGATAGTAGTAAATATAGACAGGTAAAATAAACAAACGATTAGAAACGATAGTATAGAATTCGACGTTTGTGAGGATTGCATATGTAACAAGCACCAAGCCATCGTTCACGCACTTACGCAGTTAATCGAATTTGTATGAAATTACAAAAAAACGTACGTAAAATACGTATCTACTACATGACCACGTACCTTACAACACTCCTCCACCGGCCGCTGCTTCACCAGGGTCTGTGTCTTGTACACTTGCCGGAATTTGACCTTGTACTTGCTACATCGGGGTGGAACACTGAGACACCACGCGTACTCCTTCACTTGGTACGGCTGCTGTTCTGACACTCGGATCGTTGTTGTGTATCTGGAATGTATGTTGATATAATTAATATTTTTAACAAAAAAACAAAACTTTATACATATTACTGAACTAGATCAAATTAAAATGGGACCAAAAAAACTATGTTCAAAATTGGTTAACCCGATCGAAAGTTCTTAGGTAACAAACTAAAAAAAAATCTATGGAATTGAGAAGAATAATTGTAGTCGTTTAAGGGCCGATTTTTCAATGCCCAGATAAACAGCTAGATAGACTTTATTCTTCAGTTAACAAAATATTCAATTTTTCAATAGACGAATAGGACTTATCTATCCAATAACTACGTTATTTGAGGAATAAATCTATTTGCCGCTCCAACGGCCAGATAGCGCGCTATTCGACTGTTAGGCGTTTGAGTTGACAACTGACGCGTCAAATTTGAGATATTTTCGTATGTCATAACATAGAGCGTAGAATTATTAACAATTAAACCTCTTTCTATATAATTATTATCAATTAAAATCATATTGAAATTGGTGTTTTTGATAGTATTGATGACCATGCCATTGAAAATTTGCCGAACGCTGCCTTTAAGTATGTCGTTTCCATCGTAAAATATATAAATTGAAATACAAATTTAACCAAACTCTTTACTCGAATCAAAACAACAATCAACAATCATAGAAGACAAGTGCACTCCTGACGTGAGTCATAATGACGGTTGTTGACAAATTGCAAGATTTGACTCTATCCCGCTCTAACTTGACTAATTTAATATGTTTGTTTCGCCACTCCGAGAGCAGTGCTGCCAATATGGAAATATTTGGTCAGATAGTTATTCATCAAATAAATCACGATTGAAAAATAGGCGAGCCGTAATGAGTTGGATAAATAATTGAATAAATCTATTCGATGGGTATTTATTAGACTGTTTATCTCGCGATTGAAAAATCGGCCCTTATAAAGTATACATACAACTTGTCTTACTAACTAGTGGGTTTCATCGTTGTATTTCTTTTTTCGTTTCAAAATTTTGGATCCTGGTCTAAACTTTCCAGGGGTCAAAGTGTTCGAAGATAAAAAAGGTATTTTTCCCTATATCACATTAATCAAATGAAATTGAATTGAGCAATCTGATTACAGGAAGTCGATGTGTCCGCAGACATTTGGTCATCGTATTTATTTATTAGCTGTGCCCCGCGGTTTTACCCGCGTTGCTGCGTGCAGCGTGATGATATGATGATATACCTCTATAGCCTATAGGCTATTAGGCATATATCCTCGATAAATGGGCTATCGAACACCGAATTTGAAATAATTTTTCAAATCGGGCCAGTAGTTCCTGAGATTACCGCGTTCAAACAAACAAACAAACTCTACAGCTTTATAATATTAGTATAAAATATTTACTAGCTTCAAATAAGTGATACCACAGATTATAACAGTACAGTTACTACGGTGATAGTTATGCTATAGCTTCTGACTACAGCATTGCTCGCGTGGTAGACGGACAAAAATAACACGTCAAAGAAAACGCGAATATCAAACATTCGTGATTATAATTTATAAGAAAATAATAATAGGAAATCTGTACTCGTAGTACCTACCTACTAACAATTACTCAACATTGAACTACTTAGTAATCATTTGTCAAGCAGAGTAAAAAACGCATGATTCATCCTGTTATTTCTTAACAATAAGATAAGACAAAGCACTTGTCTCTCATATTAACTGCTATTTAAGTTTACAGAAGCTGTAACAGGAACTAAGTGATAACAACATTATAATATTCTAAGAAATCGTCGCGTGAAACATTATATGCGTATACTAATCCTTAATGAGGACATATAAACTGACGTCGTTGTTAATATATAACAAGTAGTATAATAGCTTTAACTTACATGGTACATGGATTATCTACAGATCATCCAGACTATAATGTAACTATTGCACGCCTCATAAGCGAAGCGTTGAGGTGGGTACTACTGTCACTTCGCGCAAAACATCTGATTTTTCAAACTTAAAATGTCTTTATGTATCATACATTGCACTTGTAAGATAATACATACACACACATATTAAGAAAAAACACTATTTTTAACGTTCATGATATTTTTGATGTCATTTTTGTTATTTAAACTAGTTAAAAAACAGTTTAAAAAAGTTCTGTCTTGGACGTCCGTGTGTCTGTATGTGCGGATCCTTTTTCTTGTTAACACGATAGCGACCGAAATACTTTACTAATCGAGTCTTTTTTTTTCTCTTACGCTTGAGTATGCTCAGGAATAGAACCCTTTCATTTTTCAGGGTCTGATTCGATGTGGTTTAATTGTTATTAAATAAACAAAAATAATAATTAATAAATATTTAAAAAAAAAATTATGAGGCGTGCACTTTTGGATTTTCCAAATTATTTAATTGTAGTTTATGTATAAAATAGCTAAACTATTTTTAACCGACTTCAAAAAAAGGTTCTCAATTCGGCAGGTACATCTTTTTACACGCTTTATATTAGCTTCACCTGTACGTTTGTATGTTTGTAACCGACTTCTTTGGGCGCGATTTTGACCCACTTTAAACGGCCAGATTTCGTTCAAACTTTGTTGATTTATTGAGGACCAATGACAATACAATAATTTGATAAAATTATTCCATTTTTTAGTTCGGTTTCTATAAAAAGCGTGTTTTTTAGTTTTTTTAAACTATGTATTATTATTTTAGAATTCACTTCGATCGACAAATACATAGAAAACTTTAACTTATCTGTCAATATATATTGTAAGATAGTATCGATGATTTACTATGGTAGATCATCGAATGAGTAGGCTAGTATAGGAAATGGGAAGTAGGATATAATTTATATCAAGGAGTTGGGGGGCATTGGCGGATGTCGGAACTAGGAATAATTGCAAACAAGGCTTGTAAATACAGTCTCGTTGTATTGTAACATAGTCTGATTAACAATTATTATTGTAAAATAATTAGGTAACTAATTTTCTGAAAATCATAATGCGAAAACCTCGAGGTTCCTAATTCCCTTTATGCATTATTTATATAATTAATGATGAAACAAAAACATATATTCACCCAAGTGTTACAAATGACAATCAATTTTATTGACAAAAATAGCTGAAGTGTTTTTTACAAGCCTTTTTTTAATACAGTGTCACTGTATTAAAAAAAGTCTTTAGTTATTAGTCTTTAGTTATTAGTTACAAAATGGTTACAAAGCATCGTGTGTGATTATTGACAAACCACACACCGCTTATCGTTATTCACAGAAATTGTTACCAGCAAGATAAATAACTGTACATGGAAATATATACTGTAACCTTATAAAGTGTATGTTTTTTACAATGTCATGTCCAACTTTACGAAACAATTCATCAAAAACAGTCCAACCATATCAATATGAAAACGGAGCATTCGTTAATACATATTTCCATATTCAGAATAGAAGCAAAAATCATATTTCGTGTTATGTAATGGCCAATGGGCAGCGTTAGGCGCGAAGAGGCAATCACGATAGTATAGACTTATAGAGAACCTAAATGTCTATTAACGGTCGTCATTGTAGATGTTAATTCATAATAGTAATGGCCCCAAACATCTACGATCATTTGTTGGGCCAACGCTGCCCATTGTGACGAGGGCACATAAGGTATTCGCCAAAACTTTATTATTTATTATTTATTTACTCTTTATTGTACAACAAATTACAATGAAAGTACATAAAACAAAACAATTTAAAATGTACAAACGGCGGCCTTATGGCTCAAAGCCATCTCTGCCAGGCAACCTTCAGGCAAAGGACAAATTAAGGTAGCCAATTAGCAATAATAACGTTAAAATGAATTAAAACGAAGCATAATACATAAAACACTATATGTATATAACTACAATATAATATATACATATACAGTATACATAAACATACTAAACATATATTATACTAAATATATTATTCATACATACTTATTGAATATATTACATACATAATTACATAAACATAATATACATAGACAGTACTTATATAGATAGATAGTAGTCTTTCAGCATCTTTTTAAACGATCGTAACGTCTGGGCGCGTCGAATCGTTTCCGGAAGGGCATTCCATAAGCGGATTGCCGATACCGTAAACGATGTACCGTATAATTTAGTGCCATGCACAGGGAAACGAAGAAGAAAGTTATCAGAGGAGCGGAGTGAGTAGGAGTCAGAAGCAAGATAGTGGAAATTGGATTTTAGGTAGCTAGGAGTACAGGGATTAAAAAGGATGGAATATAGAAGATGGAGAGTGTGAGCATTCCGACGCAGTCGGATAGGTAACCACTTGAGTTTCTTGCGAAACTCAGACACATGGTCAAATTTGCGAAGACCAAATATAAACCTGATGCAAAAATTTTGCAATCGCTCAAGTTTATTGAGCTGATCTTCGCTGAGGTTCGTGTAGCAAGAGTCCGCGTAGTCTAAGAGGGGAAGGAGAAGGGATTGAGCTAGCATAACTTTGGTGGGTATAGGCAAGAAATGACTTAACCGCTTTAAAGAGCTAGCTGCTCCAAATACTCTTTTGCTGACAGTTTTGACTTGTGGCACCCAAGAAAGAACCTCATCGAAAGTTATACCAAGATTTTTTACATTCGAACTATAAGGTATGACAATTCCATCCAATTGCACGGGGGGTAAATCGGCGCAGCTAATTTTTGAGCGAAGATGTGGGCTTCCAATTATAATAACTTGGCTTTTGTTAGGGTTGATCTGTAGGCCAAAAAGTGTACTCCACTTACTTATGGAAGCTAAATCAGCGTTTGTCACTCTTATAGCCTCCGGTAGAGACCCTGCATCTGAATGGGTGTAAATTTGAAGATCATCTGCATACATATGGTAGAGAGACGTTATATGAGGAGTCAAGGAGTTTATAAAAATGGCAAAGAGAAGTGGAGACAACACGCCACCCTGAGGTACTCCAGCAACAATATTACACCACGATGAAAATTGATCATCATACATAATACGCTGCCGTCGACCAGTCAGGTAACTACGAAACCAATCAATTGCCGCAGGAGAGATATTAATAGACTTTAGCAGACTCAGCAGGATTTCAAAGTCAACGGAGTTAAAGGCATGACTGAAGTCCAACAAAGTTAATACGGTGAGCTGCTGCTTGTCCATACTTAAGCGAATATCGTCGGCGACTTTGACTAAGGCAGTTACCGTGCTATGACCAGGACGGAAGCCGGATTGGTAAGGGCTAAGGATATTGTTACTGTACAAGAACTGGCTTAACTGTTTATGAATTAAGCGTTCCAGTACTTTGGACAGAAAGGGTAGAGGTAAATGTAAGATGGAAATGGGACGATACTCATTGAAGGATGTCGGATTATTCTTTTTAGGTAAAGGGATAACATGAGCATCTTTCCAAATGGTAGGGAAGCTGTGGGATGAAATTGAAAAGTTCAGGATGTGAGTAATGATTGGAACGATGATATCAAGGATAGGAATGATCATATCACGGCAAATGGAGTCGGTGCCAACGGCCTTCGAAGATATAGACAAGATAATCTTCTTAACATCAGCTACGGCGAATTGAGTGAAAGTAAACGGGGGATAGTTAGGAGTTGGAAGACTAGAAATATGATTTATACTTATTTGATTATTGAAATTAGGAATTGAATTATACGAACAAAAGAAGCTATTAAGGTTATTAACGTTAAGGTCGGATGGTAGCTGATGACTATTATTTTTCCCAACTCCTAATGATTTAAGAAATTTCCAGACATGTTGGGGGTCGCCGTTTTCGACCGAATCATGGATATGGCGTCGTTGTGCATCCCTACACATAGTATTGCAGTGATTTCGAATATTCTTAAATTTTTCACGATTTGCATCAGATTTGCAGGATCTCAATTTAGCTTTAGCGCGATTTTTCTTCTTCATCAAAAGTCTGATTTCGGGAGTTAACCAAGGTGATGGCGCGTGCTTTAATTTAACTGGCCTAAGTGGTGCATACCTATCATACAACTGAGTTATTAGGAAATTAAAGTTCTGCACCTTTTCGTCAATCGATTCAGCGTTTTTGACAGACAACCAATTAATATTGCGGGCATCATCACTAAGTCGCTCTATGTCTATACCACCAAAGCTACGACGCAAAACGGTTACTTTTTTAGCACGGGGCAACTGGATATTATAGGAGAGAAAAATAAGGTCGTGATAGGAAAAAGAGACAGCTGGGAATTGCCCGTGCGTAGGAACATGATTAGGATTCGACACAAACATTAAGTCTAAGAGGGAA
The DNA here is from genome assembly GCF_061535455.1 of Colias philodice. Classification (NCBI taxonomy): domain Eukaryota; kingdom Metazoa; phylum Arthropoda; class Insecta; order Lepidoptera; family Pieridae; genus Colias; species Colias philodice. Next base: position 10,634,419 of record NC_143095.1, on the reverse strand, counting down.
GGAGTAGAGTTCGGAAAGAAGTGTGTTGCTTTTAAAGGTAGACAATGTAAATTAAAGGAATCAGTGATAGAAAGGAGTTTAGAGCTACGCGAATCCTGTTTACGCGAAACACGTGTTAAAATCTCCCATCAAAATAGCGTGAGTATATAAAGGAATGTGTTCATCAAGAGTGTTTTCAAAGTAGTTGAAGAAATTAGTAGTTAGAGAAGGACTGTAGAAAACACCCAGAAGAACTTTTGTATGAAGCAAAGAAATTTCGATGAGAAGATGTTCCGCCGCATCGGACGGAGGAGGTTGAGGTGAAGAGCTAATAACAGTGAAGGGAATGTGTGATCGTAAGTATATAGCCACACCCCCACCACCCCGCCCGACACGGTCGTTACGAATTAAGTGAAAACCAGGAAGATTATAGAAGGAAGAAGGGAGACTAGGTTTGAGCCAAGACTCGGACACCAGGATAGCGTGAAGATTTGCGCAGTCAAAAGAGACCAGCATATCAGAAAAGTGCGCCGGAATGCTCTGAGCGTTTATGTGAACGATGTTAAAATTTTGGGGGTAAGAGGAGAATTCGGAAGAAATTGAGGAACTGATAGAAGGAAAAGATGCATCGTAAAAATTATCGCCACTGCACGAGCTACCAGACGATGAAATGGATAGAAATTCATCAGAGCTACTATTTAAACTGCTAAAAGACATTCTATAAAATAAAATAAAAATATATAACTATATATTATATTATAAAATATATATATATATTAAAAAAAAATACTAATATAATAAATAAATATTATAATTTATAAATAAATTAATCGAAGTTTTTAGATTTATCCTGTACCCTCCAGCAAAATAAAAGGAAATAATTACTAATTACATAATAAACGCTTTACATCATCATACAAAAAGAAAGACATTAACTATTTAATATTTATAAAAAAAAAAAAACAACCAAAGTCTTAGTATCCAGGACTCCAAAAAGTATTGATCTCAGAGGAATAAACCTATAGAGTACTTGTATCGAGCGTATACAATTTACATATATTTGTTTCTCTCTATCTAAAGAAAACGTCGTATGAAAGAATGAGATAGCTATAGACTACAAGCTACGTTTCAACATAGTCATGGCACCACTTTTACTATAGGTACGTATTTAGATAGATAGAAGGTGATAGTGATGGGATGTGCTTCCATCGATAAAATCGTGAATGCATTTTGCATTTACGGTTTCGTGAAATAATAAATAATAAAAAAAAACAAAATTAATCATAAATTTCAGTTGAATACATTATTTGTTTAATCCTACGAATATAATAAATGCGAAATTATGCGAGAATGGATAACTTTCTCTTTCACTGCTGAACCGATTACAATGAAATTTTGTACATACACACATATGATAGGTTTTATACCGGAAATCCCACGTGAACGGGAACTGTGCGGGATTTTCTTTAGAAACGCGGGCGGAAAGCTAGTATATTTTAAAATAAATTTTAAAACTTGAAATGTAACTAATTTAAAATAAAGATCAATAAAGTTAAAGGAGTGAGGAGAAAGGCACAGTCAGCATGAATTTTAACAAGTTCATAAAAGGACAGTCTTAAAGAAAACATTTTCCTTACATCCTACTAATAAAGCGAAAGTTTGTGAGGATGGATGTTTGTTACTCTTTCACGCGAATACTAATAAACCGATTACAATGAAATTTGGAAAAATTACTTTTGATCCCGTAAATCCCACAGGAATGGGAACTATGCGGGTTTTTCTTTGAAAACGCATGTATATTAAGTATGTATTTCAATAGTAGTTTCTCATCTATGAGAACTGTCATTTAATCAACCGTTTAATTTTCACATAGTTACACATTTAAAGTACCTAAATGTGTAAAAAAATTCCAAATAAAAATTCACTCACACACAAATGCATGGGCGTAGCTAGCCATTGGCACAGGGTGGGGCAAAAAAAAACCGGCCAAGTGCGAGTCGGAGTCGCGCACCGAGGGCTCCGAACAAACCTACTTTTTATTATGTTGTAACTCTAAAATGTATGTTTTAGCAATTTTTCCTTTATCTAAGCTATAAGACATTGCTTTTAACCAAACTTCAAGACTTTGTGTTCACGGGAAGTACAATGTAGGTTTCGATTTCCTTGCGAATGTCGAAATTTGCGAAAAAAAAAGTTGCGTAAAACGGCTGTATCTTTTGTATTTGATTTTTTCACAGCTTTAAGAGACCGTAGACTTGAGTATTCGATATAAATTTCAGCTTGATACCTCCATGCGTTCCTGAGAAAAAGGGTGTTGACAGACAAACTGCAAACAGACAGGCAGACTTTCTGTCTGTCTAAAAATACCTTTTTTTACAAGAACGCGTGGCGATATCAAGCTGAAATAATAATCAATTAAATCAACACAAAAGATACAGTCGTTTATGTTGCAAATTTCATCCCTATATTATATAGTTTATCTTTCTAATACAATACATAATATGATTCCTTTTTATCATAATAGGAACTAAACATGTCTATGTAAATGGAAAAATAAACCATTTCAAATCGTAGAGCATTAAATTGCTCTAAGTTTCAAATGGTAGACATAACTCAGTAAATAAAGCATTTAACCTCGCACTTCCGATTCAATTTCATTTTTGTTTTAGGTTAAGGGTCACTTATTGACCATAAAAACACAAAATGCTGATAGATCCAGGTGGAGCTTTGCTCGCAATCTTAGAGTTTTTGACCGATATCTCGAAAACTATCCACTTTAGGGCAAAAGTTAAATAGACTTTTTTGTAGAAAATCAAATTTTGCATCTTTTATATCATGTAAACTTTTTTGTAAAACATACTGCTTACGGTTTATGACCTATTTAATGAACCGGTTTATCGTTTTTGGCTAATAAGAGCTATTACGCACTGTCGACCAGTCAGACTCAGTCGCCGGCGACTGTGACTTACTATAGTTTAAATAGGGGCTTACGCACTTGGTCATCAGTCGTCCAGGCGACTCGGCGACTCGCCGCGTTGTGGCGACGCACAGGCGACTGGCGGTCGCCGGCGACCAATAGAAGCACGGCTTCAAATGGGAGCGTTCGCACTGCAAGCAACTGTCGTAGCGACTTTTGTAGGGACTGGGTTCAGCACGAATGTACTTAGAATACTGTCGCTCGGCTTGGTTTCCTGCCCCTAGTTTCTCTGTTTTGGTCGCCGAGAAACTGAGTCGCCGGCGACTGGTCGACAGTGCGTAATAGCTCTAACTCGTAAAATATTGGATTAATCAATAAAATGCATGTATGTAGTTTTTAGATAACTTTATTCTCTACAACTTTTGTTTGAAATTTTTTCTAGTGCCCATATTTTTTGAGTTGTACGTTCAATGTAGAAATTCCGCCGCTCGGCGGGTGACGCGGACGTGACAGGCCAAAAGTTTTTTTACGGATGTGTGAATGAAAACGAAGAAGAAATTTCCAATGCACTTGCATTGAAAATCCACTTGCACTTGCATTGGAAAAACGGCGAAATTTTCGAAACAAAATTTTTGATTTTTTTACTTCTAGAAATTTTTTTAATAAATTTTTATAAATGTTTTAATCTTAAAAAATGGATATATGCATTTCATTGATTAATCCAATATTTAAAGAGTTACTTGCCAAAAACGATTAACCGGCTCATTAAATAGGCCATAAATCGTAAACGGAAAGTTTTACAAAAAAGTTTACAACGTATAAAAGATGTAAAATTTTACTATCTTCAAAAAAATCCAAATATTTTTTGCCTAAAGTGGAAAGTTTCGAGATATCGGCCAAAAACTTTTATTTAAGATTGCGAGCGAAGCTCCACCTGGATCTGTCAGCTTTTTGTGTTTTTATGGTCAGTAAGTGACCCTTCACCTAAAACAAAAGTGAAATTGGATGGGAAATTTAGTGCAAATTTGGCTAAATAAAAACAGCTTTATTTAATGGGGTAACAGTACTACACTACTTTTTCTGTCACCAAAGGTGGTTTATATCATACAACATAGAAGCGCAAGCTTTTTGTGTCGACTGACAACTTTCGAGTGAGAATTTTTTAACGGATATTAAGTTTTGTAGTCGGTACCTAGATAATTAGGTTTTTTAGATTTGGTTAGGTACCTTCCAGGTCAGAGCCAGGGTGGGGCAAGCGCCCCACCCTGCCCCACCGTGGCTACGCCCATGCACAAATGTATTTATTATCTAAAGGAACAAAAAAAAAACGTAAGCGTAAGATTGCACAATTCTTCTAGAGTATCCATCTTGATAACACGCAGGCTCGAAATGCAGTGAACACAATCTAGCAAATTTCGACGGCGTCCAATCTACACGTCTCATGTTTTATACCCATTTTTTATTTAGCTCTGGAAATCTAAAACAAAATGAATTTATTAATAATCTAAAAGAGAAACAACAAACTAAACAGATAAGTCAAATAAAACAACCACGTGGTATTTTTTATTTTCCTGCTGTAGAAAATTTACATCTATTATTTGCTACAACAACTACATATAAATCTGATATAAGAAACAAAATAAATAAATCAACGTTAATATGCAATAGATTTTTTGTCATAAATCGATAATATACGCTAGATGTGTTACAACACTACGGTGGTAAACAAAATGCCAAACGTGATAATATTGTGACATTTTTTAAAAATTATTTAATTCTTTTGTATTCCACAACCCCATAAAGTGGGTAAATGTTACAGTTACAACATAAACTTATAAAAAAGCGCTTGATAAAACCTTCAAATAGGGTTAGAACATAAATATTTATCAATTTGCTGAAAATCACTTACCGATGGAAAGACATTTCTTCGTTGTTTTCATCCAAAACTCCCATTCGACTAGTAATAGCCGGTAGCTAAACATACAATAGTCATTTTAGCACACTGACAAATAAAAAGAAACACTAAACACTTTATATTTTCTAAATATTTCGTTAAAAACACTTGACGCACCGAGACCTCCAGCTGGAAGGCAAACAAAACTTAGCCGGCGCGCTACGTTTGAAGACAGTGCAGATACTCTATCGCTATCTCAATCTGACTTATGCTGTTATTGACTAAGAGTAAGTAGATTAGAAAATATGTATTTTGTTCTGTCTCAATATAAGAACTCTATAGGTTTATTCCTCTGAGGTATTGATAATACAGATTACAGACAAGAGTACACTTTGACAGATAGTGTCATTGTGACATTGACTTGACAAGTGAAATAAGAAAAATTAAAAAGTTTGAAGGTTGTACTAATGTTGTTAGCTATAGTTTACCTTACTTTGATCCAATAATTTACAATAAATGTTTATTTATAGAAAGTTTGTATTGAGAGTATAATATGAGAAAGAAAAGTTTTAGGATAATAATCATCGCAAAGATACATTAAAAAGTGCAGTATTACTTACAGAAGCCACAACAATAATAAAAAAGTCAAATTAAATAAAAATTATTTCACTTTATGCAGTCTTTTCGGCCTAGAGCTAACTATCTTGTCATCTTTTAATTGATCCTCACTGGCAGGAATAGAAGATGTAGGACAAGCAGCATTTGGAACAGGAATGGCATCAACATCTGCAATGCAGGTTGCACGGTGACGGGTGCCATTAGGTCCAATTATGAAAATGCAGCCGTCTCTAGTCCAGCACTTATCAATACCGAAGCGCTTACGAGCAGATATAAAAGCATTATGCCGTTGCTTTGTCAAAAACTCAGAAAGAGTGATACCGGAACCTTTTAAAGAGACTTTATTCGACCACAACTTATCTCTGAGTTTCACATCGGTCAACTTTAGAACAATTGGTCTGGGTTTGCCTTCCTGTACTTGACCCAAACGATGGCAACGATTGATGGAGTCTTCTGTGAAATTCTGAAGTTTGAGATGTTTGGAAAGAATATCACACACAAGTAGCGATGGATTCTCCTGACTCTTTTCAGGCACACCATGGATAAGTAAAATTTTTCGTCGACTTCTGGTTTCCTGTTGATCATAAAGTTTCATCAAGATATCCAATTGGGACTGCAAACAGTCAAGTGATGAGGTGACAAATGCACGAAACATGTTGAACTCGGCAGCAATTTGAGTGGATGTGTCAGTGCTTGCAGGGGCTGGATTTTCTAGGTTCTTCTGGAATTCTGCCATCCTCTTGTTGAAAGTTGCAGTCAAATCGACCATGGACTGTTTCAGTGACTCCATAGATGTCATGTTTTGGAACAATTTAGTTCTTGTGATAATATTAGTAAGCGGCTTATTATTATTTGAAAATTTTAAATGGATAGTAAAGCTGGTAGGTACAGAATATTTTATGATTGTAATTCCATAAATTTGTATGTAAAATCCTATTATTTTAATATTAAACACTTCAGAGCAAAAAAAATACGTTATTACTTTTTGGCGCCTACCCTCGACATCCTAACTTTATAATGTCCCACATGACACCAACAATACAATTTTAAATTCAGAACGTCAAATATTAAAAACAAAACACAATGACAAATGCATTTTTCTTCGCAAGGGACCCGCATGCATCGAGTTGCCCTTTATCTCACGTCGTGAGGCGCAAGTATGATGAGATAATAACGCTCAAACAGGGACCAATCGGGTCTCCCCCATCAATAATAAGCTCTGAATAAATGTGAACAAAGACAATATCTTTGATACAGTTTGAACCAGTGTATCTTAGCATATTGCAGAGCCTGTTATATACAGGATGGATATTTTTGTATGATGAGATAGTAACTCTCAAACAAGGAAGAATCGGGTGTACCTATTATTGTAGTATCATTATTTCGGTATTTTTTATCATCGTAAGCTCCGACTCCTAGAAAAATATTTATATAAGTTTGTTTATGCTGTACCACACATATCATTCAAACCACAATTGAATACTTACATAATCAATAATCATAATATCATCACTTCTATAAACAACGACTTATCCTTTTGTCTGTTAAGTGGTGACGGTCATCTCTCCTCATCCCACATACAAATCTCAAACAAATAACCTATCTATCTTCAGACAATCAAGATATTCCTACTCAATTCTGTTTATGTTTACGTATATATTTCCGCCCACTTGAAAGCCTCACGACCATAAACAACCCTCAAAGATTTTAGTAGAGACTGATAGTAGTAGAGACTATAATAATTCAAGATTTGACAGCATTGAGAAGTTCTAGTAATACATATAGCAGGTTAATTACATGCTGGGGTCGCGGAAGAATTCGACACAATACCCGCGGCCCCATCATTAACGCGGCTCGACGGAACACAGTGGGGTTTTTGTCGACAAGAATCCGACATAACCCACGGCTCCTTCCCCGGAGGCCGTGGGCATCTATGCAAGATTTCCCCACTTAAAAAAAGGCTAATTACATGCTCAACAATCCTTTACTAGACGTTTAAAAAGCTACAACATAAAGTTATATAACATGCAAGTATTTACCACAATTACGTGCACATTAATAATTATTATTGACTCAGAAACAAGGCAAAAAGCAATGCCATTGTTCAGGAGATAGTGATTCACTTGCGTCATATTATGTATACCTATGTGTGTCACTGAACCGATAATTACAGTGTATAGGTCAATACAAATCGTAATATATCTGTATGAATTGACGTATGTGGTAGTTATTTCATTCATGATAAACGCATCCTTAGCGGAAAATTATTGGAGCGTATAAGAATAATACCTAATAATCCTGTGCCTGCTTGTTATTAAGTTAAATATTATATGAGACAGGGCAAGAATTACTTTAACTGTGAATTATAAATAAATTAGATTAAACTATTGGTACTAAAGGAAATTAAATATTAAATCAGACAATGCTAAATAGATACATTATGTACTAATTATATGAAGAAATAAAGATTGCAGACATATCCTTTATTGCAATAATTTACAACAATATAATTACATAATATTTGTTTATGTGTATAAACATAAAAATATGTCTTTTGGCCTAGATCTTATGTACCTATCTAGTGTCTCCGCAGTCCGCAGTCTACCGTTAAATATAGGAGATTATTCTTAAAAGAAGTACTAACCTCAATTTAATTTCTCAGTCAGATATCTATTATTATACGAGTCACTGAGATAAACTTTTCTATTTTGTTCACTTTGTTTGTGTAGTTTTAACTTTTACAACAATCATCTTCTAATCTTTAAATCTCCAAATCTTTTAATGTATATATTGTACACATCCTAATAAAAAGTATTAACGATCTCTATTCTCTCAAAATATTGTATCGCAGTTAAATTTTCAGCTATTTAATACTCAAAACTGTATCTTCACAAATTATACAGAAATCTTTTGAAATTTGCTCCTCATTCAGCCCTGTACTATCGTCATATCATGTGACGTACAGGATAGTCTATATAATATAACTATATCTTATGTGTTTATATTATACACATAGTAGACAGAGCAGCAAAAAATAAAACGTCATTAAAATATGGTACCATCATCAGTCGAGAATCGAGATCTGATTACAAAAACATAGGAGTACTTATTGCATTACTATAAATTTTGTTTACATAATCAAAATCTAAGACATTTTAAACGTCGTTCATTAGTTATTTACCGTGTTACCAGTCACGTATTTATAAAAAGAAAACGATGCAAAAATAATTACGCTTTGCTTGGCTTTGGCCTTGCACTATGTACATTATGCAAAGAAAATAATTCTAGGAAATTCTTTTCTTCATTTAGATTATATTCTTGGCGCATTCAATGTGATTTATTTAAGGTTTTTCCAATTTAATTAATAATTTACATACTAATGTGTTATCTTTAAAAAAAATAAAGTGCAGACGTTGACGAGTTACTATCGGAAAGTTACTCTCTCTGTAATTGCATACCTTAACGCAGTTATTACCGTAAAATTGACGTACGTTATTTCTATTGTATAATGAATTGCTGTAAAACAATGTTGAGCAATAATAAAATGCGATAAAAATAACAAACACAATGTTGAGTAAACTGCGACACTTGAGTTGGATACTGATTCGTAGAGAATTTATCATTCTGTTTATAGGTACCACGTTTATATCGACTATACTTCCTAACATCCTCAATTTTTGAATATATGTATCTAGGTATATCCTTATACGATGAATGACAATCCTAATTTTAGAAATATTACCTAGAATAGTCGAGATTTTTCTAGCCTTTATCAAACAGCCCCGTAACGTCGTGCCATCACATTATGATTCCATATATTATCTTCCCACTGGTGGTGTGGTCAATGGGTTATGCCATAACCCGCTAGCCACATACATCCTTCCACCTAAAATATGATACAATACATACATAGTAAAAAGAGAGAAGTAGGCCAACTCCCGGTGTCGTCCACGTCGACCAACTTGCACAATGCACATATCGCTCATGGTGTTACATTGCTAACAACCACAGCTATGTGTTCTGTTTACCTATAGAACTACAACAGATACTCACGCCTCCTGCCTCGTGCACACGTTCGGTCCTTCCAGCAGCGCGTCGCACGCCACGACCAGCGCAAGTAGGACCAACTTCCTCATCGCGCTCATGGTGTCACGCGTTGCTAACCGCCATAGCTATTATGTTCGATGTTTACGTTTTACCGGCGTGGTGTTACGATTTCCCTCTGAAACAACATTTGATACGTTACATGGGAAAGTCAACAATCGAGAAATGTTATGACTTATGAGAATTTTAAAAGATGCTATCAAATTGAAGCGTTTGATTGGCTTCGTTAGTCTCAAGGCGAGGAAACTAGAAAAGTGCGATACTCTAAATAATTACACTCTAATTAGACAAATAAAAAGATTTTGCAATATTTTTAATGAACTAACCTAACCTAGGTAATATAAAACTTTTAAAAACAAGTTAAAAAATTGTTTAAAATCCTGACCTTCAAACAACATTATTAACATTTTATTTGCCATTAGTATAATTATTCGTGTGCTTAAGACGATACACAAAAAAAAATCCACTGCTTGGTGGGCGGAGTCTAATAGCTCGCTATCGCGAACGCGGGTGTGCGCGAAGTCATTCTTGCAAACTCGCCGCGCTGCCGCTGGCCGACTCGGGACAAACATGTATGGAGTCGTCATACAGTTATAACTTATAATATTGTTATGCATATATTTAATTGTTGATTTATTGGTTTTATTTTCTTGCTTATAAACAAATAATCTTCTTTTTAACAACTACTTAGACATTATTAATAATTATTATTATTTCGTAATGTTTACTTTATTACAAAATAATACAGGTTATAAATAATCTTTAAAATAACAAAAAATATTGTTACTCTGAAAAAATGAAATGGTACTCAATAACGCGGACTACTGAATGGATTTAGATAGAATTTGATGCTGACGTAGATATTACATCATGCCCAGAAATGAAAGGTAATATTTCTGAAAGAAGTAATAAACCCTAATTCTTCTCAGTCAAAGTCAAGAGTGGAAGATATCACTAATACAGTAAAACTGATGCGAAACTTTGGATGTTAATTTGTATATTTTTTTGTTAGAATGTTACTTAATCACGTCAAGACTACATTACCAATTTTGATAAAATATAGCTAATTGCCTGGATTTACACATAGGATACTTTTTATCTGAACTGAACACTTCTGTGGGATAAGACAGGATTCACGATATAATCTAATTCCACGCGGGCAAAGCCGCGGTCGGAATGATATTTTTTTAAATAAAAAAATTGTTTAAAAAAAACACAAAATATATTGACGCATGTATTTATTTTTTGCACTCTATTATAATTGTAATTATTCATTACAAATAATCAAAATAAAATAGCCAAAACAAAGTTAGGCCCTGGTAGGGTAGGTAGGCAGGTACAGCAATGTGAGACGAACACTGGCTTATTTATACCAATAATAATGTATTATAAACATTAAATTAAGTTTACTTTCTAACAACAAAAATACATAATATTAGCTAATGTGAAAGCGAATCAACCAATCATCCCACAAAAATGAAATGTGCACACAAATATTCATCCAAATCGGTTCATGTCATTAGGAGGAGTGACTGCAGCGCCATCTTCCAGGCCCAATTGTGTTTCCAGATCACCCAGGAACTCAATTTAATATACTTACACAAAATTTTTCGAAATGAAAACTCACATTTCTATGTAAATATGAATATAAACCTGTTTTATTACTAAGCAATTTCCCGCACAGGTGTAGTAAGTATAAATGAAATAAATATCAACATCAAATTCTTTATACAACATACTTATCTACCACCTTCTAAGAAATGTAATTCTTGAAATTATTTCGTATTTTTTTTAAATATAATACTACTCCAATGAGCTCCTGTTCCATATTATGTCCACCATACTTCCACTAAGTTCACCATGATTTTTTATTTCTTTGCACTTTGTTGCTTTTTGCTAAAAATGGAATCATGCGATAAAACCAGTAGAGCTTTGATAACATACATTTTTGACTGAATAAAGGTACTTACGAAGGAGTGGATTCACATTGTGAACAATCAGTGGGTTTATTTTCCTTCTGGATTCCGGATTTCTGAACAGATTATTTATGCTATAAATGAAAAAATCTTACACATTCGTTATGTACTTAAAACAGGGGTATATATCAAACATCGTCTATAATACAATTATCATCAAATTTAAAATAAAACCAACTTACTTCATTAATTTGTTCCAATTGTAAGCATTCTTTTTCCTCCAACCTTTATGTTTCTTCTTCTTATTTTCTTTATTGTCCCCATTTGTCTCATTTTGTCTTATCGTGTTGTCACCCTGTTTTACGATTGCGCGAGCGACACAAGTTCCCCGTGTGACGGCCGTAGCGGGAATGACTCGTGCAGCGATCGGGGTAGGAAGGTACAGGGCGGCTCTCGCTATATTGGCTGGTCGCGCGCTAATTTCAAGTATTTCTTGTTTATTTCAAAACCATCGCATATTTCAAAATTCTAACACGGTAGACGTATAGGTTGTATATTTTATAGTTAATATCCAAAAAGTCGTAACTTTACGTTTGTTATTTTGAAGATGCCAGAGATTAAAAAAAAATAACAATGATATCTTTGTATTTTTTTTCTATCGAGAAAATATCATGGAATCATGTTTCTAAAACGGTAGACGTATTGTGTTACTATTGAACTTTCTTGTCAAGAATTTTCATCACGACAACTTTAATAATATAAAAATTACGAAGGTTTGAAAAGGGCCGTAAATGTTAGAAAAATTAATTCATCACCTTAAATATAAAATGTTTTTTGCATTCAATTCATAAGAGAAATATATTTTTATATACATCTAGTTTCTATCATCCTTCCATATTCATTCCCATTTAAATTTACTCCATATTCGCTATTATGAACTCCACACAAAACAATGCCGTTAATTTAATTACCACGCCAATCAAAACCAATCGAACCACGTCTCACAAATTGGCTAGAAAGCTAGCAAGTACTGAATACAATGAATACACAATGCGAACATAACCAGTACTAGACAGTAATCCGAACCTTTCATGCACTTAATTGGCGAAAACATTTACAGGTCAGTGAATCGATTGCACTGACCCACGTTTGATCAAAACAATGCACATACCAACACACGTTTTAAATAAGTGAATCTATACTCAATATTAAATTAAATAGCTTTATAATATTGCAATAATATCTATTCTAATATTATAAAGCTGAAGAGTTTGTTTGTTTGAACGCGCTAATCTCAGGAACTACTGGTCCGATGCTTTCGGTGGATGGCCCATTTATCGAGGAAGTTTATAGGCTATATTATATCATCACCCTGAGACCAACAGGAGCGGATCAATGCGGGTGAAACCGCGGGGCACAGCTAGTATAGAGTAAAATGGCACAATTGTATTAGTCGATAGAGCTCGCAAGCGGGGTGCGAGAGATTCCTGAAACGCATGTCACACAGCAGAGTCAGTCTTTCTATTCAAACATGCACTCCGAAATTCGGAGTCCGAATATAAATAGAATAATGAAAAAGTATTTTTCTCTCGACCCGAGAGATGTATAACGACGGATTTATTCCATTGGTCGATATCACAATCTATCAAAAGCAAGCGGGGAATCCCCGCAGACGTTGTACCGAACACACGTATCGGCTTTCATTGGTTGTAATATCTCGCCAACAGGGACTCCCCGCATGCTGTATGTCGAACAATAAAATTGCGCACTTTATTTTATATCCATACTATAATATTATAAATGCGAAAGTAACTCTGTCTGTCTGTCTGTTACTCAATCACGCCTTAACTACTGAACCAATTTGCATGAAATTTGGTATAGAGATATTTTGATACCCGAGAAAGGACATAGGATAGGTTTTATCCCGGAAATCCTACGGGAACGGGGTTTTCTTTGAAAACGCGGGCGAAGCCGCGGGCGGAAAGCTAGTAGGCTATAAAGGAAATAAATTCTTCATGGAATTTTAAATAATTGATGCAATACAAAATATCCCTAGATATTGTTGATAACTGTAGATGCAACCGATTTGGCATTATATCACACATTAATATGTACACTTTCTTTTACAATACCTTCAAGTAAAAGTGTCAGAGATCACTCTAACATCATAATAAACATTTATTCAAAAGCAATGAAAAACCACACTGATAAAGCGGTTGCACTATTATCAAACTAAATAGTCAAACAGAGATACAATATAGAGGCCACCGACTGATGTTTTCCCACTATCAATGTCAATGTTAATAATAATTATCTTAGTTTTGTAACTATAGAATTCATGTGTACATCAGTTACGATGTATGTGTTGAATGAATGAGGAAAACATTGTTTCAAACATGTTTGTAATGAATAGGCTCACAAAACTAATGGACCTTTCACCATTATATTAGAATCCTATATATTATCCCTGATGAAATCACTACATAGTATAAAACAAAGTCGCTTTCTCTGTCCCTATGTATCCTTAAATCTTTAAAACTATGCAAAGGATTTTGATGCGGTTTTTTTAATAGATAGAATGGTTCAAGAGGAAGGTTTTAGTATATAATTTATTATGTTTTAGACAAAGCGGGCGAAGCCGCGGGCGGAAACCTAGTAGGTTATATTTCGGGCGGAGCCGGGACGAGCAACTAGTAAAATATAAAAATTTGGGTACACCGTCATTGACTTCATAAAATTCACATAATAGACCGCTTCTCAGTCAATAACCGCATCTAGTTCTAGTACAAAACCAATACAGAACATCCTTCCACTGAGAATCTTAAACGAAATTTGTGTTTATATTTTTCAATTAAATTAATAAAGAACATACTTTTTAATATTAGAAGGCTTCTTTATCTTATTAATTTCCGATAAAAATCATTTAAAACGATGACAACATGCCCACTGACCGACTAACATGAATTTTACAAACTTAACGGTACAAACGGTAAATCGGCACACTAACTAATAATCGTAATTCCAACGAATTAATGAGAGAGAAATCAAATTTACCAAAACATCTCTTTAGTTAAAAAAAAATGTTTCTTTAATATAGTTTTTTAATCCATACTAATATTATAAATGCGAAAGTAACTCTGTCTGTCTGTCTGTTACTCAATCACGCCTAAACTACTGAACCAATTTGAATGAAATTTGGTATTGAGATATTTTGATACCCGAGAAAGGACATAGGCTACCTTTTATTGCGAAATATGTACCACGGGCGAAGCCGGGGCGGGCCACTAGTATAGTATAAATTATAATTTACCCGTATAGTGAAAAACAACATAACTCAAACCAAGACTCAAGAGCAAAGTCCATCGAAAACTATTTTCATATCTTGCAATAACTGTTCTCACTTACATCTTTCCAAAGCAAAATTAGGTAAACAATAATAATACTGTTTGTAGTTTGTAGTATTAATAATACAAATGAAAATAAATTTTTAACTCAATACGGATTTATGAAGATCATGATTGATTGTGATCTAATATGCCTTTTAAAAATTGTAATCATACGAATATTATAATCGCGAAAGTTTGGAAGTATGTTTGAATGTTTGTCACTCTTTCACGCGAAAAACACTAAAAGGATTTTGATGGTACATACTTGGCAGTGATGTAGTTTATGTATATGAATAACACATAAGCTATAGAAATACTTTCTCGCTTTTGCCCGCGGGTTCTTCCGCGAATGAAATCGAAGGCAAAAGCAGGCACAGATAGTATAAAAAAATCAAAAATCTATTTAAAATTCGTACCTATAGGGGAAAGTGAGTGACATAATAAAATTGCGACGAGGTCATGTTTGTGCATCAATGCATTAATTATGTTTATGATTAACAATTGAATTCAAATCAAGGAATTTGCACCGTATGCATGTATAAATAATAATATTTGTTTTGATTCATTCCAAGCCGTTTATGTTATGCCTATTTGTCATACTAGTTTACTAGCTGTACCCTGCGGTTTTCCCTGCATTGCTTCGCTCCTATAAATATGTCCTAGACCATTCATCGAGGAAGGCTTTAGGCTATTATATCATCACGCTCGCGCTAAGACCAACAGGAGCGAACCACCCGGGTGAAACCGCGGAACGCAGCTAGTCTTAGATAATACTGTTTATTTAGCTTTGACTTCTTATTAAAATTAATCGATACTTAATTAGTACCGATATTGATAATTATAATTAAGTCCGTTCATTGACACCAATAACTCGATAAGTTCAAGAAATAAGACACCTTTATTTACGCAGATAAAACATCATCGATTGCAATTTTCTAACTACCTATGCAAATATTTAAAAATACTTATTAGTACATAACGCGAAGTCTCTATATGATAATTGTTATGAAATACACTTTTTTATGGATACATTCATAATAATATAATACCTAGGTACGTGAAAATATTTAAATAATAACGATATGTATCACAAAGTCCGCAGAATTACGAACGTGACATCCTCAAGTTTTAGTCTGAAAACATACATTAGCGACCTAGTTAATGAATGAAGAGTATAAAACATACCAATAAATAGGTTAATTATATTATATTGCAAGTGGATTGACTAAAAAAATTGGTCCGAATTCTAGAACCTTACCTACATACCCCAATTTCACACAACTAATTTACACTTGAATCAAAATATAGGAAGGGTGGTTTGTTTCTTTTTCTTCAAAGAATCATCGATTCATTGATGAACATATTTATAATACTTTACAATATTACTATTAGTTATATTACGTGAAGTATACCATAAACGGAACAAGGACATGTCAGTCATACAAATTCTTAGAACAGCCTTAGAAGACTAACATATTTTAAGAGATTACTAACATACACACTATGTACATATTATGTGCATAATATAATGTACCCATGAACATAATATATTCCACTAGGAGCGAGTAACGTCCGCTTATTAAAGTAATTGTAGCAATTGCTAATCGTCAGAACTAAATGTCTCTATTATTTTTGCAAATAAATCATATGCGTCGATTGATAGCCAGTTGAATGGAAAAAACCTTTTTGAAGATGATAATTGATAGTAATGAAGAAAACTTTATTAATAACAAGGTTTAATTTTTTCTAAAATATACTGAGAGTAGTTTTAGTAAATTGGATTGTTTTAATTTATTTTTAAACTCTCAGGAGCAACAACCCTGATGCAGTCCATAAAAACACCATAATATACGGAAGAAGTTTAGCACAAAAGTGAACTAGTTTCCAAAGATAAAACAACCTAATAACAGATTGCATTTTACGCCACAGGATAATAGTACTATTACTAACCAACCAGCTGGTAATTAAATCTCAACTCAATGTGTTTGAAAGGACTTCAGCTCTTATTTCTTGGAGAATAAAGACTATGTTGCATGCTATTGATAACTCACTTGAAAACTCGACGAGTGGGTTGTACTAAAAATATGTTTATATTTGCAAGATGTGCATTGATTGCTGGATTGTGATTGAGCCGCATTCCTTGCCATTTATTTGTGGTTTTATGTGATCGTCAGCTGTTATTACAATTACCTATAAGTAGTACAGTTTATATAAATTAAAAATTTGTAAAATAAATGTACTCACACCACGTCATTTCTGAACGCAAATTAGAAGTACTATATATCTTAATATATATAAATCTCGTGTCACAATGTTTGTCCTCAATGGACTCCTAAACCAATGGACTCCTAAACCGATTATAATAAAATTCGCACTCCATGTGCAGTTCGATCCAACTTGAGACATAGGATAGTTTAAACATGTAGGTACCACGGGCGAAGCCGGGACGGACCGCTAGTTATATTATATGAAGAAATAAAGCCAATGTCCCTTTTTATAAGGCTTCAATCAATACTGCGCACACGCATTTAAAAGTGGTTGCTATACTCTAGAGATCAAGTCATGTCATCGAACTTTATGTACGTCAGTTGCTTCTGAGTATTTATCGATTGTATTAGTGGCAAATACGAGTACAATATTATGTGCGAGAAAAAAACTTCTTGATTATTTTACTTTTTAATATTGAAAATCGCAGGCTGAAACTTTTCGGATAACGACTAAATAATAGAATAATTATTATACAACTATTTTTAGATCTCAACGCGAATATAGCGAGTTTATTACAGTACGAATATACCTATTACTAATCAAGCTCACTTAGGTTTAATAGGCAAGTGTGACGGTAGCGCTTGTGAATTAGAACTTCGGTATAGCTGTTGCCAAAACATGCAATAACAAATTAATCTTTTCTGGGTTAAGTAATTTAAACTAGTGCCTAATGCATCGAATAATATTTTGTAATCATTACTATTCCAGTATAAAACAGTCCTATTTCTAAGGATGAAACGTATTTTTGTATGTCTGCCATAGTTAGTTTAAATCTAAATTGATTTCACAATTCACTTATTTTTGTGTTACTAATTAGTTTGCATAATATAAGTATTCATTTTTATTCATTCATTCATTTTTATTTTTTGTTACTTAAGAGTAACAAAAAATAAAAATGAAAGCAAGCCCCTTAAGGACATAAAAGAAACATTCTTGATATTTTTTACCAAAAAAAAGTGGTGACAATACGGATCCTTTATTTGCTAGTCAAGTGGGGGCTTAACACCGGTCAAGTGCGATTTTTACACATGACCTGCTCATGTTCTGGTTGTGTTGTAACTATTTACTAACTAACTGTTCGTGTTTCACCTCAGTTAACCGCAGTTTGTTACAGTCAAATAAAATAGGATTATTTTGTTACAGTTAAATATCTGTTAAACAACAGTTAAATATCGGTTTCCATCCTATTCTGTCATCATTTTCTGACTTAACTTTATTTATGTTACTATAGTTAGTTGTTGTTAAAAAATAATTAATGGTTCTTTTTACATGGGTTCTACGGAATTTAGGTATTCCACGACTTGAAATTTGATCAGCATACCTTGGTTTAAGTACAAGTAGACCAGTCAGTTCTAAATTAATTTCAAAAAACTCTTAAAAACATTCAAATGGCCCTAACAAACAGGTATTCATAAACCTCAACAAAACTCGATAAGCCGCACTACCGTGAAATCACAATGCAAAGTATTATCAAAACACCGACCGTAGCGCGGCAATGAAACAATTGAACCGGGGTTCAGTTAAACCGCTAAAA
Source organism: Colias philodice (assembly GCF_061535455.1). NCBI lineage: Eukaryota > Metazoa > Arthropoda > Insecta > Lepidoptera > Pieridae > Colias > Colias philodice. Next base: position 10,615,803 of record NC_143095.1, on the reverse strand, counting down.
CGGGTCACCGCGCGGATATGTCGACGAACAAACATTTACAATACATTCATAAAGAGACAAACATTCAACGCTTACTCCGTTCCTTGTTTTATAAACCAATACCTTGCGACAATGAGTAACTACAACTGACTTCCAAAATGGAATTCTTAAAAGCAATTTCTAATGTCTTATTGCTGCTGTACCGCACGGTTTTCAGAGTTTATAAAATTGTGTGTTATCCTGGTACATAAAGCTACAACACTGCCAAGTACCATCTCAATCAGTTGAGTGGGTTCCGCGGGAGAGAGTAACAAACATACATCTATACATTACAAATTATCGCGTTTACAATATTACGTATAGGTAGTAGGATTCGTAGGAAGTAGGATGGCCCTTCTTATCAATCCATGTACATAGTTTGTATCGTCACTTTTTATTACCATCAAATAATTTGTTTCTTTCTTTATTGCCTCATCTCCAAATGAAACAAAATCCTATTTCTATCGCAGTTATAACATATGTTTGTAATCGCAAATTGGCGAAGCTATTTTCATGCGTGGGATGAATGCCAGCTATTTGGTCATTGTTTTTATACGTTTTTGCTTATTTACTTTAACAATGGTAGTACATATTTGATTAGCATATTTTTTTTAAGATTTATATCTAATATGAGTTGTTTGGATGTGTGATAATATGTGTGATTTGTGAGCAGAAAAAAGTTTGTTATTATTTTAAAACGCCAGTAAGTCATCAGTCATCACCCATATTATCCATACTAATATTATAATAAAGTCTTGTTCGTTTGGTGTAAAAACAATGTTACTTCCAACAAGCCGAGTAGCAATGAAATTGATAAGAATGATAGAGGATAATTTTTATGCGATCATCACGTTAACGAAAGCTATACTGAAACTAGACACTATTTTATATCGCAAATTTGTATCGGACAGTATTTAAATATCTGAACATTGAAGATTTATTAAATAGTCATTGTCGAAACCTGTATTGGTAGAGCCATAAAAAGAAAGATGTTCATTACTTGAGGAAGTAATGAAGGAGGCTCCTTAAATCGAAATCCTCACTGCTGAGGGTCGTGATCATTTTGGAGTTGTGATTTCATAGTTATTTTACGCCATTTGTCTCGATCTTCTGCGATGTGGATAGCTTCAGGCACGCTAGTTTCTACGGTCCTTTAATTTGGTCCGACCAGCGCATTGGACTGCGGCCTCGGGGCTTTTTTCCTTCTACCTTGCCAGTGAGAAGAACTTTCTCCAGGTTGTCTCCCCTCTTTCTTGCAACATGACCGAAGAATTCTAAAATTCGTCGCAAGCAGGTGGAGGACAGTCTTTTGGTAATACCAAGCTCCTTAAGAATTGATTCATTTCATTACTTAATAACCATAAATAAAATTTCGCATCTTCACTTCAATTGACACTAAAAAAGATCTGCTCTGGACTTAATCTCAATACTTTCTCACATCAATGTGAACAGCTCGATCAGTAAATTGGTGAAATAAAAATGGCGCAGACAATGCGCGTGAAACCGACAGGCGGCCATCCCGGATGTTATGACGATAAACGTTCAATTACCGGGAAAAAAGAGAAATTTACATTGACCACATTGTTGATATCAATGAGATGATTTTATGCAGAATTTTATATGAAATTTGATATATACAAATGATAATAAGCTTGGAAATTTAATACTCTCGTATCTCATAAATTAGGTATAGGTACAGTACAATGTATAACTATACCTACATAGCCACTTATTTTTATGTCAAATATCATCATCCTAAGTCAGTATCAGATGCTAAGATTTTAGTAATTACTAATTATACATATACTGCTACTGTCCAAATGCTACCCATTTTATATTTTAAAAGAAATCTAGAAAACAAGAAACTCAGCAAAATAACATAGCTTCTGCAAGCTCGTTCGCACTTTTTCTCCAGCCACAAACAAATCTACAAATTCCATCCAACCATAGGGGTCTTCTCAAAAGATACAAGTTACGTTTTCACAAAGATTACATTATTAAAGTGAAACTTTTATTATGGTACGGGAGCCAGGAACAGATTTTATGACCAAGTTCCTCTCAAGCGGTAATTAGTAAAATGCATCAAAGTATAGTATTATGAAGCCTCGTGAACGTCAGCTGGAGCTCGGTTGGGGGGAAGAGCGGTTGTAGCCTCCCGTATCAGCTGACGGTTTTTCCACCAAGATACAGCCAGCTGACCTATATATTTATCCACAGTTACATATAAGCTATCATCAGGTAAATTTTTGTTTGAGAGGAAATCACGGAAAATAAATTTTTCTTTAAATTTAACTTTCATGTTCGAGACACCAGCTGACGTATAATACACCATGTTGTAACCAGCTGATTATTTTTTTTCGTTGAGATATTGGGTTAGCTACAATTTGACAAATTTTTAGCTGAGAGGAAATGAATGAATGAATGTATTTTTTTTCCTACGTGCGTGGGAGGCTACAACCGCTCACCCCCCCAACCGAGCGCCAGCTGACGTTCACGAGGCTTTATAATACTATACTCTGAGGCGTCTGACGAATTATCTCTTGAGAGGAAATAATTAACCAAATTTGCACCTGGCTCCCGTACCATTACATCGCATCGTCTCAAACTTTTTGGTCTGTGTAGCGCATGTCGCGTGTATCGCGGCTGCCGAGTAGGTACATACCTACTCGGCAGCCGACCGTCACGCGACATGCGCTACACAAAGCAGTGTTCGGAACCGTTCGAACAGTTTCACTTTTACCGTGGTTTCATAAAACCACACAACATTTTTTATCTTCCATAGTATTTTAGCTCATTCAAACACGTCATGAGCCTGTGGACGCGTGGACGTGGGCGTAACAATGGCAGTATATCATATTATGGAACTTGCACTTGAAATGAAGATTAAATTAAATGCCCAAGCAATGGACAGCCGAACTCATGCTGTTAGATTTATAATTTGAATTAAGAGTTGTAAGTAAGGCCGGTAAAAAACTTATATAATTTTTTAAAGATGCAGTTCCTGATATGATTCTCTTCAACAAAACAAACAAACAAATTCTTATACTTTATAATCTTATGCATAAAACTCGCTGCCACAGTGTCCAGTGTCATAATTTCACATACGGCTTTAACATTTTTTATAGGTAGATTAATGTTGGGCAAGTCAGCTGGTATTATTATTTATTACTAGCTTTCCGCCCGCGGCTTCGCCTGTGTTTTCCGTATAGTGCCAGTTTCCGTGAGATTTCCGGGATAAAATCTATCCTAAGTGTTAATCCAAGTTACCCTCTATATGTGTGCTAAATTTCATTGTAATCGGTTCAGTAGTATTTGCGTGAAAGACACATACACACACACACACATGCATCCTCACAAACTTTCGCATTTATAATATTAGTAGGAGTGGGATGGATGATAAATGAGTACTACCTTTTCTATCACTCTTGTCTAATAGGAAAAGACAAATAATCAGCATGAGATCAAGCATTGTAACTATAATCTATATGTTCCAATGTTTTCAACAGACTCATCCAAAATATTTACAAACATTACATCATTTCATGTACGCCTTCGGCCTTATCAGAAAACAATAGAGCATTTTAAACAAGCTCACATTTAGGTAGTACTAACTGCTTAATATGAAAATTTTTGTTTATTATTACTTGTTATCTAATCTTGAATAAATGTAATTAAAAAAAAGAGCGCAGTGCGACATGTCAGAAGTGAAACTTCTTTGGCAAGATTCAAAGATACCAAAGTCCTCACCTTAATCTATGACATAATGGTATTGCCATGATGCGACCTTGAAATTTTACTCTCAATGAGCCTAAAGAAGTTTCACTTCCAAAAAAAAACAAAAAGTCATGCTTTATAAACCAATGAAATTATTGTATTGTCACCGATCCTTGATAAGCGTATACAATGTTTTAATTAAGTATGTCTATTAAGTGGGTCAAAAGAAAAGTAATTATGTTAAAGATAAGATATTCATTAGATTAATATATTATGTACCTACATAACAATAAAAAACAATAAACTCCAAAACTTACAAACAATTAAGAATGTTAAAGTTTTGTATTACCTAATTGATTAAAAGAAATTTAGTGAATAACTTTCACATTGCTACTATTAATAGTATAAAATTCAGTTTATAATAAATATCTTAGCGGGGGCCTCATTTCTAGCAAAATTTAAAACCACTAAACACCATAAGGAAACAATTCTGGCAACCACATGTGGTCATATATTACTCATATTCCATAGAAGTGTTTCAAATTAGAAATACAATAACACATGCTCTAGTGATTTTAGCAACTAATGTCTTTGTATGACTCATTTGCAGTGACCTATTAATCTATAGTCTGTCCACTATAAGAATTGCTTTTTGACAGCTCGACGGGTGATACCAGAAGTGATGTTCAAAAGATTATCGATTGTGATACCATTTCAATTATAAATTAAAAATATTATCATAAATCGAATCAGGTACGTAAATAATAATTACAACGTAAACGTACTAATAAGATATGTAATAATAAGACCACATAATATCTATGCATTGTATGTTAAAACTAAACTAAACTAATATTTTATTATTTATTGGTTTCTATCTTACAATTTGGTTGTCTTTACGTTTAAATTATATAACATAATAGAAGAGTTTTTCTGCATCGGATATATTTTACAGAGTATTTCTATCGATTATTATAATCTATCGACCCATCATTGAATAATTCTGTGTAGACATCACTAAGTGGGCGGGACCTGTCCATGAAGAACGATAATTATTTGTATGACATTTTAACATAGACAATACAATCCTTCATAGGCGTGAAGCTGTCAAAAAGCAAATAATATAATGGACAGAGTATAATTGTACTTTATGATAATTGTTTTCACATATTTTCATAAAGTAAGATAATGAAGATTCAAGCAGCTATAATTTACTCTCATTTTATTTTAATTATTTATTCATCATATATAAACTATCAAATGTTTACAATAGACTATAATATAATCTGTACTTTAGTGTGTATGATATACTTAATGGTTTTAAGACAAGAAATGATGATGAGAGAAGTATCTTTTATTCAACCCTATATAATTTTAATGTTTTTATTCAAATAATGTTTATTTTGTAAGCATATTTTGATTTTGTATTGGTTGTCATTTATGTAAACTTATATGATATATCACGTCATGTAAAACTATATCAGTTCCCTTTTGTAATATTATATGATTGTTGAGAATATGATTATCTTGTTAAAAAATTCATTGTGCAATACATTTACTAATTTTATGAAAATAAACAAACTTTTATATCATCCAGAAGATAACCATGCCCATACAATGTCTATACATATTTGTTTCACTAAATATTATAAACAATAGTTAACTTCTATCTTCATATTATAGGTAATCTGTGTTTTTTGTGCTTGATTTTATTACCTATGACTCAGGAAAAAATTTTGTGTTTTCCATGCATGTTTTAACAGATTTTAAATGTTTTAAATCTCTAAAAACAATGTAGACACAAATAAGTATGGATAACTAGTATTTATATTTGCTTACATTGATCAGCCTTACTTAGAATATGTATATTGGCCTAGATACATATACTTATTTACATACTTAGTTAATTATATTTTGCTCCATTAATTAATGTTTAAAGGACATTTTGCTCCGTTTAAACTTTTTTAAATTAGAAGTGAACAGATAATATTATGAGTTATTAGCAGAACTAACAACAAATAAGAAAGAAATATAATCACTCAAACATTTGTAATTATTAATCTTTTTAATTTTCTACTTTGCCATGACTGTGACAACTATTTTTTTTATGTTAAAATAATGACTTACCCGGAAATAATCAATCAGTTGTATGTTTTTAAGATCTACAGTGATTCACTAGTCGCATAGGAATCCAACAGAACTTGTAGGTCAACAAATAACATTCACAAAAAGTAGCACACTTCTTTTACAGACACTACAATACAAATTACACTCCACTCATGTATATTAAATCGGAACACAGTTTTTTTTTATTACCTATTTAGTAAATTTATTATTTCACAATGACCGAAATTAATAAAAGTAGTAACGCTACTCGCGACTTGACGCAAGCTACAAAACAAACTTCACATTCAACTTCAACATTCCCGATTCCGATTTCCGTCATCACTCATCCGTCGTGATCCGTCAACTCTACTCTATTGCGTATTCCGTAGGTACGTCATGTGGCGCACACAAATGAGTACCTATTTACTCTGTATGCTTCAATGGAACTGTATATTACTCGTTATCATTCCGAAGGCATTTGAGTAATTAGCAATTACTTTAATGAATTGGGATTTGGGATTTCGAGAATGTTTAATCTTGGCATGTTACAAAAATTAATCTTGATAATGATCTTTGGTATTTTTTACAACTTGCAACTTTTCAAATGTCAAAGTCAATTTCCATAGATGTCATGTCAAAAATCAAAATCAGTTTTGAAAATATTATTTTTATTCCTACTGTAATATTTTTATATGTATTTATAAATTTATGTACATAATTTTATATTTAGAAAATACATGCGTATTATAAAATCAGCTTTGTTATAAATACCGTTTTACGTGATGGACAACCTGAGGAGAGCTGTATGTGTAATATTGTAATTCAGCCAGGGGCGTAGCTACCGCCGTATCTGCCGTATCAATTATACGGGGCCCCCGCGCCAAGGGGGCCCCCAACGTGCGCTTTTGTGAGAAATCTTCCCTTCCTAAGGGCCCCAAAAACAAATTTTTATACGGGGCCCCGCCAAGGCACGCTACGCTTCTGAATTCAGCCTTAAAGTGGTTAAGATTTCCCTATTATTATCTAAATTTATTTTATTTTAAGGTGTTGCAAAACTTTAAAAAGCTGCATCGCACACGTTTGAAGGTGTTCGAGGGAGATATTCGTGCTCTTAATGCCGCAAGACTTAAAATAAATGAAGAGTACAAAAAGAATAAGGCTGTGCAGGATAGTGATGCTATACAAGCGGTAAGATTAATGTAGCAGTAATTAATGTTATTACTAGCTACAGCTAATATACAGCTTGCAAATCTGGAAGATAGGCCACTCAACTAGAGTAAAATCGCAGCGGACTTACTCTGTTGTATAAGTCCACTGCAATTTCATTTTACTTAACAATTTATTTTACAACTGTGCATTTATTTCATATTTAATGAATAAACAGATTATAATATCTTAATAAAGGTCCTGATTAGAAACATTAGTGAACACAGAACAGTTCATTAGATTTCTAAAAAAACCTGTAATGAATAATGACATATTTTAGTATATTTCACTCTTACGTAATAATATTATATTTGTTACAGATGATCAAATACGCTGAAGATGTAGAAACAGAGCTCAGAACACAAGTAATACAAGCTCGAGAAGTAAAACCTGGAGTATTCGGTGAGACTATTGTTATTTTTTTATTTCCTATTTACATAAGATATGTGAAATAAACTTGTGGATCATTTATTATTATTCCTTTAGAAATCTTTGTATAAGTACTTAAAAATGGAAAGCTGGTTAAGCGGAACTACATAATATTTTATTCAATATAAAATATGTACTATATAATCATTGAAATAAATATTTCTTCATTGAGTGAATGAATGAATGAATGAAAATCTTTGCTATAGAAACATAAACATGAAAAAGTATATAATACATTTAAAATAAGCAAAGGGCAACCTTTACAGTTTGGAAAGAAATAAAACAAATCGATATTTAGCGATAAGGCCGCCGTTTGTTACAATGTATCCTAGATTAAGTCTCAATTTGTAATTTTTAAGAGCAATAAAGTAATAAATAAATAAATAAAAACAATTATTTATTAGTTTCTGTATATTACATTGTTTACAATAAGGTCACTTTAATAATTATGTTTTTACCATTGAATGGAACACTAATTGATACTAATATAACTTTAAATTTTACAGAGGCAAGAATCACTGAAGAAACGGTCAAGTTAGACAATGTTCCTTTTGATGAAAATGCAGATATACCAAAGAGACCTAGAAGAAATCAACCTTGTTGTCAAGATCAAGCTTCTAAGAAGCAATGAAAATAATTTTATATGATTTTTTTATTTTTATGTAGATTAGATCATAGATAGATATTTATGGATTATTTATTAATTAATAATAAATGATAAATTTTAATACTAGCTTAGGATTACAATTTGGGCATTTTTATTTACCGATTTACTTGGTCAATACAAAAATATTGTGTGGTTTTATGAAACCACGGTAAAAGTGAAACTTAGGCACAAAATTATCGTAATCGTACGGTTCGACCGTCACGCGACATGCGCTACACAGACCAAAAAGTTTGAGACGATGTAATAAAAGTTTCACTTTAAAAACAGGCCAAACGCGAGTCGGATTCGCGCACGAAGGGTTCCTTACTACCATAATCTATGAAAGTTTATTGTATGGGGTCCCCCCTTAATATTTCATTTTTAGTATTTGTTGTTATAGCAGCAACGGAAACACATCATTTGTGAAAATTTCAGCATTCTAGCCAACAATATATAATATATTAGACCTACATTATATTGTTGTTTTAGCTATCACGGATTATGAGATAAAGCCTAGAGACGTTTTACATTTTGGGTATGGAACCCTAATACTGATCTCAGTCATGTAGACTGTCAACTGACATAAGCTAGAACCAAGGCTAGGCTAGGCTAACTCATAATGTGCATAATACAATAGCGACAATTAGTCCATTGAATGAGTCCCTCCAAGGGGGGTCTAGAGTGCGTGAGTTAGTAACGTAAGATGTTTCTTCGGAAACATGTCAAGAGTCCCTAGGTAATAAACATACTAAAACCCCGGGCCACTAGGAGGAGCCCCGGAGTGGGGGGAGGGGGGAAATGGGTCCATTTTTTCATTTTTCGCTTAAATCTCAAAAACGGTTCATGTTAGAGAAAAACTTTCAAGGAAAAATTGAAAGGCCATAAAATTATCTACAAGTTGTACCTGAATCATTTTTTCCTATATCCTACCGTTTCTGAGTTATACGCAGTAAAACATGATTTTGGCTCAAACAATTTCAACATCAATCGATCAAAAAATATTTCTTTCTTCCAAAAAACTCAAATGTGCAACTTGTGACCAGTACTGATAGATTGCTCTTAATTAGTTCTATAATTGGTAAAATAAACACATTCCTCCATGGAAGCCTTTAGGAGGAATCGATTGTCAAAATATTATATTAGGGCAGTTTGAGTTACTGAACTTGATCTTTTTATTTTTTTCTTCCAAAAAACTCAAAAGTGCAACTTGTGACCGGTACAGATAGATTGCTCATAATTAGGTCTATCATTGCTAAAAATACCAGATTCCACCACGGAGGCGTTTACGGGGAATTGAATTTTATCAGGGTAGTTACGATACATGAACTTTTTATTTTTTTCTTCCAAAAAGCTCAAAATTGCAACTTGTGACCGGTACAGATAGATTGCTCATAATTAGGTCTATCATTAATAAAAATACCAGATTCCACCATGGAGGCGTGTACGGGGAATTGAATTTTATTAGGGTAGTTAGTTAAAAAGTTCATGTATCGTAACTACCCTAATAAAATTCAATACCTCCTAAAGGCCTCCATGGTGGAATCTGGTTTTTTTATCAATGATAGACCTAATTATGAGCAATCTATCGGTACCGGTCACAAGTTGCACTTTTGAGTTTTTTTGGAAGAAAAAAAATAAAAAGTTCAAGTATCGTATCTACCCTAATAAAATTCAATTCCCCGTAAACGCCTCCATGGTGGAATCTAGTATTTTTATCAATGATAGACCTAATTATGAGCAATCTATCTGTACCGGTCACAAGTTGCACTTTTGAGTTTTTTGGAAGAAAAAAATAAAAAGATCAAGTTCAGTAACTCAAACTACCCTAATATAGTATTTTGACAATCGATTCCTCCTAAAGGCTTCCATGGAGGAATGTGTTTATTTTACCAATTATAGACCTAATTAAGAGCAATCTAACAGTACCAGTCACAAGTTGCACTTTTGAGTTTTTTGGAAGAAAAAAATAAAAAGATCAAGTTCAGTAACTCAAACTACCCTAATATAGTATTTTGAAAATCGATTCCTCCTAAAGGCTTCCATGGAGGAATGTGTTTATTTTACTAATTATAGACCTAATTCAGAGCAATCTATCAGTATCGGTCACAAGTTGCACTTTTGAGTTGTTTTGGAGAAAAAAAATAAAAAGTTCAAGTATCGTAACTACCCTAATAAAATTCAATTCCCCGTAAACGCCTCCGTGTTGGAATCTGGTATTTTTATCAATGATAGACCTAATTATGAGCAATCTATCGGTACCGGTCACAAGTTGCACTTTTGAGTTTTTTTGGAAGAAAAAAAATAAAAAGTTCAAGTATCGTATCTACCCTAATAAAATTCAATTCCCCGTAAACGCCTCCATGGTGGAATCTAGTATTTTTATCAATGATAGACCTAATTATGAGCAATCTATCAGTACCGGTCACAAGTTGCACTTTTGAGTTTTTTGGAAGAAAGAAATATTTTTTGATCGATTGATGTGGAAATTGTTTGAGCCAAAATCATGTTTTACTCAGAAACGGTAGGATATAGGAAAAAATGATTCAGGTACAACTTGTAGATAATTTTATGGCCTTTCAACTTTTCCTTGAAAGTTTTTCTCTAACATGTACCGTTTTTGAGATTTAAGCGAAAAATGAAAAAATGGACCCATTTTCCCCCTCCCCCCACTCCGGGGCTCCTCCTAGTGGCCCGGGGTTTTAGTATGTTTATTACCTAGGGACTCTTGACATGTTTCCGAAGAAACATCTTACGTTACTAACTCACGCACTCTAGAACTTTTTATTCAATGGACTAAATAGCCCACTGCCTACTATGGGAAACATAAAATTAGACTTAGAATTAGAATTAGAGAATTAACATAAAATTTAGAATTAAATGTTAGATCTATACTATCGATCGATGATCGTCGATCCCTACCTATTTTAATTTTTAAAATGTTTTTCGGGTCTTTTACGAAACTTCAATATCCATAATCATAAACTACTAGCGGTCCGCCCCGGCTTCACAAGCCCGTGGTATATGTTTATGTTTTCTTTCCATAAGAACCATCGTCGTACTTCAAGGAATATTATAAAAAGAAGAATTATCGAAATCGGTCCACCCGTTTACGTGTTATGCCGTGACCAAGGGAAATATTGATTCATTTTTATTTAAAGAAGAAAAGATATGCCGCTCCTTTGATGGCTCTGTAATAAAATAAAAAAAATATCTATGGTCGCTGTCAAGTGTCAACATCACATTGACATCAAAATTCGAGGTTGTCAAAGTTATCAAATAAAAATTGTCAAAAATACTATTTTTTTCACTATAATTGTCATTTTCAACATTTATTTCATTGGATTTAACGTAATAAAGTTAAATCTAAATAGCCTCACCACAAAATGTTGAGCCGACCTCTATTAAAACGAGCTCTATTATTGCGCACATTAAAAAATGCTGCTGAGAAAGCTCAGCAAGTAAGAAACGGACATGGAGGGTATGTACGGGTGTTATGTCATTGGTTATTGATACATGTTTATTAAAATCAATTGGAATGCATATTTAAACTGGGAATGATGTATACTTCGACGAAGTAGTGTTTGATATAGCTTTGTTAACCTGATTATTTGTTAAGATAATAATCACATTTATTTAGAACATGGGCGTACCGAGTGCCCCCGCCAATGCCATCCAAAAGGGAAGTAATGCTCGCTCAAGGCGTGGGAGGACTGTGTTGGTATTGGATCTTGTATCACATTGCAACTGAGCCTGAACACATCTATGTATGTATATTGCCTAGCATAATTTCCATTTCGAGCTAAATGAAATAAATAGTTTGGAAAATCCAAAAGTGCACGCCTCATAATTTTTTTTTAATAATTATTTATTAATTTTTTTTTTTTGTTTATTTAATAACAATTAAACCACATCGAATCAGACCCTGAAAAATGAAAGGGTTCTATTCCTGAGCATACTCAAGCGTAAGAGAAAAAAAAGACTCGATTAGTAAAGTATTTCGGTCGCTATCGTGTTAACAAGAAAAAGGATCCGCACATACAGACACACGGACGTCCAAGACATAACTTTTTTAAACTGTTTTTTAACTAGTTTAAATAACAAAAATGACATCAAAAATATCATGAACGTTAAAAATAGTGTTTTTTCTTAATATGTGTGTGTATGTATTATCTTACAAGTGCAATGTATGATACATAAAGACATTTTAAGTTTGAAAAATCAGATGTTTTGCGCGAAGTGACAGTAGTACCCACCTCAACGCTTCGCTTATGAGGCGTGCAATAATGAATTCTATTTAAAGTGAAAAGTTACTGAAATTTATATACATTTCTTGCTTGAGAACAATTCAAACATTACAAATTAAGTATAAGCTACTTTGCTTTGTTTATTCATAACTAAGTTTTAAAGTAACTATATAATATATGAGACAATTATCCAAAAGAAAATAGTAAGAGAAAAAAGCGAGCAAAAAGCAAGATTAGCGCGTTCAAACAAACAAACAAACTCTTCAGCTTTATAATGGTTAGGGAGCCAGGTGCAAATTTGGTTAACTATTTCCTCTCAAGAGATAATTCGTCAGACGCATGAGAGTATAGTATTATAAAGCCTCGTGAACGTCAGCTGGCGCTCGGTTGGGGGGGTGAGCGGTTGTAGCCTCCCACGCACATAGGAAAAAAAATACATTCATTCATTCATTTCCTCTCAGCTAAAAATTTGTCAAATTGTAGCTAACCCAATATCTCAACGAAAAAAAATAGTCAGCTGGTTACAACATGGTGTATTATACGTCAGCTGGTGTCTCGAACATGAAAGTTAAATTTAAAGAAAAATTTATTTTCCGTTATTTCCTCTCAAACAAAAATTTACCTGATGATAGCTTATATGTAACTGTGGATAAATATATATGTCAGCTGGCTGTATCTTGGTGGAAAAACCGTCAGCTGATACGGGAGGCTACAACCGCTCTTCCCCCCAACCAAGCTCCAGCTGCAATCAGGAGGCTTCATAATACTATACTTTGATGCATTTTACTAATTACCGCTTGAGAGGAACTTGGTCATAAAATCTGCTGCTGGCTCCCGGACCATAATGTTAGTATATAGACTTTTGTGTTATTTAGGAGGTATAAATAAGAGTATATAAGTAGTATAAGTAAGAACTTAAAATGCCTTATATATATTTTAAATATTAACTCTTAACTTCCCGTTGCAGGGTGAATGGCCGTATGTAGACCCAAGCACATGGACCAATGAGGAATTGGGTATTCCTGATGACTCTGCTGGACCTCTGAAGAAATAAATTTAGAACAATTAATAATGTAAATGTATATTTAATAAAACTTGTTAGTTGAAATGTTGGTTTTTATTACTATACTGCCATTTTTAAAGTATTGTATAATAATTAGATCAAACATTTTAATACCAAGCGATTATTACTGAACCTGTTTTTTACCCTTAGAACTAAACCAATTTATCTCTACTTTAATAATATGTATATACTTTCCTAAGCAAGAAATGCAATAGAAAAGAAAATGTATATTATGGGTGGTGGTTAACGTAAATTAAAATAATTTGGAAAATCCAAAAGTGCACGCCTCATAATTTTTTTTTAATAAATATTTATTAATTATTATTTTTGTTTATTTAATAACAATTAAACCACATCGAATCAGACCCTGAAAAATGAAAGGGTTCTATTCCTGAGCATACTCAAGCGTAAGAGAAAAAAAAAGACTCGATTAGTAAAGTATTTCGGTCGCTATCGTGTTAACAAGAAAAAGGATCCGCACATACAGACACACGGACGTCCAAGACAGAACTTTTTTAAACTGTTTTTTAACTAGTTTAAATAACAAAAATGACATCAAAAATATCATGAACGTTAAAAATAGTGTTTTTTCTTAATATGTGTGTGTATGTATTATCTTACAAGTGCAATGTATGATACATAAAGACATTTTAAGTTTGAAAAATCAGATGTTTTGCGCGAAGTGACAGTAGTACCCACCTCAACGCTTCGCTTATGAGGCGTGCAATTCGAAGACCTGATTAAATTTAAATAGGTTCATATGTATAAGTTTTTCTTCCATTCCTGAAATTAACAAAAGGCATATTTTGCACATGATGATGAAATGATTGCAGATTGCTCAAACAAAGGCAGCTGGCAGATCAATTTATATAAATAATGTAATATTTTGCCTTGCCGTGAGCATAGCTGTGTGGTGACTGTAGTGAATGTCCTTCCCTATTATCGGCTCTTAGACGCACACGACCTCTCACTCCGACCGCCTGCAGCCAACTGAGCTGTGTAAGCGGTGTCACCGTTGCACGTGCGCAAGAGATGACATAATACTTCCGTCTCTTTCACTCACATACACTACATCCCTCCTTTATTTTAGAAATTTTTAATTTTTTCAATTAATTTTATTAAATAAAATATTATGTTCTATTCGGGTATGTTATATGTATGCTTCTATTCTAGTCTATACCTAAGCACCAGTATCAGTTAGTAAACACAACTCAGGGACACGTCCGCTCCATACCAGCGATAGAGTAGAATGTGTCACCTGGCCTAGTAATATAATTCTATCTATATATGCAACATCTCTCCTTTTCATTTTTTTTCTTTTTTTTTCCATTAAGTATATGTATATTCAAAATTATAATAATTTTTACAATATATGTATTCAAATCGATATTAATTAATAATTTTTTCAAACTCAAACCTTCATTCATCAACCAGACCTCGTCCAGAAACGTTTTAAAATCGTCAGTATAAGGACAAAATATGAATTTACCACTGGTTCGGAAAGCCGCCTCAACAGAGAAGAGCCGGCAAGAATATATAGGCATATAGTCGCTCCTTCAAAATCATATAAATGTAACATCTTACATAGGTATTTATAATAACAATAATGACAATTTATTTAAGTATACGACAATCTATCATGAATAAGTTGTATACTTATATTTAAGTTTATTAAGTCATTATTTATTTATTGACCAATGGGACGAAATCGTTTTCAGTAACTTAATGTATATGTAAGGTATAATGTTTAAACTATGTTCCTTCTGTAACTTAACTATACTTTTGACTAACTGTACCTGTACTGTACCTGTACTGTACCTGTACTGTACCTGTACTGTACCTGTACTGTACCTGTACTGTACTTAACCTGTTTTATTTTTTCCTTACATGACTATTGCACTACCTTGTTGATATGTTTCACTCACTATTTATCATGACCTGCACTCCAGGTCATTTAGAAGAGGTGAATGCTGCTTCTTCTGACGCATAATTTAATTCACTTTACCTGCACCGGCATCTGCACCATCTAAGTAACCACTGTTTTCCCACATATTAAAATTATTAATAAACGATAGCTGCAAACCGAATTATTACCAAGTGAAATGCCTATAGACTGGGTACATACTTAAATGCTCGGTTATTATTTAATATCTATATTCTGTATATGTACTTCGTTACTAAAACAATATATGTTCCGATTTTAATTCAATATACCTAATAAAATCGGAATGTAATATAATATGTATATATCTGTACCCTAAATAATATAATAAATATTATACGGCAAAATTTTAACCAAACATTAATTGGTTCATTATTTATTATTATTTAAGCAACAACAACTTATCATATGATCCTTAGGCACAGGGAAGATTTGTTTATTTATTCGTTTGTCCGTCTCTCTTTCATATCGCAATAAAGCGATTTATGATATATTTTTGGGTGATAGTTTAGAGGCTAGAAAGTGGCAGCCTTTTTTATAGCGCATTAAAAATATTTAATTCATACAGATACATAGTATTACAATGTTAAGGTTCATAGTTATCAATTATTTAAATACCAACTTTCGGGTATAAACCACTCTGACAGAATTATAGTCTTAGTGGAGCTTGCTCTGCAACAGTACAATATCATACTATACTGTGCCATTGACTTCTGTTGAACCGCTTTTAGCTTCACCTGTATGTTCGTATGACTGTATGCAACCGATTCTTTTCGATTCGCTTATGACCTACCCAAACCGTACAGATTTAACTTCAGTGACAATATTACAACAATTTATTGACAATACAATAATGAATATTTAGTAAAGCGTGATTAATAATGTATTACTTTTTTTTTTATACTTCTTATTGTAACCTCAACACACACGCGGTGTTGTTCATTGTATGATTATTACATTAATAACACATAGGTATTTAAAATTCAATTAATGTAACGAACCTAAAACGAATCAAAATGTATCATTTTGTTGATGACTTTTTTTTATTTGTTACATAAGATAACATTTGTATTTGTATTACTGACAACTTGATAGCCACTTGAAAAAGAAAAAGATAACTTAATGACAATAATAATGGCTAGACATTAATCACACATTAATGGTCTGAAAATAAGTAGTTGGATACATATTTTTTTTTAACTGTACAATGTTAACTGTAACAATCAGTAAAAACTTTGTTACCTATAACTATATAAGTATTTGCATAAATTAATTAACTTGAATTTACAATATTCAATTTTGCATTTCGAAATCAATACCACTATACCACCTCAATATTGTAGAGATTGATACTTGGAATTTATATTCTGACTAAGGCACGAATGGTGACCTTTTCGCGATAATACATTTTTTTTTTGCTTTGACAAGAAATCTTTAACGTATTTCTTAATTGATAATCTTTTATTCAATCTAGTACGATATCCATTATTTTTTCGCAGCGGTGTTAATGCATTAGGTGCGATATTTAATGTTCAAAAGATGAGCTCTTAAAAGATGTATTATGTGTCTTTCTAAAACACACAGCGTTGGATGAAGAAAGCTGTCTATGAATCCTATATATCTCTATAAAATAGGGTCACCTTACCGAATATCGATGGATCTTTCACCTCACTAGCAAGAGCGCGTCCCTAGTATGTCATCTGTCATCGCCAATTTGACATCGCCTTTGAAGTGCTGTCATCTGCCAAGCTCATAGCGTTTATGAATTCGTGCGCAATAACATCGCGCAGAATTTATTTAGTATTTATCTCTAGTAGAAGTGATGTTTTTCACTTTAAAACACATAAAGCGTTAAATTTTAGTAGTAATTGGTGTTTCTAGTGTTTTCTCGTCTATTATAAAATTGGTGTTTTTAAATTAAAAACAGTCGTTATTAATATAGTAATAACTAGATGCACATGGTGTATGATTTTACCATGGTTCTTACATATACCAATATTTGCGGTATGATGTGGTTATGATCCATTTTTTATTTTACATTAAATGTTCGTCTTGAAATTGACCTTTATTATCTATCTAAAAATTTTAAGTGTATATTTGACAGGTTGTTTGTCACTATACATTTTATCTATCAAAGTAATCTACTATATAAAAATAAGTCGGGTTTTCCTTCCTGACGCTACAACTCCAGAACGCATGAACCGATTTCCACGGCTTTGCACTCGTTGGAAAGGTCTCGGGCTCCGTGAGGTTTATAACAAGGAAAAGGTGTCTCTGGTGCGAAACGGACTTCGCCAGGTTTGCTAGTTATTAACAATTAACGATTCATATTTTATGCCAACTGTCTATTGTCCAACTATTGTCTTTCACGGTATATTATTGTATAAATTACGTAAAAGTCGTTTTGCTGCTACTGCTACGTTCCGTTTAGAAAGCTTCTACATACCCGCAACGTTCCCGCGCAGGGAATTGTCGCGTCCTTGCCACGTTCCGATAAGGAACCTCATACCCTGCTACATACCGCTTAAGACCCATCTTCAGTAGTACTACGACATTGCTACGATTGCCGCTGAGGAAATCCTTCTACGTCTTGCTTGCTTCGGCTCCTTAATTCCTGTTGAAGGAATTCAGCGACCAACCCCTAAGACACCCTACCGCCTAGCCTTCGCAACGAGACGCGCACTCCATCTTACGTCCACCTATATCAGTAAGAGCCCTACCGGAGGGTTTGGACCTAGGCACACCACGACCCTTATTGTTACTGATATTTATATTTTATTTTATTAATTATATTAATTAATTGTCGACTGTATGGTGAGTATCTAGTTCTTATTATTTTTTTTTTGTTTCCACCTCACCTACAACGCCACATAGTATATACAATAAAAATGAATAGCCAAATATGTTGCTAAGTGTAAAACTCAAACCTCGGCGCGCGGCGTATCGGCTCGACCAATTCGGATAATATTCATGTTCCAATTCGTTTAAAGAACCGATAAAAGGCGAAAGAGCATAACAACGTCTGCCAGGTGGGTAGTTTGAAATAATGAATATTGAGACTACTCTGTATGTCTCTCATTCCATTTATTTTTGTTTTCGAATATTCATTGTTTTATTACCTTACCCTGTTTATGATTATTATATTATCACTTAACCTGTCTAACTTTATAGTTGTCGGTTAAATGTGCAATACCTATCGCAGATATTTTAGGTATTGTTATCATTATGATTATTCTTTCGTTGTTTAACAAAATCTGCTATGAAATTATGAAAATATTAAGTCACTTTTAGATAAGAATAATAAAAGCTACTGTAAATATTTTAGTATTTACTGTATGCTCTTAAAAATTGTATTATTCCATTTTTTATTTGGATATCAATACTAACCGTAAGTATTTTCGAAGATACAATCTATCTTACGAACAATACTTCACTGTGAAATGGTGACGAACTATCACTTTTTTTTTTTAAGATCGCGTATTTAAGTGCATGAATTCGCAATATGGGCATCACCCAAAATATAAACATTTTATACGAGCATCACCCGTATCACATCACTGCAGGCATCACCTGTATTGTAATTATATTACGACTACCAGGCATCATTTGGTATAAAATTACAAAGTACACACGGGCGTCACCCGATTTTTGTTTTTACACTACCAGGCATCATTATCTGGTATAACATTACAAAATACACACGGGCTTCACCCGATTTTTGTTTTTGTACCACCAGGCATCATCTGGTATAACATTATAAAATACACACGGGCGTCACCCGATTTTTGTTTTTGTACCACCAGGCATCATCTGGTATAACATTATAAAATACACACGGGCGTCACCCGATTTTTCTTGACCACCAGGCATTATCTGGTAACACAGTACAAAGTACACACAGGCATCACCCGTTTTTTTCCTGTACTACCAGGCATCATCTGGTAACACATTTCAAATTACGTACACGGGCGTTACCCTTTTTAAAGTGAAACTTTTATTACATCGTCTCAAACTTTTTGGTCTGTGTAGCGCATGTCGCGTGACGGTCGGCTGCCGAGTAGGTATAAAGCAGTGTTCGGAACCATTCGAACAGTTTCACTTTTACCGTGGTTTCATAAAACCACACAACATTTTTTTTGTCAGGCTTCATCTTGTAACATTATAGCTTAACAACAACAACTTTAGAAATCCCTTGTCGTGGTCCACATCACCATCGAAACACATACATCAACTTACATGAACTTCCATAATGTTACTATATTAGCCTGTCCAGGAAACTTACGTTCCTTGCATGATAACCATTAATTACTTCTTTATGCAATAATGAATAATCTTAAATAATACTCATGCAACTTCACATCGAGTAATTAAATAAGATATAAGTGGGTATTTGGTATAATTATATTTTTGTAACCAGACAATCTATTCTGAGCTGATCGGGAATCGAACCTTCTTAGCTCATTTAATCATGTTTAACCAATCCTTTAAGCAGGTTTTTACATATCAGTATCAATAAATTTATATGTAAACAAATGTCCCAAAATAATAATCTACAGCCTCGACTAAACAAAATATCACATTTAGTCTCGCATAACGCAGTTACAGTCCTATGCATGACTACGTGAGTACATATACTGGACGACGCTAGCTGTATACCCGTACACTGTACAGTGTATTTATCAAACAGGCACCATACGCTCGAGCAATAAAGACAGCCCGCGTATGCATTGGTATCAGTGTAGTTATGTATACGAGAAACAATTTACAACACCTACTTTATCCTTCTGGCTACAATTATTTAAGAGGTTTTGCTAAATCTTTATGTAAACGAAACCTTCGTTTTCTACGGCGCGGAGGCCGGAGGCCTCTCGAAAGGCACGCACATGTTATTTATCTACTTTGTGCGGATATTTTTTTTTATGTAAGCGGCACAAAATATCATAATGAAAATAGGTATGTGTGTATATTATTATTAACTTTAATATTCCCTTCGATGTAACTTGACTGTGGATATAATTAGTTCAATAGTTATCACAGCACACCTATTTCCTCCCTTTTTTTTTTGTTTTGTAATTTTTTTTTATTATCAAAAAAAAATTACTTACATTTATTCCCGATTTACCTCGTCGCCAAAAATGTAGTGAATGTCCTTCCCTATTATCGGCTCTTAGACGCACACGACCTCTCACTCCGACCGCCTGCAGCCAACTGAGCTGTGTAAGCGGTGTCACCGTTGCACGTGCGCAAGAGATGACATAATACTTCCGTCTCTTTCACTCACATACACTACAGTGACCCTCGCGTTTATCGAACCTTCCATGTTCTACATGTGCCTTAGTTAAAAATTGTATTAATTTTAATTAGATTAAATATTTTTAATGTGTCCTTTTTCCAAAATGAGAAGAATTTTTTATTCCCAACTTTGGTCCTTCTTGTTATGCAGTAAATATTTATTAATCTGTGCTTCTGGCTTTATCTGTGTTGCAACTTGCAACACTGATATTAATTTTCAAACTCTGTTGAATTTCTCTAAAATAGCAACACTATTTCCCCATTTTCAACTTCATTCTGACGTGAATCGTGATAGAGATTTTTTTCGTACGACACAGTATTATGAATTGTTGTTTTATTCTCAAATTGTACATAAACGTCGTGTAAGTGAAAATGTTGTGATAATGTGAGGTTGTACCTGTTAAATAAGTGAAATGGAGACGAATGCAAATCAAAAAGGTTAGTTAACAATGGACCTACTAAGCCTATGTTGTTTGTGTATGAATAACTGTACCTTATGACATTATTTAGGCCGACGTAGGACACCTGTAAAATATACTAAGACCTATAATTCTTTACATGGTATATCGTATGTTTTTCTGAAATAAATTTTACTCGCATATTAGGAATTCTGTACGAATATAGCGTTGTCATATTGTAAAATACTTTTATGGCGATAGTATTTCGTATATAGTCAACATGTTATAATATTTGCCTTGAATATTGCCAAGTGTATGAGTCACTTTCTGGGACTGTGATGTCATGTGCATGTTAATAAACAAAACACATGAGTTTGTGGTACTTACCTACATCACATATTCAATGAATTAGCTTCATTGCTTTTATTCTTCCTTTCAGTCAATGCAATTGACACTAATTCATAATGAATTTGTTGTTTTGACTGTAAATTATTATAGTGTTAAATATTCAATCAATAAAGAATATTAAAGTTTAATTGTAAAGTGTAATGTAAGTAAATAATTATTGGTGTAAATGTGATAAAAAAAAAAACATAAACGTAAATTGGTATTTGCAAGAATGTAGATAAAAAAAATCTTATCTATATCTTATAACATTTACTTTTAAAGTCAAGATTATTGAATGCATACCATACATTTAGTAATAGTTATATGTAATATGTTTAGAGGTAAACAGCTTATGTTAGTTGTATAAAATAGATTCTTACTATTTCCTGTTAATCAGAAAAGTACTAAGTAGAGTTTATAAATAACTAGCTTACCGCCCACGGCATCACCCGCTTTGTCTAAACCTAATAAATAATATACTAAAACCTTCCTCTTGAATCACTCTATCTATTAAAATAACCGCATCAAAATCCATTGCATAGTTTTAAAGACTTATGCATACAAAGGGACATAGGGACGGAGAAAGCAAATTTGTTTTATACTATGTAGTGATAAGCAATGTGAATTTGAATTGAAATTTGCTAGCTTTAATTTTGTGAAAGTAATTTGATAAAAAATGTTTATCTTTATATATATATTTTCATTTCTTACCAACATACACATATACTTAACACAGTAGTTGATTTTTGAATCATTATCTATAATTCTTGTTTGTAACATTATTAATTAAATGAGCAATATTACCAAATACAATACAACTAAAAACCAATGTATTCCCACAACAGTGTCCTGTGTAGTGAACTATGCTTACGATGCATCGGAGCCCGACGAGCTGACGATCAGACCTGGTGAAACATTGAAGGACATAGAGCGTCTGCCGGGAGGCTGGTGGCGAGGCGAGCTCAGGGGACGCAGGGGCATGTTCCCGGACAACTTTGTTACTGTGTTGCAAGACAGCGCTAATACAAGGTGTGTATTTAAACTACTAGTAGAAAGGAAAGACTGGATTTTTTTGTTTGTTTGTTTTGTTGAAGATACTTGAAAAGTACTTGACTCATTTAAAAATGTTTTGTTATATAGTATACTATATCATTTTAGTACTGAATCTATACCAAAGTTTAATTCAACAATTCTACACAAATAAATGTGAAAATAAGTTATCAAAAATGATTATGTATCATAAAAACATATATGTATAAAAGTTTTATTCACTTTATACTTTGAAATTAATGTTTTATGTGTCACAATAACAAATCTAAAGAATGATTAAATTTATAATCTAACTTCCAATTTAAATAACAACATTTGAATCATATACTTACTCGTGACTAATTAATCTATACTTCTATACTATTATTATAAAGAGGAAAGAGGAGGTTTGTATGTATGTATGTATGTATGGTTTTCACGCATAAACTACTGGACCGATTTTGATGAAATTTAGCACAGATAATCTTTAGACCTTGAGAAAGAACATAGGCTACCTTTTATTGCGAAATATGTACCACGGGCGAAGCCGGGGCGGACCGCTAGTTATCAATATTTAGCAATAGTAGATAACTTTCATAATCTAGGCTCAAAGCAGTATCTATTAATATTTTTATACTTCTTATAATTAACATAATTTTATAATAATAAGCCAAAATAAATGATGAGATATTACTACAATTTTTTTTATTAATTACTTCTCTGTAGCAACTGTTAATTTTTGTTTATCTAATTATGTTCCATGTTTTAATTAGAATAAGGAAGTAAAGTAACTATTAATCAATTGAACATTCCTTCCTCTATACAGTATAAGGGCACTTCTAATTTTTGTTCAATATTGAGTAAATAAATTTTTAATTATAAGCATACTGATTACATCTCATACAATCATAATTATGCAGTTTCTCTATTACCATTTGAAAATTAGGAAATCAACCTGACAATAGATATTGTTCTTTCAACATGAACCCAGTGCAGTCGGTCTCAACTTTTTATAAAAAATACCACATAATAGCCATTGTTAATGACTTAACAGATATGACGAATAATTTCTTGATTAATAGATATTAATCATTACACTGTTTATCTAATCAGGGCAGATAAGATAAGACACACATAGGTAGACGTTTTTATATTGTACTTGGTTGTGGTTAATTTTTAACAAGCTGATAGATTTAAACAAAATTGGTTATACAATTAATAGAAATTGGTAAGCTATTAATGGTTATACATAGTTTTGTGATAGTGACTTATTTCATTGGGCAATCTAGTTGTATTTTCAGTGGAGTGTTTTGATTTGTTTATTTTGAGATATCTATTGTTTTTTGGTTTTTAATTATGAATGAGTGTAAATTTTAAAACAGTTTTATTAAAAATGGGTGTACGACAATAGTGAGTATTATTGTCTTTATTAAAATAAGTTACAAAAGAAAAGTGGAACGTATTATACTTTCAATATATTAAAATTTATGAATTATATGTTGGAATGCACATTAGACATAAATAAACTTATTGAAAAGTCGGCATTATATATTTAAAAATAAAAGTATGTAAGTTTTACAAAATTATCCCTTTTCATCCCATCCAGATAATAATAAAGTCCACTTAAATTTTTCAAGTAAACAAACCTTGAAGAGAACCTTTTCAATACAATTTTCGTCATAATTTCAATTGAATTCATTAATTTCCTGAATAGAAGTAAGTTATTAAACTTAAATGACGTATTTCTTATTTTACTCTGTTGCAGAGTTAAGATTGAATTCCTAGGTAATTTTAAGTAGTTAGTAGTTATTTGTTTCATATGATATTGTATGAAAAGTTCTTGTTTAACTTTATACTCTGCACTAAAAAGGTGACTCCTAGGTACAGTCATTTTTGTGTTTCCGTTTTACAATCGAATTTAATAAGAAAATGACGTAAAGATAATGTCAGAACACGTGTAAACAAACACTACTCCACTAGGGAATACTTTAATTGTATTTAACTACTCATTTCGTGTACTGAAGGTACACGAAATGTGTTTTAACTACTCATTTCGTGTACCTTCAGTACACGAAATGAGTAGTTAAAACACCCATGTTTAAGCCAAGCCTTGCTTTTTTGGTATGTCTATAAATTCGATCGTGCCTCGACACGTATAAAAGGTACGTGTGAATTATCCTAAAGCATGAACTATCGCGAAAGAGTACGAGGCCAGGTAGTCAAAACAGTATTTTCAGTACGAAAAGAAAGTCTAGTCTCATGGGACAGCATGTCCAATCCTGCTAGAAACGAATGAAAATGCTAAGGCAATTTGAAAATTTAAAATCTTAATCCTAAATTCTAATCTTGTTAACAACGTTATTGACCTATGTTATGAACCTGTGTTATCTAATGATTGAAATGGTAATATGTATTTAAATCGCTACTATTAATTTTAAGGTCCATTACCAAACTAACGATCCACTAAAAATAACAGAAAATAGATTTGTGTTGTGCTGATTGAAATATTAATTTTTATCATAAAAAATTGGTTGTCTGTAAATTTGGTTAACTGACGATAGTTGAACGTGACAACGTCCGATTGTGCTTCTTTGTCGCTCGTTCCGCGCTCTCGCTTGCACTTTAAGCCTTACATGGAACGCCTCAGAGCGAGGTAACGCCGCATGAGTCATGTTTTTTCGTGCGTGCAGCCGGCTCTATCGAATTATAAGATGTTGTCACGTCAAAAAGCTCCACTTCCAAAATAAAGGATCAATAATTAAAATAAAGGTTATGTTGTTCAGGTCGGGCGGCGTGCAGGGCAGGTGCCGCGCGGTGTTCAGCTACCAGCCGGCCAACCCGGACGAGCTGCCGCTGTGCGTCGGCGACGTGCTGGAAGTGCTTGGCGAGGTATAGTGCCTGGTGGTTAGGGAATGTGAGCTCTGTCACAAGGGAATAAGGTTGATAATGAAATGTCACATTTGGCGACGTTGCCAAACCGCCAAGTGTGTAATACAGTTCAAAATGTCCAAGCTTAGATATGTAAATAGTAGGATGATATTTGTAAAAGGTCGAGTTCGAAAGATTTGTAACATTTAAGTTTTGTTTCAGATGCACACAGAATTTGTAGAGTAATAATTTCCAGGATTAATGTGAAAAATTGTGTTACAATAATTGGAAGGACAAATTTTACCAACAGATCACAGATTCTTGTATATTATGTTTATACGTTTTTGTATAGTATGTTTATAGTTTATACGCTGTTTAATTAACATTTCCCTTACCAGGTGGAAGAGGGCTGGTGGCAGGGCCGTCGGTTCGGGCGCGTGGGGGTGTTCCCCTCGAACTTCGTAGTGATGCTGGAGCCTGCGCCCCCCTCACACCCTGCGCCCCCCTCACACCCTGCGCCCCCCTCACACCCCGCGCCCCCCTCACACCCCGCACCCCCTACACACCCCGCGCCCCCCGCGCACCCGGCGCCCCCCGCACACCCCGCACCCCCTGTGGAACCTGCGCCCGCGCTGCCGCCTAAACCTGGTAAGCTATTATGAACTTTATTGTAAAGGAATAGTGTTCTTTTTGCATTGAAAAATTTTCTCGTTTCGTTTTAGTATAAGGAACTTTATTTTATTTTATTGAAGTGAAACTTCTTTATCGGGGTTGGAAAAAAATTTATTGTAACATTTTTTCGTTACGCGCCATCTTGTTTTTATCCCTACCACGCGTGATTGACGTATTTCTGTAAAGTTGCATATACCTAGTAAATTATTTTTTGAAAAATAAGGTCATAAAGAAGTTTCTATTCTTACGTGTGTACACTAGTACACGCATACATTTTTTTATTTATTTATTTACACTTTATTGTGCTGGCATACAAATAAATCCTTAAAATTAAAACTTATAACTAGTCCAGCACAGAAGGCGGCCTTATCACTTAAGAGTGATCTCTTCCAGGCAACCTACTGTGTGGAGTAATAATGTGAAAGAGGAGGTAGGTAAGAAGTGCAAAAAAAAATAATATAATATATTATAAATATATGTAAATATACAGGGTGTAATCGTTAAGTGTGCACAAGCGATTATTCCGTAACTATTGCAGATATCAAAAAACTTTAAACTGATATCGAAAGTACTTAACCTAATGAGTAAAATGGCCATAATAAATTTTTAAAAATAAAACGAGAAATAACCAAAAATGTTACATTAAACGCTCCCATACAATTTATTTCCCATACATTTTGTTGTATTCATATTAGATTTTCGAAGTGACGTCCTTATTGTGCAATACAATGAGGAGGTCTATTTACAGTTTCTAAATGAACTTCCCTCCAAATTTGCGAAGTAATTAAAGCAGAAAACCAAAAAAACAAAAAAAAAAGCTAAAATCTTTCATATTAAATGTATAGGTTGATCCAAAAGTAATGATAATTGGGTATTTCCTGTGCACATAAAAATATAAAATAAATGTTTTATGCTTGCTCATGTAATCACTAAGTTATCACAAAAAAATTATATCTACAGGCCACGTTTCCAAGTATTAACATTAATTTTAATGTGAACAGTGCGAGCCAGAATGTTTCCCGACGAAAAGAAGAAACAACGATTCGACATTTAGAGGGTGAATTTCTAAATTTTTAATGAGATCAGGATAATTTTTTGTCACGATTTGTGACCATGGGCGTTACCTGGGTTCACCATGTTTATGCTGAAACCAAGAAACAATCAATGGCCTGGATGCGAGCTTCCAAAGTGACGGTGAAGATTTTCAAAGTGAAAATTAGTGGGATAGATTAAAGCCGTAGTTTTTTGGGACGCTGAAGAAATGTGGAATATTTTAAGAAGGTAGCCACTACTACACAGGGCTCTTACTACACAGACCAAATTAAAAGATTGCGGGTAGGTAAGTAAGAAAAAGAGACATGGCAAACTTCGGTCTTGAATGTTGGTTCACCAAGACAACGCACCAGATCACAAAGCGTCAGTTGCGATGGCTGCCAATCAAAAATCGGCATTGAAAATGCTTGAACACCCACCCTGTTTGTAAGATCTAGCTCCTAGTTAATTCTATCTCTTACCTTGGCACAAGAAACACCGTCGATACAAGAAATTTTAAGACGACAGCGAAGTGATGGCCGATTTTGAGGGGTTTTTGTAGATGAAGTCAAAGTTTTTTTTTTCTAAGTTAAGGAAAAAAAATATCGAAGTATATTATCTAGTTAGAAGACTATCTAGAGAAATACATAATTATTTTAACTGTAATGACCTTGTTTAATATTGATTATCATTACTTTTGGATCAACCCATGTACATGGGATATTCATATCTCATACTAAATGTATGGGAGGGTTTAAAGTTAATTTTTTAGATATTTCTCGTATTATTTTTTAAAATTTATTATGGCCATTTTACTCATTAGGTTAAGTACTTTCGATATCAGTTTAAAGTTTTTTGATATCTGTAATAGTTACGGAATAATCGCCTGTGCACACTTAACGATTACACCCTGTATACACACATAGAAGATATAAGGAACTTTATTGTAAGGTGATAGAGCTGTTTTTTGTTATTGTTGGTTATTGATTCTGTGGTCTTCTTTGTTATAATTTTGGTGGTAAAGGTACCATGATCGAATAGCAGTAACAAGAAAAAATAATAAAAACCATCCATATATACAACCGTAAATCCGTATTTTGAACTGCTCATTTGTTTTTGAAGTTATCACAAAATACGACAACTTACTAGTGTAAGGGTACTACTCATTCCATTCAATTAGAATAAATGTGATTTAGATGCCATAAAACATCTCAGAATGGACCATTAATAAAAATAACGACTAATACAATAATTCATCTTCATAAATCGCTCCTATCAACGTTCTCATTTGCTCCTGACCTTAAAAACTGGGATTATTAATTATTTGCTGATAAGGAAATATACCGCAAAATACATAGTAAAGATTAGGACGTTGTATATCCAGTCGGCGTAGTTACACGTTTAAAAGTTGAAGGGTTATCGATCACGAGTAACCTAATTTAGTTAACACTAAATATAAGTCTTTGTATTGCGATTTTTTCATTTGTTGATAAAAAATGAAGATGGGATTTTAATCTCACATTTTATGTAAACTAGCATGTTGTAACATTTGATTAAATTGCTCTTTTAATGTATTCCATATAAAATAATTCCCTTACAACCAATGGTATTATAAGTTGAAAGGTGTAGATATGTAAAAGCTCATTCGTTTGGGAGCGGCACGTAGTTGACATGTGGCCGAGATGCGATTATTGCCTAAAATAAGTACAACAGGATGATTATTGTTTTAAATTTTGTAAAATGTTACATTGTTACGATTTTAAAAGAGCACTACGGACCTTCTTGCCGGTTCTCAATTTTTCTACATTTTTACGATTCTAAAGTGCTTCTAAACTTAATCTACTTGTATAAAATATCTTTGAAGGTTTTGAGGTTATGTTCACTATATCTACTCATTCAAAGTTATATACCATGTAACCTAATTTTGTATCTATTTAATGTGTGTGCTATTGGAAATAGTCAGTATTTACTACTTACTCTAAGCTCTCATTCCTCTCACCGCCATACAAGCTAATAATATATGTATATTACATATAATATCCTTTTACAACAGTGAAGGAACAGTGCCGGGTACTATTTCCTTACACGGCGGTGAACGAGGACGAACTGACACTTGCTGAAGGGGACATAGTGACGTTAGTGTCAAAGGACGCACCAGATCGTGGCTGGTGGCGCGGGGAACTGAATGGACGTGTTGGACTGTTCCCGGATAACTTCGTACAGCTGCTGCCGGCTGGTGAGTGACAAACAGTGACACACTTACACACACATAATACTCAATTGCAATAACACTTGACACAATAACACATGACACTAAAATATAACACATGCCACTAAATAACACATGGCACTAAATATCACATATCAGTAACACAGAACACAAACAACACACACACAATCATAGAATATAGCATATGACACACATGATACACAATAACACATACACAATAACAAAATTTTAACGTGTTTTTAAGTACGTTTTAAAGGCGCTTTCAAATAGTCAGCCAGTACAAATTATACTACCAATAGAAGCTATAATTTGTAAATCTTGGTCACCAACACCGTTGAATTGTCATTGCTCATAAATTTAAATTTATAAATAATAGAAAAAATTCGATCACGAGACGGGACTCGATCCCGCATCCTTTCGCGCCATTCCGGGGCGGATGCCTGACCAATTCAGCCACTCGTTGTCATTGCTTATATTTTTCTGCTTTGTTTTAAATTCAATTATCGATTAAATATAGGTATGTAGAAATTTTGTATAATAATAAAATCACTGTGTAAATCACACAATATTTTCCGACAAAGGAATCGAACACAAACCATAAGCTTTAAAAGACTACGTTACTAACCAATGCAGCACGAATATATTTAAAAAATATGTAATGTAAACACTTTTGTTAATATTCCACATTTATGATCTCGACAAAAAAGGATATTTTTATAATCCTGACTCGGAAAAAGGACTAGAGGACGAATGTTACTACAATAGCTATGAATACGTCTGTATTTTTGTTTATTTTAATAGTACAATGTACAATATAAAGGATTCCCTTGTGCACGAGGACTCGGGAGTTCGTTATTGATGTTGTGGGTAATACAACCGGACATTGTTTTTTTAAAACACGGTCAAAAAGCTTTCAAGTTTATTTATATAGAAGAAATATTTCAAAACGTTTAGGTACTATGAAAACCTTCGTTAAATTTTATTATTTTGGTTATAAGTAACAGTCATTTTCCAACGTCTTTGACCGGCGCGGCGTACTGCCAGTTTTTTTATTATTTAATAGTTTATACATATTGTACCTATATATGTATTCACATTTATTGTAACGGAATTTTTTCGGTTCGGCGCCGTAAAGTGAACTTCGTATTCGAATAATTTAATTCTATTCTTTCGTCTAGGTAAAGTATTTTCTAAATAAACGTGTTTAGTCTTTACTACTTCGATCATAAATTAAAACTATTATTGGTAAATATCTTTACTATAAAGGAAATAATTATTGTACAGTGTACACATAGAGTCGCGAATAGTCAAACTTTCTTCGCAAGGTCACGTAGTAAGCTGGAACCGTAGATGGCCTAATTTCTTTGTTCCTTTCTTCTTTGCTCCCATTCATATCTCTTAATGCATATTGTGTATTCTTGCTTAAATAACAATTATTTTGCTTTTTAAAGTAACAATTTTTTAACATGCTGACGCTCACTGTCGCAATTTTATTAGGTACATTAGTT
This sequence comes from Colias philodice, assembly GCF_061535455.1. Lineage (NCBI taxonomy): Eukaryota > Metazoa > Arthropoda > Insecta > Lepidoptera > Pieridae > Colias > Colias philodice. The sequence goes on along the minus strand of NC_143095.1, from coordinate 10,585,019 downwards.
GTTGAATTAAAAGAAGCATGTGTTACTCCTTATTCCTCAGCTAACCAAAAAACATTCAAATCTGTTAAGCCGATCTTGATTTATAAATATAGTAACTAACACAAGTTTATTTTGTACATATAGATTTGGTTGCAGCTTCGGAAAGCCTTTTTTAATTTACAAACGGATATTATTTTTACTTTCGTTAAGAAAAATTTTTTACTGAAAATCAATTTCGATTACAACGGTAATATGTACAATGCAGTTTCGGATGCAAAATTCGCAACACTATCGATTTCCAAATGAACAAAAAACTGTCGGTTTTACTTTGCCTCTAATTACGTCATTTGAACGCACGACTGGTGACGGTGTTCGGAGTGATGAAATTGCTCAGACATTCACGGATATTATACTGTTATTACGATTTGATAATTTAATTTGGCAGATTGTTTTAGCAGAGTTAGGTCAGTTTCACGGTTGAATTCATCATCATCATCAGCCCATTTACGTTCCCACTGCTGGGACACTGCCACCTATGAGGGTACAGGCCATAATCCACCACGCTGGCGGATGACACATCGAACCCGGGTCTTATCGATTCAAAGTCCACTGAGCCACCACTGCTCTAGAATTAACTGATAGTTTGATCACAATAAGTAACAAATAAGCTGTCTAGAACATATCCAGGGGTGGCTCTGGATCCCAATAGTGTGGAGGCATAATTTTTTCGACACAACCTTTCTGCCCGAGTCTTCCTTAGAGATTCCAGTCCAGTTTTGTTTAAACGGTATAAAGTAGCCTTCGTCTTTTTACATGATTCGTGCAAAATCATGAAAAAAGCAGTTCTATAGTCCAGTCATTTTAGGCCAAATTAGGTGCTCCGTTAAAATTACACCCTGTAGATGTAGAGATTTTCTCTCATTTGAAATATTAAGTTTGTAAGAGCGATCAAGATCGATGCAATAAAAGTACACAGTGATATTGCGAGTTTCGTTTTCGATTACGATTTTCAGAGGGGAAGTTTATAGGTTATGAAATTCGTATTATTCATCAGCCGATAAAGGCCGTTCCCTGTGTAAATTATTATGTGTTATCATATCTCGAGATAGATCTTAATGTAAATATTATTGAATTTATATAGCGAGCGCGTAAACGTTGACGCTTTATGACAAAACATTGGTAACCTGGTACGTCTATTTTAATAGCTTATTAATAGCTTTACGCCTGCGGTTTCTCTCGTAATTTATCGTGGCTCTTCCTCCTTACATCGTAAGAAACACAGTAAAATTCTAATGATATTATAAGTAAAAAGGTGTAAGTAGACAGGTTGTCAACACAACGTTTGATCCTCAAAAGTGGCACTCTAACGCACACACGATTAGACTTCAAAGTATAACATGATTCAATGATCTTGAAAGAAACAGAAACAATTCTGACTAACTTGCCACATTTATAACTTTACACCTTTTTATTGATGATGGTAAGATTCACATTCTTGTATTTTACGCCGATCTTCGTGAGGATATGCTGTGGTGTGGTAGCTACTACTAAAGAATAGGCTAATTCTTATTAAAGCGTGTCCAGATCTCACATAACAATTTGTAATATGTTTGACAAATGGCATTGTGCACAGTGATTGAAATGTAAACAGCTTTTGCGTTTATATTTTTTGTTTTAATTACGCATAAGCGATCATGCTCGTTATAAAATTAAATAACTAAATATGAAAATGATAAATTATTAAATCGCGTGTTTAAACCTTTTTTAACAAGTCACAACATTTGTAAATATTTATTATGACCACTACATATTAAAAATTTTGGACGAATGTGTAAAACCTTACTTTAAAATTAGATTTAACGTAAAAAACGTATTTACATGTTTAAGTCGTCTTCACGTTTATATCCTTCAAATTTTACCGGTTGCCTCAATTTTGGATTTAATCTCGTGACATTTTTTCTCAACAAAAATTTAAAAGGAAATTCTAAAAGTACAGTTATAGTAGTATACTAACTGTGCCCCGTGGTTTTACCCGCACTTCTTCGCTCCTATTGATGTTAGCGTGATGATATTATAGCCTGTAGCCTTTCTCGATAAAGAAGCTACTTTTCTAATCGGACCATTAGTTTCAGAGATTAGTGCGGCAAACAAACAAACTCTTCAGCTTTATAGTATTAGTATAGATTAGAGAAATTAAATACATAAAGTGCAATGTTTAGAATAAAAGTTAAATGTATGGTCCCTAATTTTGCGTAATAAACTTGGAATGGATCGTGAAATGATAAGACGATTATGACCAAAGTCACCCTACATAAAATTTCACAATTCCACCGGGAAAGCACCCGTAAAATTCCCCACTCAAGTAATGTTATTATTCTATTGTTTCTGATTGATTGTGATTGACTCAATGTATCCTGTATCATGTATATTCAGGCAATTTCAAAGACAATTGCCTTGTCTTTTAGAGATGAGAAAATATTTCAGTTTTCTTTATAATTTGCATTTATTACCAGTCTCATAAATCATCTGCGTAATGCCTTCTTTATTTGATACTATGCGGTTTTACCCGCATTGCTTCGCTCCTATACGTCTTAGCGTGATGATATATCTATAGCTCTCTTCGATAAATGGGCTATCTAACACTGAAAGAATTTTACAAATCGGACCCGTAGTTCCTGAGATCAGCTCGTTTAACCAACCAAACTAACAGACTCGTTATAATATTTAATGTATGTTATTCTTGTCTTTCTTTCTATTCCCAAATGCCTGTTGTTTACTTCATTCAAGAACACAGTCTTGAGGCTTATTTTCAGCGACCTTCGACTGTTACCTTATGCATTACTGTGCATTCATAATTATTATCTTTCCTCAAGCTAATGTAGCGAAACGAGCCCACACTATTTATATTTGTATATCGCCCAAACAGCGTTGATATTCGTTGCTATTGACATTAAAGCGAAGGTTACGAGAGTCGTGATTGTATTACCTCATCGTGGGTTTAGTGGCTTAGTGGCCAGTCGGTGCGTTCCACCACATTATGTTAGTTGTGTTAGTGTACTTACAGTATGGGCATACAACGTAAGTTTTTGTTGGACGCGATTTTTTTAACGTGTTTTTGTTTTCGGTGATTTTTAGTTTGACGTGAGATATTTTTTAAATTGTGTGTGTTTACGTGTTAGGTGTTTTTTGTGAATTAGAATGTGTTTGGAACGGTGATTTAGATTAGCTGGTTGGTTTAATTTTATCGTGTTTTCATGGTAGTGATAATGTGGCTTTTATGGATTACGCTGTTGAGTATACTTTTATTGTTCACGTTGTTTTTTTTTACTGTTTACTAATAGAATAACACGAAGTTGTGCATATCATAAATAAGATTTATTTGGAAGATTTTATTTTCTCAAATATTCTGTAAGGGTTCAAAATAAATATCTTTAATTAGTAGATAAGTAACCAGTAGAAATAATTTCTACATTATCTGTTTCAATTTGTAAGTATATATTTACGAAATCGTGATAGGCGAATGACGACCTTTTATATTTATGTATTATAATTTTTTATTCAGTTTTGATGCAATATATTTTTTCGATAATGTGTGCGATCCTACAGACAGAAGATTGTTGACCAACAATATAGCTGTCTCGCTCCACGATCACGACTAATGTGTACCTATGTTTGGTTGGTTGGTTTGTTGTTTGTATGGTACCTATGTTTACGATATTAATATTTATGTGTGAGTCGGACATTTCCTAATATGGATATAATTATTATATAAATTATTCATAGTCCAGTTATCACGCTTCTTTATGAAATAATGATTTACGAAATTGTCGGTTTAGTTCAGTTAAGTTAAATATGTGTATGTATTTTGTTTGTAACTGGTTTTTAAGTTGTTTTACACATTATTATTTATTTATTTAACACTTTATTGTGTAAGAAACAAAATATACATAAAGGTTACAATATTACATTAAATAAAAGCACAAAGGGCGGCCTTATCACTATGCAGTGATCTCTGCCAGGCAACTTATGTTGTTATCGATTGATAATTATGTTAAATCAATATTTACATTGATAACATGTTTTGGTTTCCTGTAGTGGCCGCTGACCTTGAATTAAAATTAAATTAAACATGTAAATGTAATCTGTTAATTCTCGCTTTTGTCTGTTATAATAAACTCGGACGTGATATATGAACGTTCATCTTTTTTTATAGGTATATGACGTAATTTATGTTATACAAATTATATATTTGCAATGCGGTTACTTAGATTATTATCCGATTACGAAATACTAACAAGAGATAATAATATGTAGTTTTAAAACAAAATATTTGTAGGTAATACTGTTATAGCCAATAGTGGTAGGTATACAATTTAAAAGATGTTACATATTTATTTGAGATAATGTTTTTTAAACAATGAATAAGGTTATCTTGAATATAGAATTTAATAGGTCCGGATAAATTTTTTATCAACCAACCATATAGGTTAATTAAATGAACTCTACACAAAAAGAAGTTCACAAACTTAACGGATAATGAACGCGATTTAATACTCGTGTAAAATCAAATACAAGCAAGTACTAAATATAATTAAACAATTTCTTTCAAGAACAAAATGTATCCCTACGTAAGTGATTTACCCTAGATACCTTCGTCGAAGACGTGACTGTAGCATTGTTTACTTTCGATACAGCTTATCAATCACGCGCGTTGATTGAAGTACATATTTCTATAGCTTATATGTTATTGTGATGTATAATCTATATTATGTAAAGTTTCATTCAAACAAATAAATTCTTCAGCTTTATAATAATAGTATAGACTAGCTGTGCTCCGCGGTTTCACCCGCATTGCTCCGCTCTTGTTGGTCTCAGCGAGATGATATATAGCCTATGTCAACATAAAGAACGATACCTACTAATTTTAAAACTATTAAAACTAATACATTGTTCAAAATGAGACCTATAACGTAAAGTGCTAACGTAATATCAAGAGATTTAACACCTGTTAAATAGTGTTGACGTGTTTGCCGTTAATTAAATATGATTTATAATTTAATAATGTTATTCTACAGTGGCACAAGACCTGGAGGAGAAGAAACCGGACCGGCCGCCGGCGAAAACGACGAAATGTATCTATCCCATATTAAATAAGTACACGGAAAAAACTGCAGCGGTCACGGAACTCACAACTACTAAATTAAGGTATGATATCTGTTGTTTAGTTATTTAATATGTGGATTTATTTACAAAAAAATATTTATAAATGTGTATATCATAACCTCTAACCACTTATATCATCAAGATCACTAACGTTTTAATTCATTAAATACATAATATAGGTCCATTTATTAGTTTAAACTGTCACAATTCAAAGAATGTTGATTAAAATTCCAATATTATTGCAACACATTTAATAATTATGTATTGGGTAATTGTATCTAATCATCCCGTAACAAATACCACTAATAACACCTTCCTCTTAACCACTTCATCTTAACAATAAAATCTCAACATATTACAGACATATAAGATCTTTCCATACTGATACCAATTTCCAATAAAACACACACACCCAAGGACCTCGTGCCTGATGTCAAATGTCAAAAAAAAAAAACCATCAAAAAATTTGAATACATTTCCAGTGATCCAAAAAAATGGGAAGGGAAGGGAAAATGGGAGCGTATCGAACTACCTCCAGATGCAAGAGAATTGATAAGTAACAAAAATTGCGCAGCTCGTGCGTATGATAAAGCGCCTACTGAAAGCAATCGTAGGATATTACGATATTGTCAGAGAGCACTTAGGAGCAGATTACAAGAACTACGCGCAGGGTAATCGATCCAATGGTGTTATAAGATAAAAGAGTAGATGGGTTAACATTCGATCTTCAAAAATGGCACACTAACATTTCGATAAAGTATGATGGCATGATTTCAACTATTAAGGTGCTTTCCACCAGAGATGTACGAGATTGCGTAGCGAGGTAAATGTTTGTAAAGAACCAAACTCGCTTCAAACGCTAAATGAAGCGATATGATTGGTTCTTAATTATGTGAAAAAGAGGCCAATGTTAATTGTGGCTAAATTAGCCACATTTCGAGCGCTAATAACCTATCTACACCTTTTTAGGGTTCCGTAGCCAAAATGGCAAAAACGGAACCCTTATAGTTTCGTCATGTCCGTCTGTCCGTCTGTCCGTCTGTCCGTCTGTCCGTCTGTCACAGCCGATTTACTCGGAAACTATAAGTACTACAGTGATGAAATTTGATGGGAATATGTGTTGTATGAACCGCTACAAAAATATGACACTAAATAGTAAAAAAAAGAATTGGGGGTGGGGCCCCCCATACATGTAACTGAGGGATGAAATTTTTTTTTTCGATGTACATACCCGTGTGGGGTATCAATGGAAAGGTCTTTTAAAATGATATAAAGTTTTCTAAAAAACATTTTTCTTAAAGTGAACGGTTTTTGAGATATCAGCTCTCAAAGTCGTAAAAAGTATGTCCCCCCCCCTCTATTTTTATAACTACGGGGTATAAAATTCTAAAAAAAATAGAGGTGATGCATGCTAATTAACTCTTTCAACGATTTTTGGTTTGATCAAAGTATCTCTTATAGTTTTTGAGATAGGTTGATTTAACTGTAATTTATTATATTTGCTGCTACGGAACCCTTTGTGCGCGAGCCCGACTCGCACTTGGCCGGTTTTTACTTATAATATTATTGTCGGCATGATGTTTGTCTGCATGAAGGGACTGGAGATGGACATTTTGAAGCTTTGATATATATTCAGATTGTGTTATTAAATAAAATGATATGATAGATAAGAATTTTTTAAAATGGCTAGAAAAAAGGTAATAGGGATTTTTATAGTGGCGTTTACTAGATATAAAAATAACGCAAGTTCTTGTATTGTTTTAGTATGAGTAAAAAATATATGTTATGGAAAAGAATAGTGAATTTTTTGGGACCTGGGAATTGTTTGCATGAGATTTATATTTGAAGTTGGTAAGATGGATGAAAAAGGAGAAGACAACTTATTAAATTAAATTTAAGAAAATTTAACTATAATGTATTTTATATTGTCTGTTATACTAATTCCACATTTATTATTTAATGTGCCAATTTGTTAATGGTTCTATAATAATTCTTTATTGATATATCGTATAAAATTGACGGGGATAATCCCTATAACGATGGCATATTACTCATTGTTGTTCTCGGTTGAGGTTGATATTTTTGAGTGTATCGCCTATAATTTTTCGTTTTTCAATATTAAATATTACCAAATATATCGGTGAATGTAATAGCATTCGTGGAAACGTTAGATAAGGTTTATAGATTACTCAGACGTAAGTCATTGTGAAAAAAGTATTCCTTGATTTATTTACGTTATAATATGAACAACCGTATCATTTTTTGCTCAGCTGGGATGAAAACATGATCTATTCATAACTTATTCTCCTTTCTATACAACAATTCAACCGGGTGTCCCTCAGGGCTCTACACTTGATCCGCTTTTTTGTATTAAAATATGTACATGCAAGTATGACACTTCTAACGGCATGCTTGAATAAAATTCCTAAGAAATATTACAAATGAATCAATTATTTGTCATAGTATTTATATAAATTCTTAAAAAAATAAAATTTGCATTATTAGAGCGAATTGTTTGAAACGTCGAATCAGTTAACGACACAGCTTAATATTTATGATCGTCATTCACCTATCTGTCAATTTATAAACGACTTAATGATCGCTTAAAAAAGCCTCTCACAACTCATTAGAAAACGCTCGGTTTTAACTTATGACTTATGCGATTTAAATGATTATTATATATTACTTTGTGCGTAAATGTCTTTGAGGAAATATATCTATTAGTGTTATAGGTTCTATTCTATATAGAAGGGACACTCTCCCCAGTTTAAATCAAGTAAAAACCTTTTTTGTTTTTTCATTACTTCATATAAGTTTCACGCACACAGCTTTGTGTACGACAGTTACACGTGTGTCTGTAAATGACAAAAAATGATAGCTTACATACGCTTCACTCGCAACTTCATTCCGCGTGCCGTGAAGCTTTAGAAAGGTTTGCCACTCACGATTAGAACATTTACGATATTGGGGCCTTCAAGAAAAGAGCTTATTTGTCCTTAAAAGGCCGGCAAAGTAACTGAAAGACTACCAGTGTCCATAGGTTTATGGGCGGTGGTGACCACGTAACATGAGGTGGGCCACCTAGTGTTGATGTTGCTAATAAAAATCAATTTTGGATCATTTCTTATTAGAAATTTTCGTAATATTTTCAGTATGCACAAAGAAAACACGGTTAACAAGGAGAGCAGCGCGCAGAGTACAGTCACGCACACGAGTAAAAGTGAAGCTGAGAAGATTGTACACAACGAGACAGTCGTAGATGGCGTTGATGGACAGGTAAATATATTTCTACTAGACTTCCGCCCGCGGCTTCGTCCGCGTTTTCAAAGGAAAACCCGCATAGTTCCCGTTCCCGTTGGATTTCCGGGATAAAACCTATCCTATGTGTTAATCCAAGTTACCCTCTATATGTGTGCTAAATTTCATTGTAATCGGTTCAGTAGTTTTTACGTGAAAGAGTAACAAACATCCATACATCCATACTTACAAACTTTTGCCTTTATAATATATATATATAGAAGATAGAAGATTATAAATTTTAAAAAGAATAGAAAAAATTCGATTACGAGGCGGGTTTCGAACGTCTTCTGCTTATATTTCTACTTGCTGTGCCGCTTGCAAAAAGAAGTGTTTCTATAGCTTATGTGATAAACTATATTACTGTAAAGTGGCATTCAAATTCGGCATGTAGTTTATTTTCGTTAAAGAGTTACAATCATACATACATTCATCCTCACATGATGTTTACAATCGAAACTTCTTAAAACCTTGTATTAAAGATAATACCGCAAATACTATGGATTTTTCCTTTCACCTGAAAAACTAACCGACTTAAAAAAAAAGAGGATTTCGGCAGTTTTTTTTCGTTTATTACCTCAGTACTTTCGCTACCTAGCGATAAGGCCGCCATTTGTACATACTTGTATCTGTTTGTTATTTTTCTGTGTTTTATGTAAATCTTGTGTGTGTGCAATAAAGTATTATCTATCTATCTATCTACTTTCGACTGTTTTGAAAGCTGGTGCCTCGCCTATGGTACTATTAAAATGTTATCTGGTTCTGACAAAGTGAATGCGATTTAATATTTCTTTAAAGCAATAATATATGTAATTGTTGATAATTTCAGATAAAAAAGCCTCCCGTCCCTCTAAAAAAGAGTCCGACACCGACTTCCACAGTCAGCGGAATGTTCAGCGGGCTCAAGAGTAAGATACTCTGGTCGGCGGATAAGACGTGAGTCACATAATATAATATTCCACATAAACGGTTTTAGTAAGATTTTAGAAAAAAAAAAGACGGGTCGCACTCCGGGAGTGCCGGCAGAAGTGAAAACTTGATTATTAACGTTCAGCATGTTTGATATTTTGGAATGGTATCCGTCTTACGCATGGAATATAAGGGCTAAAAAAAAATTCGTCTTACGCCTATATATTAGGAGCCTGGGTCATTATGTAGAAAATTATGGTGGAAAATAAACGATTTATTTATTTATTTCCAGTGAGAAAACATCGATATCGATATCGAGTGGGAGCAACAGTAGTGTCGAAGGTGATAAAACTGACGGTATCACAAGTAGTAAGGTCCCCAACACAAATACCTTCGATCATATCGAGAGGAACTCCATATTGAATGACCCAAGGGCTGGCAGGTGGGTTTATTAATTATTTTTTTATATGTAAAAAGAAAACGTGACTGACTGAATGAATGAATGAATGAATGAATGAATGACTGACAGTGACGGTCTGACCGACTGACTGACGGACTGAATAACTGACTGACTGACTGACTGACTGACTGACTGATTTACTTAAAATATTTCTAAATAAAGGCCAAATCGAAAAGATTTTTCTCGATTTTTTTTATTTATATTTGAGAAATTTTATTGAAGCAATATGAAATTAATAATATCTAATATTTCAGGGTAAAAGCACCACGCCGTCGACCGCCAAGTCAAATAATAAGGGACGATTCGCCCGTCGCCATTGGACTTAGTAATGGACATGAGGGTAATTATTATCTTTTATTAAAGAATAAATAATAACCCATTGACCACCGAGCGGCCCGATCGGGCCGAGACACAATAGATTTTCTATTGTGTCTGTGATCCGAGGACTGACGGAATAAACAAATAAAGTTAAGAATATAAATGAATATAGAGAGATCTGTAGAAACTATTTTATTTAAACTGGTGGTAATTGTTAACTTTGCTATGACGCTTTAAAAGTACAGTGTAAACTCTATATAACGACACTCCATTTAACGTCAAACTCCGTATTTTTTTTTTTTTTTTTATAATAGAGCGGGTAACGGAGCAGGTGGGTCACCTAGTGAGGTGATCACCACCGCCCATGAGCACTCACAAAGTCACCTTTGTGAGACTGTTACCGACTTTCGAAGGTGGGTGTAGGCTCTCTTTTTAAATAAGTCCATGTCATATATGTGCGGGAATACCGAACTTGGAGACTTCAAGATTTAGACTTCAAGATAAGAATACCGAACTTGGAGACTTCAAGATTTCTCGACTTTGGTTGGTTTATATTGTTATCTATACAATAATACACTCCATATAGCATCACGCTCACTCTAATTAACGACCACAATAAGACATTACAACTAGGAACTAGGACTAGGAAGTACTGACTAAGTTGTCGAAATCAATGAAAATGTAGTTGTTTACATTCTTTTTTACTGACATACTGGACGATCTGCCAAAAAATTGAAGAAACCTCAATATGAAGACCTTGATCAAGCGATGATAACATGGTTTCATAGGCAATGTCAAAATAATATTCCTGTCTCGGGACCAATCATGCAATTTTCCCTTTCTCTCCATTTAACGACCACTCTCTATAACGTCGAAAAATGCACGGTCCCTTAAGTGACGTTATATAGAGTTTACACTGTATTTAGAAAAAATCTAAGTGTATAAATACATGTGTGTGTTTTATTTCTGAAAAAATAATGAATAAATTAAAGTGTAATAAAAATATGTTTATTATTTAGAAATTATGTACTCACAAAAACACTTATTATTAAATACAAATATTATTAATCACTAAAATTATCATCCCAGTGCCACCAGAGAAGTCGGACAAACCTGCGGACAAATCCAGCGACAAATCGACGGATAAATCGTTAGACAGGTCGTCGCTAGATAGATCGCTTGACCGATCGGCGGATAAATCGCAAGATAGATCTTCCGATAAATCCCTAGATAGATCGGCGGATAAATCGTTGGATAAATCTGAGATTAAGCCACGTGCGCGCGAGTGGGAGAAACATAAAGCGCCGTGGATGGAGGAACTTAAACTTAATCAAGCTAAAAAGGGCGGTTTGGAAAGGCATCGACACACGAGTACTGATAGGTATGTTATCTTAATCCATACTAATATTATAAATGCGAAAGTAACTCTGTCTGTCTGTCTGTTACTCAATCACGCCTAAACTACTGAACCAATTTTCATGAAATTTGGTATGGAGATATTTTGATACCCGAGAAAGGACATAGGCTACTTTTTATCCCGGGAAAATGACGCAATCCCGGAAATCCTACGGGAACGGGAACTATGCGGGTTTTTCTTTGACTGCGCGGGCGAAGCCGCGGGAGGAAAGCTAGTTAATATATATAAATCTCGTGTCACAATGTTTGTCCTCAATGGACTCCTAAACCACTTAACCGATTATAATAAAATTCGCACACCATGTGCAGTTCGATCCAACTTGAGAGATAGGATAGTTTAAACATGTAGGTACCACGGGCGAAGCCGGGACGGACCGCTAGTATTTATTTAAGTTAAATATTAATGTGCCGAGTACACGTGTCAGAAGTGAAACTTCTTTGGTAAGATTCAAAGATACCAAAATCGTCGCCTTACGTAACGGTATTGCCATGATGCGACCTTCAAATTTTACTTTTAACCCTCCTACAGAAGTTTCATTTTAAATAACTTTATTGTCACACTACTAAAACATTTTTTTTTTCTCTTTTTTTGTACCTATAAGAATTATGAATGAATAAAAATTATATTATCTAGAATATTGTAATATTATACAAGTCATAACCAAACATTCTTCTTTCTGTACAATATCAAGTGTATAATATTTAATGCAGTATTATCAATAAAATAAATATAAAAAAATATATTTTCTCTTCTAGAATCGTGGATTGCGGCGTAGAAGAGAAACGATCGACGCACTCTATGGAAATGTCCAAAAGTACATCGTCAATTAGCAGCAGGATATCGGTCTTGGAGAGCCTTGAAACTAGCTTAGATGTGAGATATTTATTTATACCTTATTCTCATGTCATTCTTATCTCATTCTTTTATTTTATTTAATTTTATTTTTATTTTATTTCATGTATTTCAATGATGATAGTGAAATGGTAGAAATTTTCAGAAATCCTGAATGTACCTACCTATTTCTGCTATCGCTATAACAATAAATAATAAAAAGTCGAGGTTTTTCTCTTGTTATATATTTTTCTATAGTTTATAATTTATATGTACAGGACTCGTAGTGTCCCGAGTCCAACACACAAATGACTGATTTTTTAACGTGATAACGTCTTTAAAATCGTTTTAGTCGGGTGACATGTTCAGAAACTTGTGTCACACCAAAACCTCACGAGCGCGGTCGCAGGTATAACGAGAGAGAGACGGACCGATCTCCCGTCTCATCTCGAGCGCTGCCACCAATAAGACGTTATCACGTAAACATCTCGATCGTAAATCTACTTTACAAACAACCAATTTTTTTTCGATCGACTTCAAAAAAGGGGACGTTCTCAAGACGATTGATTTTTTTTGTTAAAAAATAATTGTTTTAACAATATTAATTTGCAGAAGTCCCGAAACTCACTAGAGAAGAAGGAAAGTCCACCGCCGGAGCTCCCCACGAGCAAACCGCCACCACTTAACTCACCCACCGCAGCCGGTAATTATTAAACTCAAACTCAAACTCATTTATTTGGCACCAATTTTGACAAACAATGTAATTAAATAAAAAAAAAAACGAACAAGAGAAGAAATACAAAATTAAAATAAAATTAAAATTAAAGTTACATATTTATATTTATTTCTTAGGGCCGATTTTTCAATGCTTTGATAAAACTTATCCGTCCAATAAAGTATTACACGATAATATTAAAATGTCACGTAAACTGTCAAATACGGGCAATTAGAATACGTTTTTAAAATGGTAGTTCTATACATTATTCGACGAATAATTTTTATCCAAGCATTGAAAAATCGGCCCTAAATTTGATAGCATTCAAATGCTTTAAAAATTAAAGAATAGAAAACATTGTCTTTGCGGGATTCGAACCCGCGACTTCCGCCTTACCAGGGCGACGTCTGATCTTTCGGTCACCCGTGATCCCAGAACAATCGAATTTATTCTATTCTTTCGGTTTTATATGTCTTAGCTTCGGCACTTTCATTGTAATAGCTATTTACTTTTTTATTATTTGAAAGAAAATAAATTCTGACTGCCTTATATTATGTCGAAAAATAAAGGCACATCAGCAAAATGCATCATGAAAATAAACATTATTTATAACATTATTTATTTATTATTTATTTATTTATTTACTCTGTATTGTACAAAAGTCTAATAAAATAAAAGTACAACAAAACCATTCAAAATGTACAAATGGCGGCCTTATGGCTCAAAGCCATCTCTGCCAGGCAACCTTCAGGCAAAGAACAAATCAAAACTTTAGGTAGCCAATTAGAAATTTTGCATTTGACAACAAAAATAAAAAATAAAATAAAACAATATTTAAATAAAATAAAGTTTACATAAATACAATACATATATACATAAACATACTAAATATATATTCATATATTTAATTGCAGGCCGAACATTAACAACAATGCTCGACGACATAAAGAAGATAGCGCCCCTCGCGTCCGCGAGATTAGACCTCGAGAAATCTCCAGAAAAACTCGACAAAACAGAGAAACTCGAGAGAACGGAGAAACTCGAGAGAACGGAGAAACTAGAAAGAGTAGAGAAGTTGGAAAGAGTGGAGAAACAGGAGAGAGAGAGAACAGAGAAGATAGAGTCGATAAGTGCGTTCTCGTGTGAGATTAGTGACAGTTTGGACAGGAGTAGAGAGGATTTGATTGCGCAGCTTAATAATAGAGTGAGTTTTTATATTAATAACTAGCTGTGCTCCGCGGTTTTACCCGCAGTGCTCCGCTCATGTTGGTCTTAGCGTGATGATATATAGCCTATTATAAGAAATAAGACGCGAGGCCGGTTTAAATATTAGTTTGAATGTAATAAGAATGTACTGCGATTCTACACAGCTACCTAATTGATGTAGGTAGTTGATAACAAAACGCAGCTAGTCAACGATTATTAGTAAAGTGAGGGTAGTTGGGTCGAACGTCGTATAAACAGCGTCCGAGCCCCTAGGCACGATTCGTACGAATGCGCCACGAGTCAAAGGAAAGCGGCAATTTATAGTATTCGACAGCTAAGCATGTTCGGACAGGAAACAGTGACAACTATATTGACAACTACTCATCCACAAAAATATTAAATCAAAAGTTACGTCTAACACGGCCATACTGACAATCGTACGTCCTCGTACGCCTTTTCTCGTATTAAAACACTACGGTAGTTCATCTCGGGATTACACAACCATCCTGCCTCGGCCAGACTCGACCTGACAGAACAATAACCACGTCCACATGACATAGGCACTCCGTTCGCGTATCTTGGTATATCTACGCTCGTTCGACTAGTGAAATACATCACTACGATACGCCAGCGACTAGATAATACCTCAACGCCAGGGTTCGACTAGCGATTTGGATCACTACACACAATTCCTTCGATGAACTACATTCCCGTTACAATAATCCACGTAACAAATTTTTACTTCACACAACGCACGAAAAAACACAAACGCCAGTATGCCGTTACAAAACTCAAAACAATTAACAAGTGTAGGCTTGAATTCTATCCCGCTTCTGATATAAGAAATAAAATATGCGAGAGGGTTAAATATTAGTTTGAATGTAATAAAAATGTACTGCGATTCTACACAGCTACCTAATTGATGTAGGTAGTTGATAACAAAACGCAGCTAGTCAACGACTATTAGTAAAGTGAGGGTAGTTGGGTCGAACGTCGTATAAACAGCGTCCGAGCCCCTAGGCACGATTCGTACGAATGCGCCACGAGTCAAAGGAAAGCGGCAATTTATAGTATTCGACAGCTAAGCATGTTCGGACAGGAAACAGTGACAACTATATTGACAACTACTCATCCACAAAAATATTAAATCAAAAGTTACGTCTAACACTATAGCCTTCCTCGATAAATGGACTATCTAACACCGAGATATTTTTTCAAATCGGACCAGCCCCCCTAGTCAAGTGGCTTTCTGTTAGCGTAGCGTTCAATAGAATAGACTACGAATGTATGAGATTGACGTAGGCTGTAGATAAACGTATCTACAGGTTACGTCAATCTCATACATTCGTAGTCTATTCTATTGAACGCTACGCTAACAGAAAGCCACTTGACTAGGGGGGCAGTAATTCCCGAGATTAGCGCGTTCAAACAAACAAACTCTTCAGCGTAAAAACTCTTTATAATATTAGTATAGATTAACTGTTCCGGCAAACGTTTTTATGGCTTACTCTTGTCACTTAGGAGTATGAAAAATAGATGTTCGATTTTTTGACCTACCCAATATGCAAAATTTCATGAGAATGGGTCAAGCCTTTTCGGAGGAGTTTTACTTCAAACACCGCGACACGATAATTTAATTTATTAGATAATCAGAGATCCTTTATTTGCAATCATTTGACAAAATTTAAAGTGACCTCAGGCTCCGAAGATAGTAAAAACTGTTTTTTTTTTGTTATGTTTTCAAGTACATGTTTTTTTATTTTGTTTGCCCAAAATATTCCTTGGGTGATTCGATTTTGATGATTCTTTTTTGTTACAATTTTTAAGACAGAAAAGCTAAAGCTTTTTGGTAAAAATAATATTTAAATTACTAGGATCATCATTATGTTCGTAACTTTAATAAAAAATAAAAAGTTATAAAGATATAATAAAAATATGCACAACATTACAGATAACGAACCTAGAGAAGCTATTAGAAGTACAAAACGCGAAGTTCACGGCGGCCATCGAAGATTTGAACGTTAGATTAAAAGCCGAAGAGGGAAAGAGACAAACGCTGCAGAGCGAGATGGAGAAACTGGCGCATTGCGTCACACAAGTATAGATTTTTTATTTAAATATATTAGTTTTAATATATGGGTTTGGGTTTTTGTATGGGCTAGTGGCGTTGGGCTTTCGCGGCAAGTGATGAAACTTGGATATTTTAAAAGACCAATATATTGCGTATATAAGCGTTCATATACATCGTTTTGATTAGAATTTTTAAATAAATAAAGGAGAAACCTAAAAAAATCAGAAAAATCTTATAATAAATCATTTAGATTCTAGGTAAATGTATACAAAACCAAATATCTCTGTTCCTAAGACATTTCGAGATTTGTGTCCATAATAACTTTTGCTTCATTTAAGGGCCGATTTTTCAAAAGTTGGATAAAACTTATACGTCGAATAATGTATAAAACTACCATTTTAAAAACGTATTCTAATTGCCCGTATTTGACAGTTTACGTGACATTTTAATATTATCGTGTTATACTTTATTGGACGGATAAGTTTTATCTAAGCATTGAAAAATCGGCCCTTAAATATCCAAGTTTCATCCACTGACCGCGAATGTTTTTCACGACGCCATCTTTACCCAAACCCCTTTCATGTATAAAGATATAGGGCGTATTATGCCGAAGTTCACAATTGTCATGTATACATTCCAATTTTTTTTATTGTAAATGAAAATCGCATTTTATGTTTGTACCGCTATGTGCATTTCTTGGTTATGTCTAGTCTGTTTAAAAAACGAAATTTTTTCTTTTTTTTTATATGTTTGGTGAAGGAAATGGATTGAGTATGCGTCTTAGTTGGATAGGATTTTTTGAACAAAGCAAGGATATTTATAATGGTTTTATTTTAAGTTAATCTTAACTTGACTTCATCAGTCAATCAATAATACATATTTGTCTGGTAAAAGGTAATTCCAATCTAAATTATGGCATTCGAAAAACAAAAAAAGACGTGTGGCACTCGGGGACTGCCGCGGTAGAGCTATTGCATGCTATGCCTTCAAGCCACACCTCCGCGCCCGTCCCCGTGGGGAGCGTGAGGTTTTTTTCGTTACGGAATTTCTGGATTCGGTCCCCGCGCTCAAAGGCCCGCGATAGAAGCTATGCAATAGCTTAAAAAGAGTTTTCCTCACATCTTAAACTCACATCAGAAAATTAATACAATTATTTCAGTAAAAAAAAATAAGTGTGACATATGCACCATTCATTTATAATATTTATTGATATCTATATGTACTTATATTATTATTGAAATTGGCAAATGCGCAATCCATTTTCTATAATCTGTATTCATAAATTTACTTAAAGTGTATCGTTTCAGCAACAATATAAGTTGAAAGCATAATATTATAACTATCTCTTTCTATCCCAAAGAAACTAAATTGGTTAGAGTGAGAGGGATTGATGTTTGTCTATCTTATTGAAATAAAACGTTTCTATGAAAAAGAAAGAGAAAGTTATTGAAAATTCAACCTTACGATCTTGTTTAAAAGGATATAATTTGCTTGTTGCCTTTCGTATACGCATTTCACAACTATTTTGTGAAAAAAATATGAATTTAAATCTTATTTCTTGATTGTCAAAAGAGACACCAACACTTTTTATATTTGGCGTTTTAAGTAATTTCTGAATGAATGTAAACTCTAAATAACTAATGGAGTTTTTTAATTGGAAAACGATAAAAAGTCAATTAGTATTACGTTTTTTTTTATTTTTACAATATTCGCATTTATTTTTATAGATAGTACAAAATCTTAAAGGTGTCTCAGTTTTTAATAACATTTTCTAGTGTTCAAATTACGGTACTGAAACATTATGTAATATAAAAAGTACAGTAAGAGTGCCATTGGTGACTTCGAAAAGAGATAAAAACATTTTTCAATATTTATTAAGTTTTTTTATAAGTCGGACGGCTTTTAAGTTATTTTTTGACGCTTTTTTTTATTTAACTGGGCGCTAATGTAATGTACTTAATGCTAATAATATATGTGTATATAAAAGATATCTTTTTAAAAAGATATTTTATGTTCTATCTTTCTTTTAATCGAGTTGTTGCAACTATAATTTTTGAAATAGTGAACGGTCATTGAGAAATTTTATTCTGGTTGTGTATGAACTGCATTATAGATGGGATTATTACAAAAAAAAAACAACATAAAATATTTTTTATATATACGTCCTATAGTTTAGTTCCAATAGACGACTGTCAATTGTAATTTCTTGGTAGATATTGGCCTATAACAATCCAAATAAAATATATGAAATGATAGTTTTTTTGGCCTAATTCGTGTAATAGTTTGAAATTTTTTAGATCGAGTAAAGAGTAATGTTAGTGGAGCTGAAAGTAGCTGGTTTGTGCTCGGAATAATATAATATGAGTAAGAAATTAGAAGCAAACGAATAAACATGCTAAGAAATGTTTATTTTTATAGTTGGCTTTGATTTTCTTAATTCTGTAGATTTTAATGTGTTAGTATTAAAGTGATGTGTATATTTGAATTCATTTATTAAAATTAATAATTATGTATCAATATTTAAAACAATCATAAAACTAATCATTATGTTTTATATTATCGTGTATATTTTGACACTTAAAACATTGAGTTACCATGTACTACGTACTAGAGAGGGCATCGCTACTAAACTATTTGTAACACGAGTTAGAGTCAATCGTCTCAAACCATTTTTTGTTACATTGATTGGTTTTAATTTATAAGTAATAAGAGGCAGAATGTCTACAAAGTGTATGACTCACTAGCCGCCCCGCGCCGACATCAGATTTTGTTCGTGCTGTCCTCTCTATAATCAATGAATTAAATAACTTTTTCTATCTAGATTTCCCATAAGTACTTCATGTATTATCGTATTAATTCGGGATTCTATATAAGACAAAAGAAGAAAAATAATTTCCTTAGTATTGAAAAAGTACCTTTTTAAAATGCATGTAATTAATGAATTATTTTTACTTTTTTCTCAAATTGATGTTGAAATTAATGTTATTATACTAGTTACTCATATTATACTATTTCGAGCACAGTAAATGTAACGATGGCTTCTAGCGGTTTAACATAATTGTTGTAATAGATTCGATTGTAAAGTGAATAATAGTTAAATATATTCTATAATATACGCTATAACACATTTATATAATATTTTAATAATCTTCACGGTTTTTTTTATTAAGTAAAATGTAATTTTGTGATAATACGCTGTATGTAAGCCTTATTTGTACATATATTGTTCGATTGATATTTAATGTGCCATTCCAATGGAGACGGCTTGAACCTACGTTTTAGGCTAACACTGGCTTTTTCTAACTTCAAGGTTTAGAGTTAGATAAATTAGAGCCTTAGTACATTGGAGGTTGGATCTAGTTTTTCATTAAAAATAACTAGGTTAATAACTGTTCTATATATTTATATTTTTTATCATCAAAAGGTCAAATGAACAAATAATGTTTCTGTAGAATTCATAATAATTTGGCAACTTTATTTTACACTAGTTGCATTGTATATGAGCAATGAGCATGCATCTTTAAGTGATGTTAAAACTGAACTCGTAACCCTTTTATATTACGCTAGGGAAATTCTGCCCTTTCAACTCTTTTATTACTCACAGATTTGTTTTGTTATAGTGAAGATCTTTACTTACAGTGTTAAAATTATATAATCATATTTTTTTCAACGAGACAGACGGACACACAAAAAACAAAACAGAATAAGAAAAAAAGATCAATGTGTGTCCCAAAAAGGACTATATTTAGATTTTGATTATTTAGATTATTTTTACAGCAAAGTTAGATCTTTTCTCATATATTTTTACAGCAAAGTTAGATCCAATCTCCGTAAACACTGGAGCCTATCTAGCTTTAACCGGTTATAACCAGTACGTGTGACGTCACGTGCTGGGCGTATGAATTTGTGATGATTTCCTTTTGTGATTCGCACATTCCGTGTTATACAAAATGTTTGTACAAATAATATATTTATTGGTACAAGACCAAAGCTGTATTTGAATTTTACGCCATATTAAATTCATAGTTGAATTGTGTATGCGTTGAACGGTGTACCTTCGTACTACATATCCATAATAATTGTTTTATATTTAAATTTATTTACCCATTTCTATTATGTCGTACCGATATCCTGCTGGGCGTGACGGACAACGCTTTTGCGTGTTTTTACTATTTAAATATTTCTAGATTACCTAGACGCGATAAATATGTCGTTACGATATAGTAGAAACCATCTTATGTGGTTGTAAGTTATGAAAAATAAAAATATATTGATTGTATCGTGAAATAAGTTCAATAGTTATTTATATTTCTAACTATATCGCTCAAATCGTTTTGTGAAATTATTCATTTGATACGTATAGAAACTATGTTTATTTTTTATGTAACAAGAATAATTAATATTGTTAATTTAGTGGTAATGAGAAATATTGTGAAGGCATGTGAATTAATTTGAATGTAACACTATTTCAGTTGTTATCGATTATTGTAAGTATGAAATAAATAAATTTTTAATGAAAGCACTGAAAATGTATTTTATTTGTTACCTCCCTGATCATTTTGTTGCGATAGTCTTAAGATCCCACCGCAGGATTAGTGCGTTCACAGTTTTTTCGATGAAACCAAAATTTTATGTATATTTATATTTATTATTAGGAGAATATATATCGACTAGGTTTCCAGTCAAAATTTTGGCCGCGATAACATGCAAAGTACGTTGCAAAACAATGCTTTCTCAATAGCACCCCTCTTAAAAATGGAGCACTTTAGATAACTCAAATTGTTTTATTGCAAAATCTTGCTAACTAGTTATCCTGCCAAATAAGAAAACGAGTGGTTTAAATTCGCTAACCAGATGTTTAGCATCGATGCCAAGAAGGTGTACTATCTTGACTACTTCATTCAATCAATATGTCTCTGGGTTTAGCTAAGTACAAAATAGGTTTTAAAATAGTCGATGCAACTCATGGGCGTAGCTAGCCATGGGCACAGGGTGGGGCAAAAAAAAACCGGCCAAGTGCGAGTCGGAGTTGCGCACCGAGGGCTTCGAACAAACCTACTTTTTATTATGTTGTAACTCTAAAATGCATGTTTTAGCATTCATTGCTTTTAACCATGGAAATATATATAGTATGACTATATTTCCGTGCTTTTAACCAAATTTCAAGACTTTGTGTTCACGGGAAGTTCAATGTAGGTTTTGATTCCCTTGCGAATGTCGAAATTTGCGATAATTTGCAGCATAAAACGGCTGTATCTTTAGATTTTTTCACAGCTTTAAGAGACCGTAGACTTGGGTATTCGATATAAATTTCAGCTTGATACCTCCATGCAAACAGACAGGCAGACTTTGTTGTCTGTCTGTCTAAAAATACTTTTTTTTTTCAAGAACGCGTGGCGTTTATCAAGCTGAAATAATAATTAATAAATCAACACAAAAGATATAGTCGTTTATGTTGCAAATTTCATCCCTATATTATATAGTTTTCTTTCTAATACAATAATATGATTCCTTTTTATCCGAAACATGTCTATGTAATTATGGAAAAATAAACCATTTCAAATCTTAGAGCATTAAAATTCTCTAAGTTTCAAATGGTAGAGAGTAGAGACATAACTCAATAAATACAGCATTTAACCTCGCACTTCCGATTCAATTTCATTTTTGTTTTAGGTTAAGGGTCACTTATTGACCATAAAAACACAAAATGCTGAATAGATCTAGGTGGAGCTTTGCTCGCAATCTTATAGTTTTTGACCGATATCTCGAAAACTATCCACTTTAGGGCAAAAGTTACATAGACTTTTTTGTAGAAAGTCAAATTTCGCATCTTTTTTATATTTTGTAAACTATTTTGTAATACTTACTGCTTACAGTTTAAGGACTATTTAATGAACCGGTTTATCGTTTTTGGCTAATAACTCGTAAAATATTGGATTAATCAATAAAATGCATGTATGTAGTTTTTAGATAACTTTATTCTCTACAACTTTTGTTTGAAATTTTTTCTAGTAAGTACCCATATTTTTTGAGTTGTTGTACGTTCAATGTAGAATGCCGCCGCTCGGCGGGTGACATGGCAGGCCAAGTTTTTTTACGGATGTAATGAGAACGAAGAAGAAATTTCCTTTTCTTGCATCCGAATATAAAATAACTACTCAATATTGTTTAGTTGTACGAAATATATACGAAACATACATACCTTGAAATTTTCTATTTTTCGCCCGGTAATCCAACATTAAACGTTAAAACTAAAAAAGCATTGGAAAAAAAGTTTCAAATAAAGTAATCTTAAAAAATGGATATACAGGGTTACTTGTAAAACACCAGCAACCTCGCAGGACAAGATAGCTAACATCATAAGTAACAACATTTGTTCTACGACTTTTGATAATTTGTTAGATTTTAATTTCATACAAAAATAAATATTCATTTAATTTTCAGTTTGAATATTATAAACTCTACGCCTCCCAAAAATTACGTAAACAAAAAGCGAACGAGAGGGGGAAGAGGGCGTCGCTTCGTCCATCCGATAATGAATAGAACATAGACTTACAAATGTTAGGAGAGTACAATAAAAGTTTAAAAAATCATTTAAAAATAATTTATTGCGTTACGCCAAAAGTCGTAGAACAAATGTTGTTACTTATGATGTTAGCTATCTTGTCCTTCGAGGTTGCTGGTGTTTTACAAGTAACCCTATATACATTTCATTGATTAATCCTATATTTAAAGAGTTACTTGCCAAAAACGATTAACCGGCTCATTAAATAGGCCATAATCGTAAACGGAAAGTTTTACAAATAAGTTTACAACGTATAAAAGATGTAAAATTTTACTATCTTCAAAAAAATCCAAATATTTTTTGCCTTAAAGAGGATAGTTTCCGAGTTATCGGCCAAAAACTTTTATTTAAGATTGCGAGCGAAGCTCCACCTGGATCTGTCAGCTTTTTGTGCTTTTATGGTCAGTAAGTGACCCTTAACCTAAAACAAAAGTGAAATTGGATGGGAAATTTAGTGCGAATTTGGCTAAATAAAAACAGCTTTATTTAATGGGGTAACAATACTACACTACTTTTTCTGTCACCAAAGGTGGTTTAAATCATGCAACATAGAAGCTTTTTGTGTCGACTGACAACTTTCGAGTGAGAATTTTTTAACGGATATTAAGTTTTGTAGTCGTTACCTAGATAATTAAGTTTTTTAGATTTGGTTAGGTACCTTCCAGGTCAGAGCCAGGGTGGGGCAAGCGCCCCACCCTGCCCAACCGTGGCTACGCCCATGATGCAACTTATTAGGTTTTGGAAATACTAAAATGCATATATGAAAACAGAGCACGAACTCAACAGCTGCAAGTCCTTAACACTAAGAATTCCCTTCGACCATGGCGGCGAAAAGCTAATGTAGACATTTTATAAAATGAATCGCAAAATGCCCAACTGACTGATGATGGGCAAATAACTGCAGATGACGAGGCAATGCAGCTGTTACAAAAATTTCCCTGTCATTTATTTTATTTTTTTTTACTATATCAATAAAATTATTACTTCATCTAGATTTCCGCCCGCGTTTTCAAGGGAAAACCCGCATAGTTCCCGTTCCCGTGGGATTTCCGGTATAAAACCGTTCCTATGTGTTAATCCAAGTTACCCTCTATGCGTACTAAATTTCATTGTAATCGGTTCAGTAAAATTTGCGTGAAAGAGTAACAAACACACACACACATCCTTACAAACTTTCGCATTTGTAATATTAGTAGGATAGGATTATTACGCTTTATTTGCACTACGCACAGACTAATAATATACTACGTATACAACACTACGCAATTAGTTGAAGCATACATAACCTATATTTGAAGAAACCTATCAAGTTCTCTACTACCTAATTATGTCGTGAAACTTATTGTTTCATGAACCAACTTCGTACATATCTATTTAGTGTTAATTATTATCAAAGCTAGTTAGTAGGTATGCATTTATTCTCTACTAGCGGTCCGCCCCGGCTTCGCCCGTGGTACATAATATTTACGTTTTCTCTACATAAGAACCATCCTCGTACTTAAAGGAGTATATTAAAAAAAGAATTATCGAAATCGGTTCAGCCGTTCTCGAGTTATGCGCTTACCAACACATTTTGCGATTCATTTTTATATATAAGATTAGGTACTGTGTGCAGTAGTGCGGTGTGATCATAATTTTTTTCATATTCAATAGCAATTCGGGGTTCCGTACCCAAAGATTAGAGATTTTTTAATAAACTGATACTGAAACAGATTTTAGGCTTGGTTGCACCATGTTTTAGTTATAGCACAGAATACATAATAGTAGCTAAACGCTACAGAACGGACACTCTCCGCCTCCCGCCAAAATTAAACTTACCTCACCCCCGCGCGATCAGACATAAAATGGGCCATATTTTTCTGCAAGGACGATACGCAACGAAGATTGACAACATTAATCAAATTGACTTAAAGTAATTTTATTATTTTGGATTTGTGATTATCGTTTTTCGTAGAAAATGGTTAGATATTGTGCTGTTTACGGATGTATTTCATCAGAAAAACGCGAATTTTTTTACGCTAGTCACAAATGTGCCAACCATAAAGCGTTAACACACACATTTGCAGTCTCTACAGTGTGACTGTCAAAACGATCATTTTGTATGGAGTGTCCGGGGTGTGGTTATAGTTACGATTAATGTCAATTTTCACAATAAAGGTCTGTGACTTTTTCAGTGACTGCGAGATCGTATTTTTAGCTTATCAAAATCTCAAGTCAAATGACAACTCATTTTGTATTTGACGCCTCTGTTATTTAACGTTAACAATAGTTATAACCGGTGAAACCAAGGTGAAACACGTAGTTATAGTTAGTGTTAAAATTATGACGTCCTCTATAAAATTGTCAAATGGTGCAACTCATATTTCCCTATCCCTAAGTTACCTTAACATGTTTGATATTGCTTTTTTTAATGCTCAAGTACCATGGTACTATGGTACTAATAGTCTAATACCATGGTACAACTCAGCCTTAGTGTATAAAGTTTTAAATGAGTTTTTTTATTCGATATCTAGCTTTAACGATCGATGTATTAAATGTCGATGTCGAAATCGATGTAATTAAATGAAGGTACCAATATTGGAGGTAGCGTATATGTATTATTTATCACAATAGTGGAGATAGCATATATTATTATTATATTGTTTTTGCATATTACGGTTATACTTTGGCAGGGTTTAAAGAAGCCAATAAAAAGAAACGCAAATTAGCTTCAACCGTCATAGTATATCAGGAAGTGGGAAGTCATCAGAAAAAAAACAAGATTTATCAGAAATATTTTTAATTGAGCAAACAATGTGTTTGTGACTGTTTTATTTCAGTATTTTTTTACAAAAATAATGTTTACACAAAAACAATCTGAAATGCTTTGACAGTAACAAATTTATTTTATTATTTTTCATTTATAACAAAATAAGGTTACAGTATATTCTTTAACAAATATAAGAATTAATATAAAATTCGATTGGTATACATTATTAATGAACAACCTATGTTATTTAGAAGTTAAATAAAAAGGTACAATACAAGTATATAACAAGCGGTAGTTGTGAACGGAGTGTTATAAATTTTAATATTAAAAGTTAAACTAAGGAGAGTAAATTATTTATAGGTCTGATTTTATTTTTGATTCTCCATTCAAAACTAACCCAATGCTATAATTACATACATCCATCAGAATGTTACAATTTCACAGATAACAGATTTATGAACCACTTGCTCAAAAATATAAAAAAAAAATTAGTAGTAGACTGAATTTAGAACTAAAATTCAACTACCCTCATTTTCAATACAAAAATAGTGATTTATACAAAATATTTAATAGTTAAAGCTATATGAAGACTCGTGTCGTGAAGGCTGAAGCAATGTTGTATTTTTACATTTAAAAATATTAAAAATACATATAATATTATGAATATATAATATAAAAATTAAAAATATTATGTACTTACTATTTTTAAATATTCTCCATAATATTTCAGAACTGAATAGTGTTGCTTAATAAATATGTTTTTGTATAAAATACTTCTTTCGTATAAAATACTTCATAAATACAAACATAGACAATAGAAGAGATATCTTTTTATTTCAATTATAAACATTCATATATGTCTATTAAATCCAATATATTTCGGCCATTTCTCTTATTACTTTATATTACAATAAAATAAAAAGCTGCCGAATTTCCTACATACATTTTATAACATGCTAGCCATCTCTTTCTTGCACACAAGAACAGATATAATATAGAACGAGACGGCACGCTTCAGCCATCTTTTCTGACACACACATGGCACAGAACACACACTTTTGTCACAAGTCACTGTTGAGAATGAACCGGTTACCCTCTGAGTGCTTGCCCGTGTATTTATACAGACATTTGCCGTATGCACCTGGAAATAAAAATAGAATAAGTATAAAAATAAAAAGCAAAAAAACTAAAACCCAACTACGACAAATACCGGCGCTGAAAAAGTATCAATTCAGAATACTGAACTGAACAAAGTTGTTAATGTAGTTGCAAGTACATAAATGGACACAGTAGATTCTACCAAGATGCCTTCGTTGTAAATTGACAATAATGTCATACAATACTATACCTATATTAAGAAGAGCTGGAACGTCAACACATTTACACATTGCACATGTTAGGCCGGGAGATACTGACGCAAAATTTCGGGTCATTTGTAACAGGACGGCGGTCTAGAGGGGTCTTAGTACGCAATGACAAAGTAATGGGACTGTAAGTTACACCGGAAAAGTATGGCATGACACTACCGCCTACATCTTTTTTATGGGCTATCGGTAAATTCTAAAATTTTTGTGTTACAAATTGTTTGACTTTCGCTATTTATCCGACGAGTTTGAGTAACGCCCACGCGACTAGTCCGCCGGTACCAGCGTTCTGACCATCATTTTTCTTTTTGTCATTGCGTAATAACTAATAAGACCCCTGTAGAACCGCCATTCTGTTACAAATGACCCGAAATTTTGTGTCAGTATCTCCCGGCCTATGTGTAGCTTTTATTTTGCAATTGTTTATAAATACAGGGTGATGTAATTGGTGTAGTACGAATATCTAAAAATCTATGAAGAATTTTGTGATACAGTAAATGGAAGAATTATAGACTATATTTTACAGTATTTAATAAAATCATTTAATTTTTTGTTCATTTTCATTAGAAATATCAATTTTTCTCAACAATGTGGAAATTTGGATGATAAGGATCTTGTTAGAAAAATATAAATTTTGACTAAAATCGGCATTTTTTTTTCAAAAATCAAATTACTAATTAATAATCAGAGTTATCACCATTTACATTAATTTACAAACGATATCGGTTGTTCTTACTTAAAATTGAATACCAATGTCTTATTGCGGTACGTGTTCTTTGGAAGTGTTCGTAAAGTTGTTGATCCGTAATTAAATTTTGCGGAAAATCTTTGCGTACACGTGTTATTTGTATTGTTTTTATGACCTGAAATTTAATTATTATTTGATAATTGAATGATTATTAATACTTTTATCCAATTGATTATTATTAGAATAAATAATTAAGTTCATCAATTGATTTACTTTTAAATTATAATTTTACAGGTAAATTATGAGAGCTTTCATAATTATATTTGTATATATTTATCTACAACGCACCATTTTACAATTCAAGTCTAAAATGAAACTAGAGTCGCATTTATTTTTGAACATACTGTAAGTGAAATAATAAGAATATTGTAAGTGAAAAGTGCATAAGTGTGAGTACTGTGAACATGCCAGCTTTCCTTAATTGACCGATATTCTGAAGTATGCAATATTCCACTATATTATAGAGATAAATTTTCATGTTTGGAAAGGCGTAAGCCCTCCTTTTGCTTTGCCGTAGTCGGGTAAAATATATTATTATAAATGTGAAACTGTCACGCTTTCATGGACAAGACGATGAACTGAATTACATGCGACATTTTTATTTTCATTTAAATAAGAACTGGAGAACACAGATTCATTGATGTATTCTTAGTCATCAATAAATAATTAATGAAAAATGTTTGGAGCATAATGTGCGTAAATTTCTAATGTTCGAACGCACGCACTGATTAATAAATTTCATTTCATTTTATTTTATTCCATAAAAGCGATTCCAGCTATTCTATTCCAGAAATTCCTACGCGTTCTATATGGCAAAATCTTGATTATTTTGTCCTCTCACGTTTGTTTCCCAAGCGACGCTAGATCAAGCGGTAGGGGCCGTGCGATGACGTCAGCGGTCGTGTAATTGGTGACGTCACTGAGCTTTACTTACTACTCTCAAACTTCTAGCTTTTTGAAGTGAAATTTCTTTAGGCGCATTGAGGGTAAAATTTCAAGGTCATGGCAATACCATCACGTCATGGGGTAAGGCGACGATTATGATAATTTTGAATCTTGCTACAGAAGTTTCACTTCTGACACGTATGTTCTGCACACAGGCTTTTTTATTACGTATTCCTCACCTTTATGTTTCCCGAGCGACGCTAGATCAAGCGGTAAGGGCCGTACGATGACGTCACTGGGCGTGTACTTAGTGACGTCACAGGTCGGTCGCCGCACACGCATGAACTCGCCGCGAGCGAGCGCCTCGCCACGCTCGTACTCCGACACGCGCCGCGAGTCGAGGAAACGCAGGTGTTTTAGCTTGTATATTACGAAGTATCTGTGAATTTTACTTTAATATTAATATAATAAATAAATCTTTTATAAGCTTAATATAGAATTTTTAATTTAATCCCAATCGATTTTGTTTATTGCTACCTACTCGTCCTGTCAACAGTAAATAGTCTAGTCCCTGTATACAGGGTGTAATCGTTAAGTGTGCACAGGCGATTATTCCGTAACTATTGCAGATATCAAAAAACTGACATCGCAAAAGCCCTTTACCTAATGAGTAAAATGACAATAATAACTTTTTTAAAATAAAACGGCAAATATCCAAAAAAATTACATCAAACTATGTATACGATATAATTTCCGTTTCACAAACACAGCCGCGGGCTAAAACAACTAAATACCTATAGCTAGATAATAAAAACAGCGGGTTGGCAACATTATGCGCAACTTATAAATATTCATATAATTTAGCAAATTGTTTTATATTCGCAAAAAAATATAATGAACTAATAATTCTTCATCTTGACACGCAACAAGGAAGTCTCAAGGCTGTCTTAAGTAATTGTTGATAAAAAATGGCGTCGGCTTTATTTTACTTAAGTTTTATTAATGAATAAATAATATTTATGTAATGTTACCTTGTATGTAATGTGTTTCATTAAATTATATGTTATGTGAGTTTTAGAATACATACCTATATATATAAACTGAGGTATTAAGTATTCTAAGATTTGAGCATATTAATTCGAGTTCTTTTTAGAGCATAAAGCGTTGGATAATTTCGGCTTAATGTAAAGACTGCATTTCATTAATTTTTACGATTTCATTTCATTAAGTTTTACGATATTATACCTTTATTTTATTTTGCAAGAAATATAAATAGACTCATAAAAATTAAAAATGTAAAAATGAATAATATTTTATTGAATTCAAATTATTATGACTCGTCGGATTTATTATTTCCTCTTACAATATAATTATTAAATAATATATGCAAATTATTAAATAATATTTATTTTAGTCTCTAAATTCTGAATGTATGATAATTTCATTCTAAAGTCAACGATGCAGTTTGCGTGTAAATTGTTTTAATTTCCGGTAGGTATAAGTTCGACATTCAATACTTTTTGATATTATTTGCATACCAACCACTTCATTAAAAGTTTATTTTAATTTTAAAAATTTTATTTGCAACAAATCCTTTGCAATCTTTTAAGATTTGAATATAAATCGTTTCACTGGTTCCACTTACTCTTTATGCGTTTTATTAAGAAAATCTAAATGTCTAAAATGCAGTTCCATTGAAAGGTAACAATATAAGTAGGTACATAGTCATAACTATTAATTTTATAAATAACTTAAAAGTTAATTCAATCAATTGTAAATCAATTGTAATTTTATAGTGTGCTAACTATTGGCCTATAGGATTGAAATAAGAGTATCAAACACACCTTAGGCAAATCAAAAGAGTAGAAGCAATTCGATTACTGAGATGGATTCACGGGTAGTTGGGAAGCTAGGCGTTGCCCCGGTATGGCACAATACCGCGGGTTCGAATCCCGCCTCGTCATTTTTTTTGTCGTGACAACGTCTTATAATTCAATAGAGCCGGCTGCACGCACGAAAAAACATGACTCATGCGGCGTTACCTCGCTCTGAGGCGTTCCATGAAAGGCTTGAAGGGCAAGCGAGAGCGCGGAACGAGCGACAAAGACGCACAATCGGACGTTGTCACGTTCAACTATCGTCAGTAAGCCGACTTTACAGTCAACTAATTTTTTTCTTTAAAAAATTATCAGCACCAAACGTTTCTAAAAGCTTAATTACCTGTATCTCTGATAATCCGTCTCATCTTTATCGAGATCGGAGAGTTGGTTGGGGCACGCCTTGTTGCTGAGCAGACTGAGGTACGACAGAGACGGGTACGCCTCGCTCAACTTGCCCACTAGGCTCTCTAGATTTTCTATCTACAAATAAAGAATTAGATCTTATTCTTCATTGTCTATCTAGAAGTAAAGATATCCATTCTTCTTTATTGTCTTTATATAAAGTACATACATGCTTTGAAAATGACTGCGAAATGGCCGCTTGGAAAAGGTACACAAAAATATTGTCCGAATGTTCTATTTTCTGGGTATATTTGGGAACTGTCTGCGTTATCTTTGCACAAATTATAAAATTATGTTGCTTTCAGAAACAACAAAATTAATTTAATATGTAAATACAAAACATAATTAGGACAAAAATCACACTCTTTTTAACACGAAATTCACACTTGAATTAGTAATAATCCTAAGCTGCCATACCTTCGCATATAGCACCCGCCCCCACTTATCTTTTGTTACCAACATGTCATATTCTCTCATATAGCACTCATCCTAAGCTCTTTTGTTTACCTTTCATTAATAGAAAACCTCATCAACTCTTACATTCCAATTTCCAAACCTTTAAATTTGTATAAAATCACCTGATTATTATTTAAGGAGAGCGTCTGCAAATACGGCAGGTAGGGGAAGCTGACGTTGTCGCCCAGTTTGTTATTGTCCAGAATTAGCTCCTCGAGCCGCGTGAAGTTGTCCAGACCTTTTAACGTTTCAATACTGTTGTAACTGAAATATTAAAGGGAAGGTTATAAGGAAACTGTATCTATAGGAAGCGTGGAGAATATTTTGTATGACAAAATCATTAACAGTACATTGGTTAAAGTAAAAAAAAACAACAGAAATTAAAAGACTTTTTCACGTATTTAAACCGCGATTTATTCATAACATTAGTTATCCTTACATTTGAACAACAGTTGGATAATTAATATTGGAATAATAGAATGCATTCAAATCAAAAATACAAAGGTTAACAATCATTACATATTCGACGAATATATCTCGGCTATGCAGTTAAACATTGTTTGACGTTAAGCCAAAAGCACTTTCCATAAATTGCTACAACAAAGTGTTAGAGTTGATGCCAAATACAAGGAATAGTTATAACAAGTTA
This sequence comes from Colias philodice, assembly GCF_061535455.1. Lineage (NCBI taxonomy): Eukaryota > Metazoa > Arthropoda > Insecta > Lepidoptera > Pieridae > Colias > Colias philodice. The sequence continues at coordinate 10,552,955 of NC_143095.1, read as the reverse complement.
AGCATTGTACTAGTAAAACTTCTACGAGAAACAAATGGGTAATAGATAGCTTTTAAGGGGTAAATATATTATTTAGGTCATAATTCGTGTCATTAGAATTACCTAGAAATTCTGAAAATATATCGGTAGTTCGGTACATATATATTCTGAGAATATATCGGATAATTATCTACAAGAACGGTACAGAGGGATAATTATCCACAAGTTTACAAAGCAAATTAATCGATAAAATATGCGGGAATTCAATTAGTCGGAAATTTCAGATTCTATGAAGCCACTGAAAAGTAATTTTTTCAGATTCCACTGAAAAGTAATTTAAAGATTATTTGACGGACCGGTTGGCTTGGTTGGTAGTGGCCCTGCCTTCCAAGCCCGAGGTCGTGGGTTCGATTCCCACCACATTTGTGTGATGAACATAGATGTTTGCTGATTGCTCTGTGTCTGGGCGTTAATAATTATCTATATAAGTATTTATTTAAAAAATCATATATGTTTGTTTATCAGCCGTCTGGTTACCATAACACAAGCGAAAGCTTAGTATGGGATCAGATCGTGCCGTGTGTGAAAATTGTCCTGAATATTTATTTATTTATTTAATTAATGATGTGTAATTGTATCTTTAAGACTAGTTTCACAGTCAAAGCCCCAATTAGCATTTTATGATAATCTATCTAATTTATATAATAAAGGCGAAAGTTTGTAAGGATGTATGGATGTATGGATGTATGGATGTTTGTTACTCTTTCCCGTAAAAACTACTGAACCGATTACAATGAAATTTAGCACACATATAGAGGGTAACTTGGATTAACACATAGGATAGTTTTTATCCCGGAAATCCCACGGGAACGGGAACTATGCGGGTTTTCCTTTGCAAACGCGGGCGAAGCCGCGGGCGGAAATCTAGTTAGTATAATTATAAAACAATATGACGCATAAAACAACTGTCTGATGAATTGGAGATTTAAGTTAAACTGATATATGCTAATACTCTATTTATATACAAATTAGAATCAAATGATGACGCTAAAAATTGTTACACGTTTTATGCATATCAAAGGAGAGCTTATAAACGAAATTAGGTGAAATATATAACCTATGTCCATAAAGATAGCCTATGTCACTCCTGAATTTGCTTTCTGTAAGAATTTCAGGTAGAATCAGTGATACTGTTAAGGCGGGTCTATGCTAGACGAACCGAGCACGAGCGAAGCACAAGCGGAGCCGTTCTCGGCTTCGTCGTGTTTAGTTGTCTCGGCTTGTAAGTTAGTCTACACTAGACGAATTGTGTTCGGCTCGTGCTCGGCTCTCCTAGCGTAGACGCAGCTTTAGAAACATTACTTCTTTATTATTTTGCGTGCGAATCAATTCTTTCGCATACTGGGCGACCGTGGACGACTGTGGGTTTAAAATTGTTCTCGATTTGATAACCAGATAAGCAATTATTCCAATATGCATATTTAATATTTAAATGTATCTATTCAAGAAACTATTATGCAACAAGAAAACAATTTAGACACTAATTATATTGACCGACCCGCGAAGGCGCAAAAAAAACCGAAATTTACTTATTAATAATTTATTGTAAAAAAAATTACATTATAAATTATTCCTAACTTAAACTACGTCCCTCCCGGTTCAATGTTGGAACCAAGAGTGCTCGTCGTCCACGGCGGAGCAGCTACAGCGTCGCGGTGGCGATGATTGCCGCAACACTCTCTGGAATCGCAGGTGTGCGCGATGTCGCAATTGCTAACAGGTGCAAGTCCTTCTTGGGTGGCCCCATGCATCCTCTAATAGTTAAGGCGTGTTATATGTAGGTACATAACACCTCCCTCCTGAAGTTCAGCGACTATTGGCGGGCAAGGCTCGTTAATATCGCTGAAATTTCACACTCCGCCGATTGGTGTTCTATTTCTTCTTTTTGATTATCTTGAACACTCGTAGTAATAGGCTTTGATGTAGGCACTCATTTTTGGATCTATGATGGTTCAGCTTGTCCTCACATAGATACCCTAGGCCAGACTTCGGGCATTCTGCCTCCATGTACATAAAATCCTCGTCGTGAATTGCCACAAAAGGACAGGGTGGAATTAGGACTTTACTATCTTTATTAGGAACTATGGATAATTTAAATAATTCAAAGGTAGTAGGAAGGACAACCGGGAACGTAAAAACTATAACTACCTATATTTCTATATATTCTCTATAATTAACTTGAAGGATTTGCTCTTTGCCATAAAATTTGTGTAATTTATTTAACATTACTATCAAATTCTGGCAAAAGTCTAAGTGCATTAAAAATTTTATCCAAATCTGACATTTTAAATATCTGTACTACCTTTAGGAATATATTAAACTTAATTTTTATTAACTTCGTTAGATTAAAAAAAATACTTAATTATCTTTACTTAATATATTTAAATTTAATTTATAAAATGAATTAAATGGTAAAATTCGAAATTCAATTCACAATTAATTAATATTTGAACTTATTAATCTTTTATCAACGTAATATAGATTTATATTTGATTTGAATCTTACAATTGATTTTATAAAATTCGAAAATTAATTCGTGATGAATTAATATTTAAACTTATTAATCTATATTTGAATTTTACAATTGATCTTGTAAAATTCGAAAATTAATTCGCAATGAATTAATATTTAAACCTACGCACTACAGTTCCTCGGTTCCCGTGAATGGGTAATCTAGGAAAACTTACAAATCTAGGAATGGCAAGTCACTAAGAGAATTAGTGTACTTACAGGATTTAAATTTCGGCCTTTCTTGCAGTATCAATGTTCGGATACCCTTCGCGTTGCGGCGGCCAATGGTGTAGGTTCTGGATCCCCGTCGTCGTCCCTCCGATGGAATAGCGATACTCGATGCTTGTAGTTTCGCCAGTTTCGCGTTCCGAGAGACGGCTCTCAAGGATTATCCACAAGACTGCGCCAATTATATTGACCGACCCGCGAAGGCGCAAAAAAAACCGAAATTTACTTATTAATAATTTATTGTAAAAAAAATTACATTATAAATTATTCCTAACTTAAACTACGTCCCTCCCGGTTCAATGTTGGAACCAAGAGTGCTCGTCGTCCACGGCGGAGCAGCTACAGCGTCGCGGTGGCGATGATTGCCGCAACACTCTCTGGAATCGCAGGTGTGCGCGATGTCGCAATTGCTAACAGGTGCAAGTCCTTCTTGGGTGGCCCCATGCATCCTCTAATAGTTAAGGCGTGTTATATGTAGGTACATAACACACTTGCAATTAAAGCACTTAATAAACCTAAAGTTTAAAACAGATCCCACTTTGTTAAATATACCACGTAATTTATTAGCTATTAAAATTTAAAAGTTTATGAATAGATTAGTGTTTTCTGATAAGCGAGTGCTTTTGAATTTTAACGGACAATTAAATGAATTTAATAGATTCAATAATTAGGATACTAATTTAGGTCAGTCGTTTGCAAAATAGAGGCTATCAGTAAAAATTTATGTCATGATCGATGTATTTACTTAGTAAATAGCCATTTTATGGACGTCGGATGAATTTAGATGTGGGTTTATTTATGAAGATCAAGAGACATTTTAAACGCCCACAATTCAGGAAGTCTACTAGCATTCCGCTCGCGGCTTCGCCCGCTTTCTCTAAAACCTAATAAATCATATACTAAAACCTTCCTCTTGAATCACTCTATCTATTAAAAAAACGCATCAAAATCCGATGCCTAATTTTAAAGATTTAAGCATACATAGGGACATAGGAACAGAGAAAGTGACTTTGTTTTATACAAACAGATGAGAAACATTAATGCATTAATGAAAGTGAAGAGAGTCCTATCGACTCCTACGCTATGTTGTCACAGTGAATGCGGACTTAGCTAAATTTATGTATGTAATATGTGTAAATATATAAGAGGATTAATTTATAAATTTACTTGCATACATTGGCAGTAAAATTAGATGTCGCGATCAATAAAAGAAGTTATTAAACATTAGATAAACCTACACGTAGATAAAGTTTTAAGTTAAGAATATAAAAGGCTTTGATATAACTTTTATTTGAAAAGCATTGAGATTTGAGATCCCGCCTCACGTCCGTTTTTTATTGTTACCTTAAAAACACTAGAACTGGCAGACGAGGATTATAACAATAAAGCCCTATTGTCTGGGCGTTAGGGCATTGAACCTAAACACGTTTTTAAGTCAACATTGTATGTAGTTAGGCGGGTCTTCACAGAGCGAGCAGCCTGGCGAAGCATGTACTGCGCGAAGCAGTTCCATCAGTGTGGACTTGGCTTGACAAAGGAAACTGCGACATTGGGGCCTTCAACAAAAGAGCCTGATTGCAGTCCTTAAAAGGCTTGTAACACTACCAGTACTTATAATAACAAGTGTTTATGGGCGGTGGTGCCCACTTAACATCAGGTGATTAACCCCTTTGCTTGCTCTGACTTTGAAAAAAAAGCGTGTGCCGAGCATAGGTGCGAGAAGTGAAACTTCTTTGTATTGCCATGACACGACCTTACAATTTTACTCTCAACGCGCCTAAGGAGTTTCACTTCGAAATCCAGACGGGCGCTGTCATTTTCCTTGATCGAGCCACGTCCACACAGAATGAACTGCTGCGCGCAGCAATTGCTTCGCGAGGCTGCTCGCTCTGTGGGGACTTACCTATTTGCGCGGAATTACATTAACCATAATAATGAGAGTAATAAGCTCATATCCCACATATGAGCTTATTACTCTAGTATAATTCTATTACTAAGTATAATTGCTCTTATTGTCTCCGAGTGTATTACAGGGAACGCTAATTGTAATGTAATGAGACTTGGACTAAACTTGTTTATTTAAGAAAGCCTTTAGGTGGTATTTGGTTGGTGTTTTTTGTTGAAGATGGCACGGTACATTCGCGCAAGTGAAATATTTTTTCTATATTATAGCCAATAAAAATATTAAAAAATGTTTTTCGACGTATCTATAGGTACAGAAATAATCATAAATCTATATATATATAAAACTCAAAGGTGACTGATATAGTGATCTATCAACGCACAGCCCAAACCGCTTGACGTATCGGGCTGAAATTTGGCATGCAGGTAGATGTCATAACGTAGGCGTCCCCTAAGAAAGGATTTTAGAAAATTCATCCCCTAAAGGGGTAAAATAGGGGATAGAAGTTTGTATGAAACTTTTTATTCCTTGGATGTATTTGCATGAAATTTAGCACACATATAGAGGGTAACTTGGATAAACACATAGCATAGGTTTTGTCCCGGAAATCCCACGGGAACGGGAACTATGCGGGTTTTTCTTTGAGAACGCGGGCGAAGCCGCGGGCGGAAAGCTAGTATATTATATAGTTCAACAAGTGGGTAAAAATCGAGTCCAAAGGAGTCAGTTACATAGAGGTGAAGCTAATATAAGTTAAAAGGAAAATGTGTGTTAATAACTTTAAAGTAACTAGTACGGTCTACGGAACAATTTGTACAGGAAATTAATTACCTGCGACGAATTCTATTGAATTTGAAGAACAAAGTATGTAGACCCTTAACTTTATTTTCCCTTTTAATTTGCTTATACGTGACCCTTTTTTATGATTGAACAAAATTGTAGATTGCTTTGAATTAATTACGCAGATAAATTTAGAAAATTTGGGTCTGCCATAACAGAGTTTTCTGATTATAGGAATTATATAATTAAAATTTGTTCACAAAGCCTTGCTTATAATATTAAATTACCATTTTAATATAAAATGAATATGAAAGTGAAGAGAATCTCATCGAGTAATATTACAAGAATTATCACCCAAAACATTTCCAAATAACATAAATCATCGTATTATTTGTATTTGTTTCACAATCTTTGTTTATATTATAATGATGAAGGGTTTTGTTTGTTGTTAAGACAATAATTACAATTACTCGTACAATTTAAAATATTTTACAATTACAAAGCTACAATATTTTTTACTAAACTACGCTCAATCATAAGAAAAGGCAATGAAAATGATGAATCTAAATAAATAAATAAATATTTCAGGACAATTTTCACACACATCACGATCTGATCCCATACTAAGCTTTTCGCTTGTGTTATGGAAACCAGATGGCTGATAAACATACATAATATATAATTTTTAAATAAATACTTATATAGATAATTAACACCCAGACACAGAGCAAACATCTATGTTCATCACACAAATATTTGCCCCGGGTGAGAATCGAACCCACGACCTCTGACTTGGAAGGCAGGGCCACTACCAACCAAGCCAACCGTTCAGTCGAATATATAAAACTCAAAGGTGACTGACATAGGTGATCTATAAACGCACAGCTCAAACACTGAACGGATCGGGCTGTGGCATGCATGATGCAGGTAGATGTTAGGACGTAGGCATCCGCTAAGAAAAGAACTTTGATAAATTCTACCTCCAAGGGGATAAAATAGGGGATGAAAGTTTGTACCATGAAAATTTATCGTTTCTACGCAGGCAAATCTGCGGGCAACAGCTAGTGAATTATAAACAGAAATGTGTTTCTGTGTAAATACGTAAAATGTTACGTTAATATGTAATTTTAACGTTGATGGAAAAACTAGACAAAAGACTACAAGACTTGAGTGAAACTAAGCTTGGGACACAGGATTCAACTACCTTACATGTTATAAATAAAAAATAGTACCTATAATTAATAATTTACCTTAAATCTAGATAATTAACTTTAGCACCATACATATTCCACAGTGCCGGTGGTATTCTTTGGCAGTCCTGACCGCAGTAACTCAGCTGAAACAAAACAATGTATTTTAATAAATATCCGATAGTATAATCACTTATAATACCACAAGAGCTTCAAAATTATCGGGATGCCCGAATAATGCCAGATAATTTTGAAGCTCGTGTGGTATTCGGGGGATTATTTTTTCGACCCAAATATCGACCAATAAAATTGCACCATTCGACGTCACGTGGTACAACCTACATGGTATTATACTGATAATTTTTTGAAAATTTTCTCTGGTAGTTGACGTCAAACTGACAGGTTGAATTCAATTGTGAAATTATTGGCCGACATTTGGGACGGAAAAATAATCCCCCGAATACCACACGGGCTTCAAAATTATCTGGCATTTCCCTCAAGGTTCCCTGCAAACAAATAAAGTCGTCAAGTTTTTCAGGAAAAATCACTCGCACTCGTGATTTTTTAACCTGAAAAACTTGACTCCTTCATTTGTTTGCAACGAACCTATCGGAAAATACCCGATAATTTTGAAGCTCTTGTGGTATTATAAGTGATTATTTTTCCGTCCCAAATGTCGGCCAATAATTTCACAATTGAATTCAACCTGTCAGTTTATGACGTCAAATACCAGAGAAAATTTTCAAAAAATTATCAGTATAATAGTAATACCATGTAGGTTGTACCACGTGACGTCGAATGGTGCCATTCTATTGGTCGATATTTGGGTCACAAATAATCATTATTATTTTAAAATAGAATAAAAGCATGAAACGCTTCTTTAGGCGCGTTGAGACTTTAGAGTAAAATTTCAAAGTCGCGTCATGGCATTACCGTCACGTCACGGCACTACATAGCACGCCTCACTAGGCGACGCTTTCTGTATCTTTGAATCTTTAGAAAAGAAGTTCCAAAGACGTTTCACTCCCGCTACGTGTGCTCGGCACACACGCTATTTTTATTAACCGACTTTAAAAAAAGGAGTAGGTTCTCAATTCGACCGTATTGATGTAGGTATATTTTTTATAATTTGATTGAAATATAACAAATTAAAGTTCAGAACCTGCACCCATTCAAACTACTAATATACACATTAAATTGTCAGTGTTAAAAACCAAAACACAGTTTCAAATTTTCAAAAGATCATAATTTTGAGTATACTGCATGAAGCAAGGTTTCCTTCCAAAGCTATTAAGCTTTGGAAGCTTTTTGCTTATATCGGTTACCTTTTCTTAATATTCCTATACATATATGTTTCAACCCATTGTATGATTTTACATCTATTTGCAACCATTTTTGTAGTGTTCGTAATTATCGGTCAAATAAAATGCCAGCGAGTTTTTACTACATTTTAATAATTTCAAAGGTTAGGTACGTAATAAATATCAAATTCCTTTTGGCTATCATGATACACACAATAAAATTATCATAAGCTTTTTCAGAATTGTATATTTTGAAATATTTATTCCTTAGATGCTTGAGCACACATACTTTATATACATACTTTAACATTAGATTTGAGGAACTATTTTTAAAGATCTGTTAGTAGGTATAGTTACTAAAGTACCTTTCTGGTTACTTATTTCAGGGAAAAAAACAATGGAATCCGGTCAATTACAAAAGTATTAAAAAAGAAGGCTTTCCAATTTTGGCCAGACTGAGTAAGTATAATCTGAAGCAGGAGGATTACAGTTAAATTATTATCAAATGACTTAAAATTAAGGACGGGGATACCTTAACTAATAACGATCGAATTTCTAGAACTATTGAGTTGATTTTGCCAATTCTTCTCAGTAGAATGGACATTCTGAATTAAAGTTAACGATAACAAATGAGAACCTATCATAAACAATTGTAATAGTTTACAATAACAAAAAAAAAAAAATATGAGTTAGTATATGCAACTAATGCTAGTCTCAGTTTGAAAACATTGATTCAGTCATTTGATCAAATGCCTACATTGGGACCGTGGGTTGTTTAATCCGGGGTCACCTTTCAGTTATTTTTATTAAGACATTGTTGTTTTGCTATCACTATTTCGAGTTACACCATTCTTATTATTTTTGAAACTCGTTTAGACCTATAATCATTTTGGTTGCTAGTCGTACCGGCTTCGTCCAGGTAGACTTTTTTGCACGGTTTTCAAAATTTTAAGAGATTAACTTCATCCAGACGGATACAAATAAAACGATCGAAAAATCTTGGAAATCCGCTCAGTGTTTAAGTTACAAGTGGTGCAACTAACACGATTTTCAGTCAGTGGTCCTTTTAAGTTTTTGAGAGCATTTTAATTGGTCAGAGAAAATAATAGAAAAATGTAATATAAAAACTCAGTTTGTATACGTCAAAGGCCGATCTTCTATACGAAAACTTCAGATTTATCATTCTTCATTTTAATTTAACGACGGGAATTGGATATAATAGGAATATATATAATAAAAATCCATTACTTGAGTCATGCTAAAACAAAAAAGCTTGGAAATTGAATGAATGTGGGCGAATTTAAATATTCCATTAATAAATGTCGATGAGACATGATTACACGGATATAATAAACAAATAAAATTTTACTGATTTTTAAACTTGTTTTAAATGTCATTAGCACGTGGCAAAGCGTAATTAAGACGATACACAAAAAAAAATCTACTGCTTGGCGGGCGTAGCTCGCTATCGCGAACGCGGGTGTGCGCGAAGTCATTCTTGCAAACTCGCCGCGCTGCCGCTGGCCGACTCGGGACAAACATGTATGGAGTCGTCATACAGTTATAATATTCTTATAGGTACATATATTTAATTGTTGATTTATTGGTTTTATTTTCTTGCTTATAAACAAATAATCTTCTTTTTAACAACTACTTAGACATTATTAATAATTATTATTATTTCGTAATGTTTACTTTATTACAAAATAATACAGGTTATAAATAATCTTTAAAATAACAAAAAATATTGTTACTCTGAAAAAATGAAATGGTACTCAATAACGCGGACTACTGAATGGATTTAGATAGAATTTGATGCTGACGTAGATATTACGTCATGCCCAGAAATGAAAGGTAATATTTCTGAAAGAAGTTATAAACCCTAATTCTTCTCAGTCAAAGTCAAGAGTGGAAGATATCACTAATACAGTAAAACTGATGCGAAACTTTGGATGTTAATTTGTATATTTTTTGTTAGTTGTTACTTAATCACGTCAAGACTACATTACCAATTTTGATAAAATATAGCTAATTGCCTGGATTTACACAAAGGATACTTTTTATCCGAACTGAAGACTTCTGTGGGATAAGACAGGATTCACGATATAATCTAATTCCACGCGGGCAAAGCCGCGGTCGGAATGATATTTTTTTAAATAAAAAAATTGTTTAAAAAAAACACAAAATATATTGACGCATGTATTTATTTTTTGCACTCTATTATAATTGTAATTATTCATTACAAATAATCAAAATAAAATAGCCAGAACAAAGTTAGGCCCTGGTAGGGTAGGTAGGCAGGTACAGCAATGTGAGACGAACACTGGCTTATTTATACCAATAATAATGTATTATAAACATTAAATTAGGTTTACTTTCTAACAACAAAAATACATAATATTAGCTAATGTGAAAGCGAATCAACCAATCATCACACAAAAATGAAATGTGCACACAAATATTCATCCAAATCGGTTCATGTCATTAGGAGGAGTGACTGCAGCGCCATCTTCCGGGCCCAATTGTGTTTCCAGATCACCCAGGAACTCAATTTAATATACTTACACAAAATTTTTCGAAATGAAAACTCACATTACTATGTAAATATGAATATAAACCTGTTTTATTACTAAGCAATTTCCCGCATAGGTGTAGTAAGTATAAATGAAATAAATATCAACATCAAATTCTTTATACAACATACTTATCTACCACCTTCTAAGAAATGTAATTCTTGAAATTATTTCGTATTTTTTTTAAATATAATACTACTCCAATGAGCTCCTGTTCCATATTATGTCCGCCATACTTCCACTAAGTTCACCATGATTTTTTATTTCTTTGCACTTTGTTGCTTTTTGCTAAAAATGGAATCATGCGATAAAACCAGTAGAGCTTTGATAACATACATTTTTGACTGAATAAAGGTACTTACGAAGGAGTGGATTCACATTGTGAACAATCAGTGGGTTTATTTTCCTTCTGGATTCCGGATTTCTGAAAAGATTATTTATGCTATAAATGAAAAAATCTTACACATTCGTTATGTACTTAAAACAGGGGTACATATCAAACATCGTCTATAATACAATTATCATCAAATTTAAAATAAAACCAACTTACTTCATTAATTTGTTCCAATTGTAAGCATTCTTTTTCCTCCAACCTTTATGTTTCTTCTTCTTATTTTCTTTATTGTCCCCATTTGTCTCATTTTGTCTTATCGTGTTGTCACCCTTTTTTACGATTGCGCGAGCGACACAAGTTCCCCGTGTGACGGCCGTAGCGGGAATGACTCGTGCAGCGATCGGGGTAGGAAGGTACAGGGCGGCTCTCGCTATATTGGCTGGTCGCGCGCTAATTTCAAGTATTTCTTGTTTATTTCAAAACCATCGCATATTTCAAAATTCTAACACGGTAGACGTATAGGTTGTATATTTTATAGTTAATATCCAAAAAGTCGTAACTTTACGTTTGTTATTTTGAAGATGCCAGAGATTAAAAAAAAATAACAATGATAACTTTGTATTTTTTTTCTATCGAGAAAATATCATGGAATCATGTTTCTAAAACGGTAGACGTATTGTGTTACTATTGAACTTTCTTGTCAAGAATTTTCATCACGACAACTTTAATAATATAAAAATTAGGAAGGTTTGAAAAGGGCCGTAAATGTTAGAAAAATTAATTCATCACCTTAAAGTAAATTATTAGTGTTATTAGGTATCTAGTGACTTCAGATTATCAATGAATGGCGGTGTTTTTCTTTTTTTCTTGACATTTCATATTTATTTACTGCATAAATTTTATTATAAGGATAATAAGTTGCATATTAAAACAACGTAAATTTTTAAATTTCCAATGGTTTACGATTTCAACGAATGGTACTTATAACTTGCAACCTGTTGAATTCCTTTGAAAAGAAAAACCTCCATTAGAATTATTTCAAACAAAATTAACTATTGAAACAGAAAATGATCTTACGATTGAATGAGAAATGAAATAATTTCGGGGAACCATATTACGACTTCTATGAAATGTATTGAGCAGGTATTAATTTCATTATGAGTACATTATATTAAATTATCAAAGGTGTTATCTATAATTCAATAGCAAATATTTGATATATAGCCTTCCTCGATAAATGGACTATCTAACACCGAAAGAATTTTTCAAATCAGACCAGTAGATTCTGAGATTAGCGCGTTCAAAGAAACAAACAAACTCTTCAGCTATAATCTTCTTCTTCTTCTTATCTTTATATATAAAAATGAATCGCAAAATGTGTTGGTAAGCGCATAACTCGAGAACGGCTGAACCGATTTCGATAGTTCTTTTTTAATATATTCCTTGAAGTACGAGGATAGTTTTTATGTAGAGAAAACGTAAATATGTACCACGGGCGAAGCCGGGGCGGACCGCTAGTACATATATAAAAATGAATCGCAAAATGTGTTGGTAAGCGCATAATTCGAGAACGGCTGAACCGATTTCGATAATTCTTTTTTTATTATATTTCTTGAAGTACGAGGATGGTTTTTATGTAGAGAAAACGTAAATATGTACCACGGGCGAAGCCGGGGCGGACCGCTAGTATTAGTATAGATATAGTATTTAATATGAAATCATTGGATCATGAATAAGCTTAATCGTAAGTACTGAAAAGTTTAATTTCACATTACCCAGGAAATATACGGAAGTGGGTCGATAATCGATATGAGATCCGAAACCAGTTCTACAAACAGGTTACGCGCGTGCGCCTTTTTCATGTGGGTGTACCTTTATAAAGATAAAAAGTATGCTATACGTACAGACTGGATTTGTAAAAATCCTCTCGTAACGGACTTAATTTTACTGTCTTACCACAAAAGCCTCAGTAAACTTTTTCAGTCACGTCGATTTTGGGCTTTATCTTTGGCTTCTTGCCACGACAGGCCGCTTTCATTTAGTACAGCAAACACAGATTTCCTTCACGATGTAGGGGGACGACCTGTTTGCACTACCCAGATGCTATATTTTAGTTCTACTTCACATCTCTTCGCACTTATATTATCATTGTATCTGATGGGTTTTGTCTGTAAGATACGTATTTCTCCCTGTATCTTACAAAATATTCAGACATGAAAGAGCAGACAGTGAAAGATTAGAGACTTTAAAACTGTCACGATCTTCCACAAATAACAAAATCTCTTTACGACATGGTGACGATAAAAAATACAATATCCCTACATTTGATCGTAACTGGCGTCCGGTGATACGTCATAAGTTCGCCGCATAAAGTTTAAGGGCCTTGTCTCCAGTTGTAATATCATGTTTTATAACGGTGTTATCTTTACTGTGGCTCACTTTATCTTTATACTTGCATTTATTTTCCGTGCGAAGTTCATTATGTGGGGAAGTGCTCTCAAGCCAATAAGAGGACGTATCGTCAATACATCACGTATTATTATTAGTTCAAGGTCTAACTGGCTTATTATGTTGTCGGTTAGGGCAGAGATTTTGTTTATTATAGGGATGTATAATTACGTACCTAGTTACCTGCAAGTTACAAAAAGCTAATAATTACTTACAGGCGAGGAAGGAACAGCGTGGAAGAACTGAAGATCTCATGATAGATAAAACAAATGAATGCAACCAATTTCGAAGGTCGCTTTTCGTTCGCTAATTTATTCGCTCCTTGCAGTCGGTTGCACCATATATTATATCCTCACATTTCTGCCCACCCTTAGGTTTATAAATTCGTAGTTTAGTTTTTAAAATAATTGCATCTAGTCATAATGTCGTAGGTCTTTCACGTTTTAATGTTCTATGCAATTTCTGAAATGCTGAGTAGAAAGTTGAATCATGTTCCAAATATTAAGTACTTGATTTAAGTCAACCATTTGATTCTCTATAGAGAAATAACTATTTGCATACCTACGTATTGAAAAGGATTGCTTTCGTATATGTTCTATTCCGTATTCTTCAGAGATAGAGCAATTTGAAACGATCCTTTTCTGTCATTGAAATATCTGTTTGAAAGAAGACGGGGTTACATTTCGAAGTGAATGCGAGTGAATAAACGTTCCACTAGAGGTTCTACATAAAACACCATGACCTTACATACATACATAATATGTTAATAAATTGATTCGAAGTGGAATGATAAAGAGTCAATTTTTTGGAATACTTTGGATTTGTGAAACCGGTAAAATAAATTTCTAGCATTTATTACAAGAGATTTTGAGTGCACACTTAATACCCAGCCTTGGCTTATCATTTGAACTAATTGTGTTATCGCAAGAAGTTTAAATCCTGATCAAACAGAAGACGATTGCAGCATACTTGTTGACTTGTTGTATGTCTTTTGTGAGTTATTATCGCATCTTATTTAATATTATCAACACTATACGCAATAACAACATATTTATGAGCTAAAATCAATCAGTTTATTTATATCTTGAGTTTAGTTTATTTATAAATGTTGTATTGCGACTAAATTTAATTCAACATTGATAGCGTAATCAGGACTTCGATCCCCAATTAGTGCTAGTTGATAAAATAAGTTATTCACTGGTATTTGAAAGTCTGTAAGTTACTTACTGGTATATATTTGAAAGTCTGTTACTAGGATACTATGTAATTTTCCACTACTTGCAATATTTTTCACTATGGTGAGATAGAAATTCAACGGGTTTAAAATGATATTCAATTTTCTACCTCCACGGTTGCAGAAAAATACAAATTCTCTTAAGATTTTTCGTATTATCTAAAGTGAGAATTACGCTCACCTGGTTCTTTTCCACAAATGCAATATTTTCCCAAATTCCGTTCGTCTCCATCACATGTAACTAAGAGGCACTTGAAGAAAATCTTCCAATGGGAAATTCTTTGTCTACGTAGTTATGATAAATCGACAATTTATAATTAAAATTTAATTTCAACGAATAATAACGTGTAGATCAGAACAAACGGTGAACATGAACTGACATAATGTACTTATACTCAATTAAGCTCATTAGAATTTTCTGTAAGAAGAAAGGAGTAAACTATTCAATATAATCTTATTACAATAATAGAAATATTCCGCGGTAATCCCATTATAACAATACATAACGGCTGAAACCATTTGCATTCTATGTATTGTTTTAAATTGTTTCAATATGTTCTAGTACAAATGTACAGTATTGTCATCAATATGTGTTATAGTTCCTACACCAAGTACAAAGGAATGAGAAAGTGTGGCAGCGTATTCAACAATAAGACTCCTAGCAGTTCCATCGTGTCAGGTACGTATTGCGTGTTGGCTGTGCGTGATATTACCTGACATGTGTTAACACTTCCGTGCCCCTCCAGCACAACAGTCACAAAGGAAACTCGACGCGTGTCATCATGCGTCGTCAGTTTCAAGTTATACACATATCTGTATTTTAAATACCGCGGTCCAGCGATACACTTGAGACTATTGACGATCCCGCCGTTCCTCGTGACTATCAACATCAATTTCACGATCGCCAACGGGCACACGGAAGTCTCCAGTAGGGTGACAGCTATAGCACTGACGTTGAACAGAGCGTGCTGGTTCTCGAACAATATTCTCGTCAAATTGGAGAACAGCAGAGAAATCGCGACGATCATATTCAAATAGCTACTTAACGCTCGAACGACATGCGACGCGAGGAAAGTAACTGCTGCATTTATGAGTTACATGCTGGGATGGGCGCGTAATTGAATAAGGGTGACATTGAAAAAATGCTTCTATGGAATAGTGGTTTCGAGCTATTTTCGAGCTATGGTTACTATATTATAATTAATATGTGGCCTTGTACGCTGCATCGCAAGTAGGCTAGGTCACGATCCCGGTAATATGAGAATATCTTGATTTGAGCAAGTTGGTTACCTATATGTATTTGAAATGTCCTAGTTATTATTTGGACTTAGCTGACCCAGAAAACTGTTGTCTGATCTCAAAAGGAATATTTTTATAACTTTTTTTATTGCTTCTGCTAGGCGTAACGTGATGTTATACTATATAGCTTATAGCCAAAGCTTTCCTCGATAAATGAACAAAACATTTTTCAATTCAAACTAATACTTCCTGAGATTAGCGCGTTCAAACAAAGAAACTCTTCAGATTTATTATATTAGTATAGTTGGATAGGAATATGGGATCAACACCTACTTTTGACATCAATAAGCTTATCACAAGGCCAAGTTGGAACTAGAATAAATATGGTTAAATGTCAAATTAATATCTAGATCTAAACTACAAAACAAGAATTTTCCATCACATTTACAAGTAAAACATGTATTTTAATTATCCTTCAATTCATTTATTTACATAATATGTTTATTTCTGCTTAGGATTTGGTCAATAATTATGGAAACTAAAAAATTCAATTCGTTTATGGACATTATTATGTATACTAATATTATAAAGCTGAGTTTGTTTGAATGTGCTAATCTCAGGAACTACTAGTCCGATTTGAAAAATTCTTTCGGTGTTAGATAGCCCATTTATCAAGGAAGGTTATAGGCTATATAACATTACGCTAAGACCAACAGGAGTGTAGCCACGCGGGGGAAACCGAAAAGCGCAGCTAGTATGTAAATAAAAGGACCAGTCCTTTGTAAATGATAAAGTACAAAAGATATGTACATAATGTCCATGAGTAAATTACAAAGCAATAAACAACATCAAATGATAGAATAATATATGTGGGAGTAATTATCTTCTTATATATAAAAATGAATCGCAAAATGTGTTGGTAAGCGCATAACTCGAGAACGGCTGAACCGATTTCAATAATTTTTTTTTATTATATTCCTTGAAGTACGAGGATGGTTCTTATGAAGAGAAAACGTAAACATGTACCACGGGCGAAGCCGGGGCGGACGGCTAGTAATAATATGTACATATAAGAACAATGATACCTAAATATAAAATTATTGATGCAATGATAAACACTGCTTACATTCTGGTGTGCAAGATTGCAAGATTTAATATTATGTTTGTAAACACAAACAAATATAAACTACAAAAATATAATCTATACTATAATATAATAAATTCTTACGGTGTTAGATAGCCCATTTATAAGGTTATAATATTTATACATAAATATGTATGTTTAAATAATCTGCGAAAGTGTTGGTTCTTATTGAAATCTGAAGTACATTATAATAATATGTAAAAAGTTTTTTCATGCAATAACTTAAGTATTGTGAGCTTGACCAAAATAGTAATAATAGTTAGAGATACCTTGAAACATATAAATGTGGTGGCAGTGCTTATATTGTAGTTAACCACAATAACAACTTCACAATGTCATGATCAGAGCCATTTACAAGTAGATTTTGTTACCAACCCACAATTACAATGGGGTCAATGTTACAAAAACATATAACTTTTTTACCAACAAGCTTTGCTACTCAACTGCGAAAGAAAGGGGGTAAGGTTTTTCAATTGTTTGTATGTATGACACACCCTACTGCCCAAACTGCTGGATTAATTTTGACTGATGAAGTATTGTTTTAATCTTGGTTACAGTACAGAACACAGGCTTCATAAATAAGCAGTCGAGTTTTTTTGTTTTCTTAATAATAATAGTAATTATTGTTATGGCAAGGTTTGATGTTCAAACCGCTTGACTGATTATCATGAAATTTTGTTTGCCTATTGGGTAGATCTGAGAAACAGACATCATATATCTAATATGATGTCTGTTTGTGAGTGAGTGTAAGGCAGAAAATTTTTTGCCGGGACAGCTAGTTATACTTAAATATTATTGCCCTAAATTCACCCAAGTTCCATATTTTATAATGAAATAACTCAAAGGTTTGGTTGAAGTTTTTGAAGTTAACTGCAGAACATTGTCTTTGTATTGCAGTTAACTTCTTTAATAGTTTAGAAGTTTGTTTAGCACAAATATAAATTCTCTCTTATTCTTTTAAATTGTTTCAGCTTGTTGTAATGACAATATTTTTATTGTATTATAACTAACATACAGATACAGTTTGCTTCATGTTATTATATACTAGCTGTGCCCCGCGGTTTTACCCGTAGTTCCGCTCCTGTTGATCTTAGTGTGATGGTATAGCCTATAGATTAATGTGCTAACTGACACCAAAATAATTTTTCAAATCGGACTGGTAGTTCCTGAGATTAGTGCATTCAAATTTCAAACAAACAAACAAACTATTCAGCTTTATAATATTATAGTACAGATTTAATAATAAATTGATTTTGTATTATATTATGTACATAATTTTTATTTTTATTTTAAGTATGTGTGGGTGGAGATTCAATTAGAAATCAGCATTAAGCATCAACTTTAATAAGAAACATTGTTTATGGATGCAAGTATGTATAATTTCTTCATTAGATAATTAGTAATTAAGTAATTATAAACAAAAAGGTTGGTTATATTGTAATACTGGGTATTCAAATTCAAATAAGAATAAAAAATACAGGTTTCTATATTAGTTATAGTAATGAATTGAGGATTACCATGCCATACCACATTAATATACATTTCAATTTATTCTGGTGCAATTACAAGAATATTTAAAATAATAATAATAATAATAAGGGCGTAGGGATGTGACGACCCCATCGCCCACGGTTGGAATATCTATTGTCTACGTGACAATAGATATTCCACCCGTGCAATCAGTCAACCCGCAGGACACCTTGTGGCGGGGTGTCGGGGAGTAGCGACCCCGCGGGAACCGAGTGCTCCCGGGGGAGGCCCCTGTCTTCATCTCCGGCTCGCCTTCACCGGCCGGTCGGAGTGAAGCCTGACGAGGACAGGACCCCCACCTCTGGCTTGCCTTAACCGGCCGGCCAGAGTGGAGTCGCGAGAGCTTTTAGCTCGAAGGGTGGATGCGAAGCGTAAGTGGCGAGTGGGCACGTGATGCTGGACCCTCAGGGAGCGCGTGATCGTAGTTTAAAGTCCAGGGACGCCTCTCCACCCTTAGCTGCTCACAATATGTTGTCCCCTTGTCGCACTATTGCAGCGACTTATTTCGGGGGCCCATACAGTGAGAGGGCGAGTCACCACCTGCCAACATATTTTTACTTTCTTTTAGTAGAAAGGCAGGTGCCATAGTTTCCCATAGTCCTCAGTACCAGTCCATTTAGCACCCCAATCCATAGCCCAATCATTAAATTTCCATACCCTGCAATAGTCCTACATCGGCCGCGGACTGCCCAGGGCTGTATCTCTATAGTGCAGTCATGGGCAGGCTGCGGCTGGTGTCCCACAACACATTAAAATTCTCGAAAGGGCCTCTGCGTGTTGGATCCGTGTCCCCACGTAAGCCTTCCAAAGATCCGGGTACTGTCCTTCTGGTGGTACCCGAGTATTATGGAAATGAGAAACATAATAATAATAATAATAAATTCTTTATTGCACACCAAATAAAATAACAGAGAAGAAAACAGCGCATAGGAACAATGTACAAAAGGCGGTCTTATCACTTACAAGTGATTTCTACCAGACAACCTGTGATATTGGAAAATGCTGGAAGAATACATTTATGGAGGTGTGAGCAAAAGAGCACTTAATATTTAAAAATAAATAAATAAATAAATAAAATAAAATACATGTATATATATATATATATATATATATATATATATATATATATATATATATATATATAGTACACCAATATATATACCTACATATTATGTAATAATAATACATACAATGTTTAATAGTATACATAAATTTAAAATATTAAAAATTACTAATAAATATATGTATAAACTATAAATTTATAACGAAAGATAATATTTTTTTACCAAACTATCGAACGTAGATATGGTTTGCGCATGTTTGATTGAATTTGGCAACGAATTCCAAAGATTAATAGCGTACATAGTAAAAGAGTGATGGTAGAAGTTAGAGTGATGAGATGGAATTAGAAGTGAAAGGGAGTAAGGAGATCTCAATACCAAGCTGTTGGAGTGACGAAATATAAATCTTTTCTTAAGATAGTCCGGTGTTCTAGCGTCAAACAATATGCCGTAAAGAAGATGAAGTATGCGTGCATTCCGTCGAGAACGTATTGGCAACCACTTGAGTTTCGTACGGAAGTGGGATACGTGGTCATATTTTCGCAAACCGAATATGTACCTTATGCCGAGGTTCTGAAGGCGTTCGAGAGCATCTAATTGGTTTTCATTAAGATCGGGATAGGCACAGTCACAGTAATCGAGGATTGGATGAAGTAAAGCTTGTACCAACTCAATTTTAGTGGGGATAGGAAGAAGGTTACGTAAACGTCTGAGAGAACTGTAGGAACCGAACATTTTTTTTCGCACTTCTTGAAGCTGCTGTGTCCATGAAAGAGTCTGATCGAAGTATACTCCTAGGTTTTTGACACTAGAGCTGTAGGGGATAATAACACCGTCAACAATAACTTTGGGGATGGTGACCCAGTCAATTTTATTAATGAAATGTCGACTCCCGATTATGATTGATTGGGTCTTAGCTGGATTTATATTCACTCCGTGTGCTTTGCTCCATTTTATTATTGATTCAAGGTCCTTATTGATTTGACGTACTGCATCAGGCAAATTCTCGTATGATGAGTGAGTATATATTTGCAGATCATCTGCGTACATGTGATATAAAGAGGAAATGTTATGAGTGATGGAATTAATAAATAGAGAAAACAAAAGAGGAGACAGTACGCCACCCTGAGGAACACCGGCAACGACATCACACCAAGATGAATGACAGTCATTACTGTATATACGTTGACGGCGTCCCCGTAGATAGTCGTACATCCAGCTAATTACAGTATCGGAAATATTAAGAGAAGAAAGTAATTTTAAGAGAATATCATGATCTACAGAATTAAACGCATTACTAAAATCAATCAATGTGAGGAGAGTAAGTTGCTTGTTATCCATTGCCATTCGGATATCGTCGGTGATCTTAACTAAGGCAGTGGCCGTACTATGACCAGGACGGAAACCGGATTGGAAGGGATCGAAAAGACTGTGGGAGTTTATAAAGGTCGTTAACTGGTTATGGACAAGACGTTCGAGAACTTTGGATAGGAAAGGAAGAATGGATATTGGACGGAAATCAGATAATGCGGAAGGATTGCTTTTTTTAGGAAGTGGGATAATATGGGCATCTTTCCATGATGTTGGGAACTGAGAGGACGTAATGGAGAAATTTAGGATGTGAGTTAAAGTGGGAGTTAAGGTGTCGAGAATAGGAATGATCATATTACGGCCAATGTTGTCACAACCAACAGATTTAGAGGCAATGGATAAGATAGCATTCCTAACGCTACTCACAGTAAACTGACTGAAGCAAAAAGGAGGAGAATTAGGAAGAGGAGTATTAGAAAGAAGGTCAAGAGTACATTTTTTTAAATGCGGATCAAGTGAAGGAGAAGAGCAAAAAAAAGTATTAAGTGAATCAATATTAACGTTAGAAGGGATTGAAGAAGGAGAAGGTTTGCCAACACCAAGAGACTTTAAAAATTTCCACACTTTGCTTGGGTCTCCGTTTTCAATTGAGCCATGAATGTGTCGTTGTTGCGCGTCCCTACACATTGTACTACAGCGGTTGCGAATTGTTCTGTATCTTTCGCGACTAGCTGGAGAATTATTTGCCTTTAATAAAGCCTTAGCACGATTTTTTTTATTGATTAGTGACTTAAGTTCAGGCGTTAGCCACGATATTAATTATTAAAATATATTTTAATTAAAATATATTTTTTCACACACAGTTATAATCGTAATAGGTAGGAAGTTGATTCCTTATAATGGCTATTAATATAAAATAATGCCATAAATATTTATATAGCATGAGATCATATTTTTGCATTAACAGTATAATTATTGTTATCATAAAATATTTAAAATAGGTAATACTTACTCGATTATTTTTAAATGCTAAGGCGAAGTTATTAATGTGATTCCCTTCCATTCTAAACACACTTCACAACTTTTTAACTTAAAGTATAAAACAACACCTCTCCACTATATTATAGTAATATTTCGATAGAAATAATAAATGATTAACCAAATACACTTCATATTCCTATAAAATCAAACCAAGTACAAACTTGAAGTTTAAAGTGTTTCCGTCAAACTTCGGAAATTAAAAACTTTTAACTGTCAAATTTTATGTCAAGTGTCAACTTCAAAGTCACTATGAACGATTCTGTTCCGCTAGGCGTACACAAACACAGTGCAGAGGTATTACTGATTTATCATTGGAAAAATTTGAATATTTATTAATGAATAAAACCACAGAACAGTACAAACAAATAGAAGAGCTTTAATGTCATAATTATTATATGAAAATCCTGAAAACTACAGTCACCAACCCACACATTTAAACCGATAGCTGTACATTAATAATTATTATAACAAGAAGAATTTTGCATAAAATAGATATTAATTTGTTTCAGAATAAAATACAAATATATATTCTGAGTTTGCTATCTAGTTGTCGCTATAATATAAGTATGCGGATTTGCAATTAATATTTTAATATTATCTCAACTCTTTAACTATTAATTTAAGATAAAAAAATCGCCAATTTCTTAACGTACTTCCGGTATCGATTGAATGATCTTTCTTCGATAAACTTCGATATTATAATATTATTGAATTTAAAAATGAGATGGAATATAACTTTTTTTCTATCTAAGCGATAAAAATATTCCAAATTCGTTTCAATTAACTAGACAAAGAACTAAAAAAAAATTTTATTATGGGATGAAAAGAAAAATATTTTGCAACAATAACATTTTTATTAAATCCATAATAATCCTAAACGACCTTGATCCTAATTTCCGATTTTCTTTGGTACAGCCATAGTCACTGTCTTCACTTCAAGGTATTCGTCAACACAGTGTTGACCTCTGTAACAAAAAAAAAAGTAAAAAAAAAATTCCTGATTCCATCAACATTTAAAATTTAAATATTTGATAAGTCACTCTATTTATGTAGTTCCTCGTAAAACTATTTTTTTTAGATCTGTACATTGAATAATGTTGCAAATATGTACCTACAGTTAAATAATAATTGAGGTTGTGATTTCCTGTGGTGGTGAATAAAAACTTAATAGGTATATAATTAAATTAATACTATCAAACTCACCCTTCACGTCCGATTCCAGACTCCTTGAAACCACCGAAAGGTGCTTGGGTGCACATCTTCATGTAAGTATTAACCCTGAAAGATACCTATTAATTGTATTTAAAAAAGATACAAAACACCAATTTTTCGAGTGATATTAGGGCAAAGGGAGCCTATGTTCGAAATTCAAATCAAATCTCTTGAAATTCAATTCTCCATATCAAACATACAGAATATGGTAGAATATATCAATATATTTTTCATGAAAGTTTCATCATTAAACTATTTTTAAATTCATGTTTTTATGTATAAATAAATGTAGGTACTATTAGCAGTTGATTCAGTTTTTTTTTATTATGAAGAAATTATGTGCAATATTTACAAATAATACAAGAAGACAGTTTGGTCCGTGGTGTCTTCCGGGGGTTGTCCTGCTGTGGTGTAATCGAAACCGTTTGAAGATTGTTGGTAAGTTGTATATGTATTCTCTATAGCGAAAACATTTCGCTTGCGTGATTCAGAGCGAGATGTTGCTGCAAACTTACCAAACTATACCAGCTTCAACATTCTTAGAGAACTGAATAGCTGTGTTCACGTTGGTGGTGAAGATACCAGCGGCTAGGCCGTATTTGGTCGCGTTAGCACGGTCAATAACCTCGTCCAATGTCTCGAACTTCAGGATGCTTTGCACTGGGCCGAAGATCTGCGGGAGATTTGAAAGTAAATTATAACATTTTTTCAACCATATTTTCAAACAATTCAAATAAGAAATCTTGGTCGATTAGTACTTAATGTAGTTACGATTTCTCGTGTAGGTATTTTAATTTGGTAAAATTATGGAATTTTTACTAGTGATTTAGAAAAAAAACTTGAGAGGTGTTAAGGTACACCCAGATGGAACGAAGTTCTATGAGAGAGAGAGAAAGAGAGAGACAAACAGAGAAACACGCGTATGCCGCACGGCTTACAATTTAGCAAAAAGTGTTATAACAACTTTTGGTGTTAATTCCGTCTAGCCCTCTTACGCAACGCGCTATAAGGAACTTCGTTCCAATATCTATTATGTTATTTAAGTTAATCTAATCATCATCATCTTCACCATATTATTAATATCTTTACTCACTTCCTCCTTAGCAATGGTCATGTCATCTTGAACATCGGCAAAGACAGTAGGTTCAATATAGTAGCCCTTGCTGCCAGACTGTTTACCGCCAACCAGGAGCTTGGCACCCTCCTGTTTGCCTTTTTCAATGTAGCCTAGTACTTTCTTCATCATTCCTTCGTCGATCTGTAATGTGTTATGTTACATATTATTTACAAAGTTTTTTTACACCTATTTTGACTTACCTGTTTACACCTGCTTGCCAGGTAGTTATACACTGAAATGAGTAGGCAAGCATACCTAGGCATATTCTGTGTATCAAAAACTATCGGTTGAATACATTTAATTTGGGTATCCAAAGTATGAAAGTGATGAAAAAAAAATCGATAAAAGTTAATTTAATTAAAAATAGCCATGACCACTTTTCGATAGGCAAGCAATTATAGACATATTTGTTTATAAAAAATATTTAATAAAAAATACGTCTCATCTGGTTATCAGATCGGTGAAGGACGATCTCCCACGGGCTCTTAGACTAATAGGTATGTATATAGTTTGTTAATTTTTAGACAAAGCGGGTGAAGTCAGGGTTGGAAAGCTAGTATTAAATTAATAAAATACCTGAGGTCCATGCTGCGTATCAGCATCGAAGGGGTTTCCAATCTTATAGTTCTTGGCCATTTCTACGGCGCCCTTCACAAACTGGTCGTAAATACCAGACTGCACGTATAGGCGGGATGCAGCGATACAGATCTGACCCTGGTGTGTGAACACACCGAAGGCAGCGAAGGGAATGGCAGCAGCCACTGGAATTTAATAGTTGTTAATTTAATCATTCGAGTTTATCGTCTGTTGAGAAGTTGCTTTTATTAATTTCCTTAACACCGCACATTGCCCATGAATATTTGTAGGGGTAAGCCCATTTCTAAATAGGCTAACTGTTTCAAAAGTTAAATAATTACATTAATGAAGATGAGAATAAAAGGATTGCCTGAGAAGGGTATACAAACAGGATATAGCTTCTGAGATACATGGTGGCATCGCGCTAAAATAACTGCAGGATAACTAATATCTGCAGCGTGACAATTTAAGCAAATATCAAATATTGCTAACTCACAGTCAGCGTCATTCATGATGACAAGCGGACTCTTCCCTCCCAACTCCAAGGTGACTCGCTTCAAGTTATTGGCACCAGCGGCTTGTTGGATTAACTTGCCAACCTATAACGAAGATAATGATTAATGAATATAGCAGGGAAATTGATTCTTATCTTGCCTTTACGCCAGTGAGCCCGCGAGCTTTTCCTCATAGTATTTCATCCCTTTCATTTCTTACAATTTTTTATAGTAATATTTGTTTTTGTCGAACAAAAAAAAATTTGGACCATCCAAACTGTAGAAATGTTTATTAAATTCCCTTATTTTTATACAACTGTACGTTCCAAATAAAATAGGACTTACTTCAAGCGAACCAGTGAAGGAAACCTTGGCGACATCAGGGTGGTGTGTAAGAGCTACTCCAGCGGTTTCTCCGTAGCCATTGACTACGTTCACCACACCAGGGGGTACTCCGGCCTTTTGGAGGAGCGAAGCGAGGTACAGGGCCGTGAGGGGCGTCTGTTCTGCTGGCTTTATGACGGTAGTACAACCTGCAAGTTGTGGTGGTGCTATTTATGAAGTAATAGTGTATTCATGGCAGTTTGTGACTTTTATGAAACTACGTTCTTTTAACATTTTCGATGGATTAATGATGGGCCGTGGATTAATCCTATTTCATAGGTGCCACAAAAAGCCTTCATTGTAAGAAGGACTAACAAATAAACATACACACTGATCGAATATATAATATTGGTTGAAAATAATACCTGCAGCCAAAGTAGTTGTGACCTTGTTGAGGAACATCATAATGGGAGCATTCCAGGGAAGGATGAGACCACATACACCCACTGGCTGCTTCAGAGTGTAGCAGAAGGTATCACCATCTAAAACAGCATTCAATGAAAACCCCTCGTAAATAAAAAGACAAGTTATTTATTATTTTATTTTACTCTTTAATACAACTAAACAGACTTACATACTAAAACATACAAAAATAAAAGCAAGGAGCAGTTTAGTGTATTTGGCGGCCTTATCACTTAGTAGTTAATGGATTAAACAAATTTGAATGATAATGAAAATGAAACTGTAAGTATTCAAAGCCTTCTTAAAATTATGTCTCCTAAATTTCCCGAATTTTTCTCTTATTCTTATCCTGCAAATATTGAACTGCACAATCTCTTCGAAGCGCTTTCTGTATAGAACTGTCTTCGGAATATCCTTACAATAATATAAATTCTAATATAATTAATTATCTTACCAGCCGGAATAGTGTTTCCTTCAATTTTGTCCGCTAAACTCGCCGTATATCTGATTTGATCAGGCGCATTTTTTATAAGCATGCTGCTCAATTTCAATAACATGCCATTGTTGTAGCTTTCCAATTCTGCAAGATAACTGCTCTCTTTCTCTACTAAATCAGCGAATCTGTAAAGGATCTTGCCACGCTCACTGGGGTCCATGAGCCGCCATTCAGAATTTCTGGCAAAGGCTTTCTTTGCAGCGGCCACTGCTAGGTTGATGTCCTCCTACAAACATGTAAATTATAATTGGTTGTGAATGAATGACCTCCTCTCCCCTCCAAATCCTACTCGACAAATTGAAAATGTTCTTGAACTGTAAAAAATAAAAAAAGCAATTTCAAATCTGTCATT
The DNA here is from genome assembly GCF_061535455.1 of Colias philodice. Lineage (NCBI taxonomy): Eukaryota > Metazoa > Arthropoda > Insecta > Lepidoptera > Pieridae > Colias > Colias philodice. Next base: position 10,526,055 of record NC_143095.1, on the reverse strand, counting down.
CGTTTTGGCATTGCACAATTCAAATCGGTATAACAAACGAATGCCTTCTACTTTTTTGGAATAATGGACAATTACGACGGACACATTGAATATTTCTGGGGGTACGAGTACATTTTGGGGGAGGGGATGTAAATATTTGCAGGCTGCGACCGTACCTGTATCTAATAAAGAATTGGTAAATACTTGCCTTATCACCCTCAGATACTTTAGCTATAACGGAGCCATCATGGGGGTTATACGTGTCGAAAGTTTTGCCGCTTTTCGAGTCAACCCACTCGTTGTTGATGAAAAGCTGGAACGAATAAAAAGTGATTTTTATAAGGTTACGAGGTAGATACGTATCTAATCTTTAATGTCCCTTGACCTTTATGACAGGTATGGATAGATCTCTTATTTAGTTATTTTGTTTACAGGTAAATTAGCTTGGAGAAATTTTTGCGTTTGTAGTAGTGTATGGTCAGCAAATAAAATAAAACAACATTTTATTTTTAGTTTTTATTTTATATATATAAGGGATTTTAAATTAAACTATATGTGTTTCTCCTCTGAAAAAGATGAGACTTTTTTTTTAATATTTGCACATTTAACATACATATAACTTCTACATTAACAATGTTACTAAAATGAAAAATTTACTAACCTGAAAAAGAAACGACATTTAAAGTTTAATTCTTTAGTTTGAGAAGTCAAAGGCTTGCCTCGACCATGTTTTAACACTGGAGCCATTTTGAATTAACAATATAAAGTTACAACACTTACACACAAATTAAACACTAGTTATGGCCCTGCCTTCATACAAAACTGCTGAATACGCCGTTCGCACGGGAATAGAATGTGGATGCGATTTCCCTTAGTTAGCATCCAAGCTTACGTCTTTATAATTATTAAACTGTATAAATTCATTCTTTAACTCCGGTCTGCATCGTGCAGACATGGGTGTAAAAGTCTCATTTTAGCTATTAAATGCAGTTTTTAAGTACATCTGAGTTTTCATTTGGGGCCTCCGGCTGCGGGACATGTAATTCACTTCAACAAATATTATAACAATAATAACAAATAATAACAACAATCAACAAATACAAAATTTATCAATTAAACTACGTACATAATAATTATAATTTTTGAATGAAATGTGCTTTATGTTCTAACGGTACCAAACGACTGCACGTGGCACGTGGTTTATTCTGGTTTTGTGCGTGTTTCCACTTTCCACTACCAAGTGACGATTTATTTATTTGTTTTGTTTCGTAATTATTATGGTCAAATATTAATTATGAAACAAATTATTATGGACACTATATTTTATTGTTTCACGGTAGTCGCCTTGTCGTTTGCTCAAGGACGTAAAATTGAATGATATATTTTTTTTTATAAAGTCAAAACCATTTTCTTTCAAATAAAAACTTGTTTTTATTGAAAACAAAAGTGTTGCTAGGAATAAGTATAAAATTAAATAGTAATGTTAGGATATCGAAACATTTTTGTATAGGCCAGAACGATATAGTGGAAACGCGCTCTAAGATCTGAGTAATATACACACCACTACATATGCAAAAATTTCTCCAAGCTAATTTACCTGTATGCTTATTGCTTTGAATAATGACAAATCGAAGCTCACATTTAAAAATTGTCGCAAGTTATCGCATTATAGTAATTTCTTCTAGAAGACCGAAAGTGAAAAAAATATAGCAGGAGGAGTCCGTCAGTAGTAAAATCCCAAAGCACACCCGGATGGAACGAAGTCCTACTGATAGAACTTGGTTCGTTTCGTTTCATTTCATTTCTCGTTCGTTTCTCTGTCTGTCTCCCTCCCTCTCTCTCTCTCTCTCTCTCTCTCTTGAGAGGGAGGGAGACAAACAATTGCGCGTGCGGCGTGCGGCGTGCGCATGTTACAACTATAGCAAGTGTAGTTCCAACTTTTGGTTTTAATTCCGTCTAGCCCACAGAGCAAGTAATATAGGTCCCCCTTACGCAACACGCGTTACATATATAACATTTTTTTCTATATTAATACTAAGGTTCTGAAAAGTAAAGTTTATGACTGCGACTATTTCGGTTTTTACACGCTTTATATTAGCTTCACCTGTATGTTTGTTTGTAACCGACTTCTTTGGGCGCGATTTTGACCCACTTTAAACGGCCAGATTTCGTTCAAACTTTGTAGATTTATTGAGGACCGATGACAATACACTAATTTGATAAAATTTTCTATTTTTTAGTTCGGTTTTCTATAAAAAGCGTGTTTTTTAGTTCTTTTAAACTATTATTATTTTATTTAAAGCTAGGGCCATAATGAAGTATCTTGATTTACAATGGGTATTAAGAAGGTATCTAATACTCAAAATTTTGTTTGATTTTTAATCAATCGAAGTATTTATTAATGGAAAGTTGTAATGCTGGTGTTTTTATAAGAATTTTATTTTTTTTATTCATTTATATCCAAACAAAATAAAATAATTGTACATAAAAAATAAACTATTTTTAATTTCCTCAAAAACAGGCAAGTCATAAAGTATAGTTAAATTATGCCTTGTCACTTATTTTTTAGTAAATAATAAAGATTATGTTGTTATGTCATTTTTAGAGAATGACTTAGCACATTAAATAAAAAGTTCCGCGCGTGAATTCGCTCGCATATACAATATATTTTCCTTCCCTATGCTATAGTTATTCCTTTTCCTTATTTTTGTAATAAAAAGTACACTAACGAAACAAAAAAAAAAGTAAATACACAGTTTTTGACATACAAAGTGAAAAACGTTTGTCAGACCCATTTTTTAACGTTCTATCTTAATTTAATTAAATGCATATAAAAAGCATATAATATATATATTATGTATTAAAATCCGACGTTTTATTTTAACAGACATTCTCTCTCATTTATATTATAAGTATGGATTCCATGAATATTAAACCAACAGTTTAAAAACTAACCTTAGTATATTGTATATGAGGTGGCATGTTAACTTGCACTGCACTTTTTTATTTTTTATGAAAACAGCAAAGGAACAACACCTCACTTGAATGTATAAATCAAATAAACTCAAGCGTAACGTGTTGTATACTTATATACAGGTTTACTTTATAAAAAAAATCTTGTATTCTTTGATAAATATAGAACTAGAGATATCTATTATAGAGGATGACTGTGCAAAAATTTATAGCATTGTATTGCGCAACGAGGACATCACTTCGAATATCTGCTTTGAATACAAAATTTAAAATTTTATACTTAATAAGAAATAAATTGTTTAAAGGAAAATTTTGGATATTTTTTGTACTTTCGGTATCAGTTTAAAGTTTTTTGATATCTGTAATTATAGTTATGGAATAATCGCCAGTTTTATTAAAACCTACTTAAAAATGCCATAACGTAATAGACATAGCAATTTTAGTACTTCTATTAGGTATAAAAGTTAAATTTGGCATCTATGTATGCTTGTGTGTATGCTTGTCACTCTTTCACGCGAAAAACACTGAACGGATTTTGATGATATTTGGATGTAGCTTATGTACCAGAAAAATACTATAATTTTTTTTTGCCTCGAGTGAAATTCCGCAGCACAGTTAGTTTGTGATGATGATTATAATTCAAGTAACATTTTAATGAATTTACCTTAGCATATTGAATTTGAGGTGCCGTGTTAACTTGCACTGCACTTGATAAAATATGAAATAAATTCGTCTGTACCTGTATTATTACGTGCTTATATAATGGTGTGTGGTTTTTGTTTTGATTACAATTTTATCTATCATAGATTACGCGTGATTACTTGCCGTTTTCCAGTTTTTATATGATGTAATATAGCCAGGATTAATTAAAATATAAACAGATAGACAGTTTTTCTTTAGCGCAACAGTGGCGCGTCAGAAGCCTAATATCATGCTACTAACCCCTTAATGTGAAGGCGCTTTTAACCTGTTCTATTGTTCCTTACGGTGAATTTACATCAAACGAACATAGAGCCAAAGCTAGAGCAAAAGCATTTTTTCGTGATCTTTGAATGTAAATGAAAACTCGTATTCAGTGTTGTTCAGTATAAGAACATTGCATATAATCTTTTCGAAAGCACGAACAACGAAATAATCCTCTACGCCTGTTTACACTAAAAGAATTTGACATAGTGGGGTTAGAATGAGCATTCACTCGTTTGATATATGTACATGCACCGTTAGTAAATTACGCGTGATTATACGGTGTTTTGCAGTTTTTAAATGAAATGAAATGAAATGAAATGAAATGAAATGAAATGATTTATTTGTATGAATTGTGGTTACAAAGCAAAGTTATAATAAATTTCACGTCCGCACAATTCGCCAACAATTGGCATACAAATATTTAAATACATGATTTACATGTAGCCTGTTTATTAATTGTTGTAAGGATGAATAGATAAATGGTTAAATTATAAACGGGAAATTATTTCATATAAAATGAAAAACGTAAAGGACAAAGTAAACATTTTTTATAAGGGATGAAAAAAACAATTTACAACAATAACATTTTATTTAATGCTTAATAATCCTATAAAATTTTCAGATCCTAGTTGCTAATTTTCTTTGGTACAGCCATAGTTACTGTCTTCACCTCAAGGTATTCGTCGACACAGTGTTTTCCTCTGTAACAATAAGAAAATATATTATTTACAATTTCACATTTTAACATCTTTGTATGAAAGCAGCTTTCCAGTGATAGCTAAAGTGCAAATCTATATAACTATAATAAAATTGGAGTGTCTATTTGTAATATTAAAATAACAGCCTTTAATTATATGCAGATGTATTCACGGTACATAATATACCAATATAGTAATTTTTACAAATTTAGTCTGTTTGTTTGTTCCGATTGTTCTCACGACCGGCTGGACCGATTTTGACTGGACTTTCATTGACAAATAGCCAATGTAATAAGGACTAAATAAGGTGAATTTTTATTCTGATATTTCATAAGAATAAGGAACATTAGATTTATTAAAAGGAAAACTTCATTAACGCCGGTGAAACTGCGGGACGCAGTTAGCATAATATAAATCTGATCTTTATACAGGGTGTACCAAAAAGTAGTGATGAACGGAAGCTGAGAGGTAGAGGACCTAAAGGGCTATCCGAATCACCCCCATGTATGTTATGCGATTTTTCGTATTTTCGGAGTTATGACGTTTTTTTCAATTTTTCACCTATCGCCGAGTACGATGATATTTTCACTCATGCTGACGTCAATGATTGCGGAAGATGCTTGATTTTTTTTGTGTGCTAAGCTGAAAGATAGGCCAATTCAGTATGGTAACATTTACTATCGTTAGATCTTTGAATGGAATAAAAAAAAGAATTAAATGGCAAGAAAGGTAAAATTTCCCGGTATGTTCACCACTTCAAGGGCCCGTAAAAAAATAAAATCACATAAAAAAAGTTTTCCGTTTGACTTTTAAAAACTTGCTCTATCTATCAGATAGCTACCCTGAAAATTTCATTTAATTATTCAGAAGGCTTCAATCGAAAAATTTAAATCTAAATGTGGTAAGTGCAAAAATTGAATTAACATGATGATCATTAAAACCAATAAATAGGTGTTTAATTACCAGAAATTTTTAAAATAACCCCGCTGTTGCTCAATGCAAGTGCGACATCACCGTAAAAAGTTGTCTTTTAAATGTCTGAATACCCTTTTATCATTTTTAATGGTTTCTTCTGCTACTATGAATTTCCGGGTTATTTCGTCCAAATTGTGGCAGTCTCTCGTCTTTGTAGTATCCCCACGGAAAAAATTCAATAGGGTTTAGGTCGAGGGACCCTGGAGGCCAGGCTTTAAGGCAGCCGTCACCGGCGCATGCGCAGGCTGCAACGACCAATCCATCTTTCAGGGTATCTTTGCCCTTTAGCCTGGCCTGCACGGTCCCCGGACATAAACCCTATTGATTTTTTTTCGTGGGGATACTACAAAGACGAGAGACTGCCACAATTTGGACGAAATAACCCGGAAATTCATAGTAGCAGAAGAAACCATTAAAAATGATAAAAGGGTATTCAGACATTTAAAAGACAACTTTTTACGGTGATGTCGCACTTGCATTGAGCAACAGCGGGGTTATTTTAAAAATTTCTGGTAATTAAACACCTATTTATTGGTTTTAATGATCATCATGTTAATTCAATTTTTGCACTTACCACATTTAGATTTAAATTTTTCGATTGAAGCCTTCTGAATAATTAAATGAAATTTTCAGGGTAGCTATCTGATAGATAGAGCAAGTTTTTAAAAGTCAAACGGAAAACTTTTTTTATGTGATTTTATTTTTTTACGGGCCCTTGAAGTGGTGAACATACCGGGAAATTTTACCTTTCTTGCCATTTAATTCTTTTTTTTATTCCATTCAAAGATCTAACGATAGTAAATGTTACCATACTGAATTGGCCTATCTTTCAGCTTAGCACACAAAAAAAATCAAGCATCTTCCGCAATCATTGACGTCAGCATGAGTGAAAATATCATCGTACTCGGCGATAGGTGAAAAATTGAAAAAAACGTCATAACTCCGAAAATACGAAAAATCGCATAACATACATGGGGGTGATTCGGATAGCCCTCTAGGTCCTCTACCTCTCAGCTTCCGTTCATCACTACTTTTTGGTACACCCTGTATTATAGAAAGTGTAAAATTATTAAGATAATGTATACTCACCAGTAAATTAAACATGCTATATTCTATAGAGGCGAACAAAATCCTTACAAATTAACAAACTCACCCTTCACGACCGATTCCCGACTCCTTGAAACCACCGAAAGGTGCTTGGCTACATCTCTTCAGGTAAGTATTAACCCTGAAAAATTATTAACATATTTAGAGAAAGGTATAAAGTACAAAAAAATATCTAAAGTATATAAAAAAAATATTCGCTTGATACCCGGGTAAAGAGATACCTATGTTCAAATCCTATAATTCTGAATATCAAATTTCGTACATGTCCTTCCAGTTTTGGCGTATTATATTTTTATAATCTACATATTGCACGCAAGTGTATCACCAAATTCTATTTTCATGTTAAAATATTATTAGCACCTATTCGAATGAGTTACGAAAACAATTGAATAGACTTCGATATATTTCTACGACGAAATAAATGATGTACCGAAATTCGAAATTCTCTCAATTCAATCGGAATGAGGAAAAGAGTAAAGAAACTCATATGGAATGCAATTAAATTCACTTAATATGCTTCATAAGGAACAGTAGGTACTGACAGTACATTTTATTGGAATTCCGAAACAATAATTTTCCTGATAACTGACAAAATTAATTCTATAAAGCTAAACGTAACGTTCAAAATTTTATGAAAATGTCCTTTTTAATTTTCTATGAAAAATGTGAGGAGTGTCGGGTCGAATATAATAAAAATAATTAATGGCGTTGTTTTAACTAATTAAGTAAAAAGGTTCCCTGTTTGACTGTATTTATAAAATGTTTTATCGAGAAATGCAATATTTACAGTCGTATTGGGAAATCCTGGTCCATAGTATTTATTTCTTTATTTAGTTACTTATCTTTAAATCAGCTCAGAAGTTCGTTATTTATGTTTCCCTTGGAGAAGAAGATGATTTCATAAATTGAAAAATAATTGTTAACGCTCTTCTCTCGAACTTGTAAGTTATGAAAGATTCTAGTTTCTTTTGTGAAGTGTACTGAGTCTACTGTTCTAGTCCCTAATGGGCCCTCTTCACAATGGGCAGCGTTGGGCGAGTATAGACAATCACGATAGTGTGGACGGCCTTAATGTCTATGATTGGCCTTCATTACAGGTGTTTATTCATAGTCACGACGATCGTTTATTGGGCCAATGCTGCCTTGTGAAGAGGACCCATAACACCAACTTACCAAACAATACCAGCTTCAATATTCCTAGTGAACTGAATAGCTGTGTTCACGTTGGAGGTGAAGATACCAGCGGCTAGGCCGTAGTTGGTCGCGTTAGCGCGGTCAATGACCTCGTCCAATGTCTCGAACTTCAGGATGCTTTGCACTGGGCCGAAGATCTGTAGGAATTTTATATATTTCAGTATGTTTTTTATATCGATCTATTTATGATTGTAATATTTTTATAACTAGTTAAGATGTTGCATTTATGAAAACAAATTCCATTTCTGATTCCTTCTTGGTACCTATATTGTCTATAGATTTTATGAATAAGTAGATTTATCCCCTATACTGTAATTGCAAGAAAAGTATCATCCCAAAATAGGTAAGCATTAGTTCAATTATATTATTTTTATAATCACTCACTTCCTCTTTAGCAATGGTCATGTCATCTTGAACATCAGCAAAAACAGTAGGTTCAATATAGTAGCCTTTGCTGCCAGCCTGTTTACCACCGATCATGAGCTTGGCGCCCTCCTGTTTGCCCTTTTCAATGTAGCCTAGCACCTTCTTCATCATTCCTTCATCGATCTGTAATATAACAAATAAAGTAAATCTTTATTGACGCTACAAATTACAATAATAATTAAATAGGCCGACTCTTTTTAATATACCTATCACATCTTATGCTTCGTACCTGAGGTCCATGCTGAGTACCAGGCTCAAATGGATTTCCAATCTTGAAGGTCTTGGCCATTTCCACGGCGCCCTTCACAAACTGGTCGTAAATACCAGACTGCACGTACAGACGGGATGCTGCTATACAGATCTGGCCCTGGTGTGTGAACACACCGAAGGCAGCATAGGGGATGGCAGCCGCCACTGTAAGTATTGTTAATTCGATTGGTAATTGGACTAATTGATAAGCTCCAAAATGACTAGACTTACTTGATGTTGTTTCCCATAACTTTTGTATAGGATTAATAACCCATAAGCAAAAGTTAAAGAAAGAGCACGATTTTTACGAAACTTTTATTACCGATACTGAAAAAACGAATTTTTTATTATTTTGAATTTGAGATGTTTTACAGTTTATTTAATGATTGAAGAAAGAAACAAAAGCGGTTGAAGAAAGTATTTCAATTGATTAAAATTCGTCATCATATTTTTTATGAGCGTTATAATTAAGGAAAATATTGAAAACTCACGGTCAGCGTCATTCATTATGACAAGCGGGCTCTTTCCTCCCAATTCCAAGGTGATACGTTTCAAATTATTGGCACCAGCAGCTTGTTGGATCAACTTGCCAACCTATAACAATAATGTTTAATGAATAGAGTTGAAAATTGATTTTTGACTTTCTTTACGCTCAGGCTTGCACACGACTTTTTTCCTATAGTATTTAATCGTCTGGCATGGCAAAGGATTGGGGTACAAGGATTTAAATGATAAAGTTATTTTGTTCATGTAAATGATATATAGTGGATCCGAGAATATTTCCCTGTGGAACACCGAATTTTATTTTTAGATCAGAGCTAAGATTATTGTCAATTTTATACATTGTCTGCGGTCCGTTTAGTAGCTCTTAAAAAAATTAAACGAGGTATCTCTAACTCTAATTCGTTCCAGTTTCTTTGCGAGTAGTCGAAGTGATATTGTGTCGAATGCTTTAGCCAGATCTAAAAATGATAACTCTATTAATGTATAAAAGACATGAGCTGAAGAAATATGGTATGTAAAGAAAAAAAAATAAGAATTTCAACACAATTTACAGTATAACATAACCATACAATACACAAAACACAAAATCGGTCGATTTTCGAAATGATTGTTATAAATTTTTCATTTTTCTTACAATTTAACTTTGCGATATATTTTTATACCAAAAATAGAGATAACAATAATGTGTTTTGAAACAATAAATTTGATATTGGACACGATTCTGCTAATTAACGTTAAAACGCACTAATTGCCTCGTAAATAGAAAACCGTCTGGCCATTTATATTCCTTACATGTGTGTTTATTGAAGCGAAATAGTATGACGCTTTTCCAAATATACCTACATTTCTTTAGTATACTTTCTTTTACAGGTAAATTGAGCATTAAAATTCATGGAGCGATTTGCAGACATGAATTAATAGAGGCTTTTATTCCGATGAAGAACCAATGTTATTCATTTTAAAGGTAGCAAAGAATATAAGAAGTGTAAACGTGAGGCGGATTCGTAGCGTCTTTTGCTCTACGATTATTTATATTATGGATGGAATATGCCTGGGTACAAATCAAAATATTTGCTTCTTTTTTGGTAGGAGTTTGTACCTAATCGAGTATAACATCAAAATGAAATGAAGCTTTTTAAAAGGTGCTCCTTATAACAAATTTTGTACGCAGCCGATTTATTTTTCATAACTTATAACGATGTCCGGTAAATCTATATACTACGACAATTATTCAAAAGCGGTCTAAAAATTTATAGTTAAATAAATAAGTTAGATAGTATATTATCTGTGATTTTAGTAAATAATAATTATATCTAAGTAACAAGCAGTGCTTACTTCAAGCGAACCAGTGAAGGAAATCTTGGCGACATCGGGGTGGTGTGTCAGAGCTACTCCAGCGGTTTCTCCGTAGCCATTGACAACGTTCACCACACCAGGGGGTACTCCGGCCTTTTGGAGGAGCGAAGCAAGATACAGGGCCGTGAGGGGCGTCTGTTCTGCTGGCTTTATGACGGTAGTACAACCTGGTAAAAGTGATAGTGTATGTACCTACGAGTTACACAATAATAGGTAGATCAGTCATGCTGGAAGAGTAAGTAGTATGGTTTGGTAATTTTTAACTGAGCTGTTTGGATCAATTTTATCAAACTAATACAAAAAAAAAAAAACTTTAGCTGATGGTTTATGTTTTAATTAGCTTCTGATATGTGGTGTATCTTAATATGTGGCGTTACTGTAGACAATAATATTATTGTGTAACTATTTTTATATTTAAGTAGAATACCTGCAGCTAAAGCCGTTGTGACCTTGTTGAGGAACATGAGGATGGGAACATTCCAGGGCAGGATGAGTCCACATACACCCACTGGCTGCTTCAGAGTGTAGCAGAAAGTATCTCCATCTAAAACAGTATTAAATAATGAATGAATAATCTTAAAGCATCGTATTTTTGATAAAAATATGTTGAACAACAATTGATCAAAAACATTAATAGAAACTTAGTTTAAATGTTGACGTCCCTTGTTACATGCGCTACCAATTTTACAACACGCAGTGTTAAAATGTTCAAATACTCAGCATTATTACACATATCTCTTAGTAAATTATCATATGCGAAAGCCAGGAGGAATATATTACCAGATGGGATAGTATTTCCTTCGATTTTGTCCGCTAAACTGGCAGTGTATCTGATTTCATCAGGCGCTCCAGTCATAAGCATAGTGCTCATATGTAATACCATGCCATTGTTGTAGCTTTCCAACTGTGCAAGATAATTGGCCTCCTTTTCTACTAAATCTGCAAATCTGTAAAGGATCTTGCCACGCTCACTGGGGTCCATGAGACGCCATTCTGAATTTCTGGCAAAGGCTTTCTTTGCAGCGGCCACCGCTAGGTCAATGTCCTCCTACGTGATTAAATATAATTGGTTGTTAGAAATTTATGAGAGACAATAGAAGCTAATATAATATTAGATTTTGGTTGTTCGATTTCTTAATATCATGATTTAAAAAGGAAAACTGTTTCAACGGAAGTACTCAGACGCTATATTATGTTAAAAAAAAATTAGATCTTGATTGTGTTTACTAGATTTCTTATAATAATTTAGAAAGAATATAGTTTAATTAATGCCGTAAAATAATGATTTAATTGAAACGTAAAAGACTTTAAAGTCTGATTGGGAAAACAACAATAAGTAAAGAAACATTTTCTACAATTTAATTGAATTTATAAATAGGTATTGCTGTAATTCAAATTCTCAATCAAAATGTAAATCTCCGCGATTAATTATCAATCCGAAATTAATATTTTCCTCAAATTGGCCGCAACAACAATTTTACAATCAAGATAGGCCATAGCCTATTTCGAGTCAATTTTGTGCGTCAGAGGACTGAATTTTGAACCATATCACAACGGAATAGGGGTTACAATATAATCGATATCTAATCAAGTATTGGTAACTTGCCTTATCGCCTTCAGATACTTTAGCTATAACGGAGCCATCATGGGGGTTATACGTGTCGAAAGTTTTGCCGCTTTTCGAGTCTACCCACTCGTTGTTGATGAAAAGCTGAAATTGTTGAAAATAGATGAGATTTTTATAAGGTTACGTTTTGGTATAAGTATGGGGCTAATCTTAAACGTCTCTCAACCCTTATTTGCCCATCATAAAGGGTCAAGTATTTTTTTTTCTGTTTTTAGTGCACCTTGCCCTGTTCTTATACAAATACTAATGCACTGCGTCAAGTTGTCAAGAAGTGGATGTATCAATTATTTATTTATTTTATTTATGCTTTAATGTTCTTAACAATGACAAATTGAAGCTTAACCTAGTTTTGGCAGTCTTATCGCTTAAAAGCGATTTCTTCCAGATACATTTTTTGTAATATTAACAAAAAAAGTTTTGAGGTTCTTTAAAGTGAAGTCAATGACTGAGAAAATTTAGTTTTATTCCTCAAAGTAAAGTACAAAATAATGCAATTATCTTGATTTTCAATGGGCACTTATTCAAAATTTTGTTAAATTTAAATTCATTCGAATTATTCATTAGTGCTTTGATGCTGTTTTTATGAAAATTGTTTCAATAAGAATTTATTTATGCATAATGATAAATGTTAGGTTTGATACAATCATAGTAATAACAACAAAATTGAAAATATGTATCTTGTATGTTGTCCGCGGTTACAGCACAGTTAATTTTCTATGTTAATTTGAATTAATAGCTTTTCGCCCGCGTAGAAGGAAAACCCGTATCCCGTAACCCAATCCCGTGGGATTGTCGGGATAAAAAGTAAAAACTATACTACCCTCTAAGTATGTGCAAAATTTCATGACAATCGGTTCAGCAGTCTTTGCGTGGTGGAGTAACAAACAAATAAACTTTCGCATGATTATTATTCAACAGTTTGATGAACTAACCTTAGTATATTGGATATGAGGTGCCATGTTAACTTGCACTGCACTTGATAAAATTAATCAAATAAATTCGGCCGTATCGCGATATATGCTTATATACGGTTTTTGTTTTGATTACACTATCGTAGATTACGCATGATTACATGTTTTGCAGTTTTTATATGATGACATGCCTGTTTATTGATTGTTATAAGAAATAAGAAAGAAAGAAACATTTATTTCCAGAAAAAAAAAGTACACACTACACACACAAGAAGTAGAATAATAATATAATTAGTAAGGGCGTAGGGATGTGACGACCCCATCGCCCACGGTTGGAATATCTATTGTCTACGTGACAATAGATATTCCACCCGTGCAATCAGTCAACCCGCAGGACACCTTGTGGCGGGGTGTCGGGGAGTAGCGACCCCGCGGGAACCGAGTGCTCCCGGGGGAGGCCCCTGTCTTCATCTCCGGCTCGCCTTCACCGGCCGGTCGGAGTGAAGCCTGACGAGGACAGGACCCCCACCTCTGGCTTGCCTTAACCGGCCGGCCAGAGTGGAGTCGCGAGAGCTTTTAGCTCGAAGGGTGGATGCGAAGCGTAAGTGGCGAGTGGGCACGTGATGCTGGACCCTCAGGGAGCGCGTGATCGTAGTTTAAAGTCCAGGGACGCCTCTCCACCCTTAGCTGCTCACAATAGGTTGCCCCCTTGTCGCACTATTGCAGCGACTTATTTCGGGGGCCCATACAGTGAGAGGGCGAGTCACCACCTGCCAACAATTTTTTGCTATATCTTAGTAGAAAGGCAGGTGCCATAGTCTTCCATAGTCCTTAATTCCGGTCCATTAACATCCCATTCCATAGCCCAGTTTATTTTATTCCCTTATCTTGCAATAGTCCTACATCGGCCGCGGACTGCCTAGGGCTGTATCTCTATAGTGCAGTCATGGGCAGGCTGCGGCTGGTGTCCCACAACACATTAAAATTCTCGAAAGGGCCTCTGCGTGTTGGATCCGTGTCCCCACGTAAGCCTTCCAAAGATCCGGGTACCGTCCTTCTGGTGGTACCCGAGTATTATGGAACAGAGAAACATAATAATTAGTAATACATAAAACAGACATCATGTTTGCCGAGAATTTCGTAATGTGTGTGCACGGCATTTCCAGAAAAGGGTCTTGACTCAGCTTTCTGCCATACTAAAAGCAGTTGTCATAATGTTACGCTTTCAGGCTGCGACTATGGCATAAATAGTAGTTTAGTTATATGTTTAAATAATTATTTAAAATTGAAAACGTAGAAGGCAAGTTACTTCTGTGGTAGAATAACTATTTTAAAGACGCTAACACTCTCTTTAGACAATTGATTATACACGAAAGACTATGTGTTATGTGTGTGTTTTTATTTATTTATAATATAATATGTAGCGTTATGTACGAACTAGCTTCCCACCCGCGGCTTCGCTCGCGTTTCAAAGATAACCCCGCATAGTTCCAGTTCCCGTGGGATTTCCGGGATAAAACCTATCCTATGTGTTAATCTGAGTTACCTTCTATATGTGTGCTAAATTTAATTGTAATCGGTTCAGTAGTATTTGCGTGAAAGAGTAACAAACATATATACCCATACTTATGATGTATGTACATCCATCTTCACAAACTTTCGCATTTATTGTATTAGTAGGATAGGATTAGTCTATATTTCTATGCCCCTATTGTTACTTAGCATATCATAGCTTCAATGTTTTACTAATAAAAATATTATTTGAAGTAGTATTAAGTATAGATAGAAATAATAAAATAACATTTGAAGAACTTTATAGGATAATGATGACTAGATAAAAATCTCGCTTTGTAAGATACTTGAGATTTAAGAGTTTAATAAAATACTTACGACTTATTGCAAACAAAACAATAAAAATACTTTGTGCATTTAGAATTGGCAGTCGTTGCTTGTTTTTTTACCAAATCGAAAGTTTTTCGATAAAGTTATCTATACATTTTAGGAATGAATAATCGTAAATTATAATTCACAAAATATCTATAGAGAAAAATATAAAACTTCTTAGTAGCTTCTTAGCAGATAATAGTCCCTAAATACGATATATCAATGGAGACGGCGAAATTGCTCTAATAATAAAATTCACAATAATAGGACTCAGAGGTATGGCTAGAGATTTGTGATAAGAGTATATATTATATAAATAAATTCAATAGTAAGTATTAAATTAAAATTTACATAGATACTTTAAGACATACATGAAAATTGCATGAAAATTTATGTAATTGTGTACCTATATGTAATTACAAATTAGTTATTGTAACAACAAATATTATGCCACAGTCTAGCATAATATAAATTGAAATCTATAAAATATCAATTAACTATTTAGTGCCTAGACAATAATTACGAAGCTGTTGTAATTCGTTTTAGTTTGAATATGACGTCAATTATACTCATAATTTTCACTACGAATCTGTAATTAAGTGTTAGAGAGTATTTATTGATTCAATTTGATTATATTGTAATAATGAGAAGCATTATGCAAACTTGGGATCAATATTAGGGAAGGAACAGGTCCCCTTAATACAGGTTATACCTAGTAAGGGGGCCTGAACCACAATCCAATAATATGTCAAACTTATGTATGAATTCAAATAAAGATTTTATTTATTTATTTATTATTAAAGGGTATGAATAGCTGCTAATAATAATAATATGATAGATATAGATAGATAAATAATATGATAGAATACTAAGACAGCACTGTCATTTATCTTTATATATAACTAGCTGTTACCCGCAGCTTCACCTGCGTGGAAAAGATATATTTTCATGGTACAATAAAATAATTAAAATTTAAACAGCTGGACTGTTGTTTGACAGACAGCGGATTTGTTGTTTGTCATTGTCACGAAAGTCATTATTAAAAAAAAAGAAATAACAAAGTTGCGCGGGAAAATAGGGAATTTTAGAAAAAAAAAATCAACTTTCGCGCGTAAACAGGTCATCTGTCGGGTAGCTACTACCCTATAAATAATATCAACGTGACATCAAAGTTTTGATGAGTTACGACTCTCGGGGAATTTACAAAAAATCAATTCTGCCGAGTTTTGTGAATAAATAAATTGGAGGGAAAAATTGTTATTGTTAAACTGGTTTGTCCTGCAGCTTCGTTCGCATACAAAAAGTAAATAGTTAAAGCCAAAGTCACACGTGTTGTTTGTTTCGTAATTCGTATTTATCTATTGTGAAGTAAACAACATATTTTGATCAAGTCTACTGACTTCTGAGGGAATATCGCTCCTAATTTATGATCAAAGGATCAAACATTAACTTCTGACAAAATTCATAATAATGTGGGTAGGTTTATACGTGGTTTATGCAAAGTACATTATATACCTACACACATCAACAAAGTCTAGAGATATTTTGTTTTGTACAAATATCTAAAAATCTATGAAGAATTTTGTGATATTGTAAATGGAAAAATTATAGATAATTTTAAGGACATTTACACAAAATAAAAAACATTTTATGATTTTTTTATTATCATTGAAAATGTTGATTTTTCTCTCCATGGTGGAAACTTGGATGATAAGTTTCATTTCCAAAGAAATTTCAAAGAAAACTTTAAATATTGACTAAACTTGGCAATTAAAAAAAATCTAATTATGAATAATCAAATTTGTCAGTATTTACGTTAATTTATCAACATTATCGGTTGTTGTTACTTAAAATTTAATAACAGTCTTACTGCGCTACTGTTATTCCCGGCTTGGCCCGAGTTTACCGGGTTATAAAATAACGCTATTTTGTAATCGCGGAAGAATAATAATATATATGTATTTTTCATATAAAAATTTCGAATAAATTCAACATTTTAGTTAAAAAGTAACATACTTTACAACATCATTGTATAGACAACCTTTTTTCGAATCGATTCGGTAGTTTTTGATTTAAATAGTAACAAAGACTCAATAGAATCCTTATAGAATCATTCCACTTTACTCCATCATTGTATAGACAACCCACAAGCTTCAATATTATTTATATTGTACATTCTAACCCAATTTACACTTATCTGTGACGTGTCGACAAATTCGTCTACGCTATATCGAATATCCTTCGTGAGGACCATCCATTTATCTAGATTTACTTAACCTTTATGCCATCTTTGCAGAGGCGTTAGACAATAGCTCTTTTGCACGCCTCATAAGCGAAGCGTTGAGGTGGGTACTACTGTCACTTCGCGCAAAACATCTGATTTTTCAAACTTAAAATGTCTTTATGTATCATACATTGCACTTGTAAGATAATACATACACACACATATTAAGAAAAAACACTATTTTTAACGTTCATGATATTTTTGATGTCATTTTTGTTATTTAAACTAGTTAAAAAACAGTTTAAAAAAGTTCTGTCTTGGACGTCCGTGTGTCTGTATGTGCGGATCCTTTTTCTTGTTAACACGATAGCGACCGAAATACTTTACTAATCGAGTCTTTTTTTTTCTCTTACGCTTGAGTATGCTCAGGAATAGAACCCTTTCATTTTTCAGGGTCTGATTCGATGTGGTTTAATTGTTATTAAATAAACAAAAATAATAATTAATAAATATTTATAAAAAAAAATTATGAGGCGTGCACTTTTGGATTTTCCAAATTATTTAAAAGTATGGCTAGTTTATGATTGACCCTCCAAAACTATGGTAGCATGACGGTAGAAGGGATCAAGCTGAAACTGTTATGTGTATGATTTTGACGTGACAACGTCTTTATAATTCGATAGAGCCGGCTGCACGCACGAAAAAACATGACTCATGCGGCGTTACCTCGCTCTGAGGCGTTCCATGTAAGGCTTGAAGTGCAAGCGAGAGCGCGGAACGAGCGACAAAGAAGCACAATCGGCCGTTGTCACGTTCAACTATCGTCAGTACACCGACATTACAGACAACCAATTTTTTTTTCATTTAATATGCACATATCTTTTGCACGCCTCATAAGCGAAGCGTTGAGGTGGGTACTACTGTCACTTCGCGCAAAACATCTGATTTTTCAAACTTAAAATGTCTTTATGTAACATACATTGCACTTGTAAGATAATACATACACACACATATTAAGAAAAAACACTATTTTTAACATTCATGATATTTTTGATATTTAAACTAGTTAAAAAACAGTTTAAAAAAGTTCTGTCTTGGACCGAAATACTTTACTAATCGAGTCTTTTTTTTTCTCTTACGCTTGAGTATGCTCAGGAATAGAACCCTTTCATTTTTCAGGGTCTGATTCGATGTGGTTTAATTGTTATTAAATAAACAAAAATAATAATTAATAAATAATTATTAAAAAAAAATTATGAGTCGTGCACTTTTGGATTTTCCAAACTATTTTTTATTTTTATAGTGGGGAAATCTTCCAAAGATACCCACGGCCCCCGGGGAAGGAGCCGTGGGTTATGTCGGATTCTTACCGACTAAAACCCCACTGTGTTCCGTCGAGCCGCTTTAATGATGGGGCCGCGGGTATTTGTTGGAATTCTTCCGCGAATATGCACATACCTACAAATCTGTAACTGCTGTTGTAAATAATATTTACCTACATATCATATTATTAGCAATTTTAAACTATGGTCGTAGCGTGATGATATATAGCCTAACCTTCTTCGATAAATGAGCTGTCTCACACCGAAATAATTTTTCAAATCGGACTAGTAGTTCCCGAGATTAGCGCGTTCAAACAAACAAACTCTTCAGCTTTATAATATTAGACTAGATAC
This sequence comes from Colias philodice, assembly GCF_061535455.1. NCBI lineage: Eukaryota > Metazoa > Arthropoda > Insecta > Lepidoptera > Pieridae > Colias > Colias philodice. The sequence continues at coordinate 10,507,306 of NC_143095.1, read as the reverse complement.
AGTTCGTATTATTTACTAGCCACTAGGGGTTTCGATTTGTAACATATAAAATAAAATCTCAGCGTATATTTTGAAAATGTTCACACGCAGACAAGATAAGTTTATTTGCTTTATACAGATTAAACTGTTGAAGTTGAAGTAGTTTTGAATCTACGCGATGTTGAATAAATAATATTATCCTTTAGATGTAAAAATGGTTTGTGTCCTATAAAAGGATAAGGTCACAAATACAAAATATAAAAATGTTTACTTGTGTACTAAATTAGGTGACTCTTTGCTTAGGGTTTCAGATAAAATACAAAATAATAAATTTCTTGCAAAACTCTATCACTAGATAAATAAATAAATAAATATAAATATTTCAGGACAATTTTCACACACGGCACAATCTGATTCCATACTAAGCTTTCGCTTGAGTTATGGAAAGATGGCTGATAAACATACATATTATAGTATAATCTTATATATAAAATTCTCGTGTCACAATGTTAGTCTGCATACTCCTCCGAAACGGGTGGACCGATTCTCATGAAATTTTCTGTGCATATCGGGTAAGTCTGAGAATCGGCCAACATCTATTTTTCATATGTACCACGGGCGAAGCCGGGGCGGACCGCTAGTCTTTATATAAAATTCTCGTGTCACAATGTTAGTCTGCATACTCCTCCGAAACGGGTGGGCCGATTCTCATGAAATTTTCTGTGCATATCGGGTAAGTCTGAGAATCGGCCAACATCTATTTTTCATATGTACCACGGGCGAAGCCGGGGCGGACCGCTAGTAATCTTTAAATAAATACTTATATAGATAGTAAAACAAAGTCGCTCTCTCTGTCCCTTTAAAGTATATTTTTAACATTGTTAGTACTTTTTAATTATTAACTTTGCTCGCTCTGGGTGAGACAGAAATAATTATCCCTCGTTAGATATTTATTTACTTGTATTTTCACTATAATTAACACTACCCGCCTTTGCTTGACGGGCAAAATATGACCATTTTACTTGGTAAAGAGCTAATTTTCTAGGGGGAGAATAATTATTTAAAACGCTTTAGAAGTTTTTCAGTTAATTTGAAATATATAAAGAAAAACAGTATCTTTATAATTTTGGTTTACTTGATTTGTTGTTATGCACATTGCACATATAAATAATTTTATGAATATTAAATCCGCCCATTATAAAATTTCTAACCAATTACTATAATAGAATTTCGATTGAACGTCCCTTGCAAAGAAACTTGATCAATACATACTGTACTGCATATTTTCTTAATTAGTCTGTGGTAAATATTCCAAGAATGTGTGATTAAAATATAATACTAACTACGCGAGACTTGTAGGAATTTAATTAAAAACTCATTCATATTTCATGCCAAAAACTTTGGTTGCAAATTGCAAGTTAGCTGGGTTCTTTTCTATGCTAGAATCTATGTAAAATATCTTCGTACGTATACGGTAAACTTTAAAATGTAATCTATGTATTACTACTAATAATAATTACGTTTGAATTTCCAGTAGGTACCTATAGATTTACTAAGTCAATAAATTTTTTGCTCTATCATACATAATGAATTTTTTAATATTCATATTTAATTAGTTCATATGATTATTATGGTTTCTATATTGATCATCAGGTCGCCTTCGTTCCCACTGCTGGGACTCGGGCCTCCTATGAGGGTTCAGGCCATAATCCACCACGCGGGTTAGCAAATATCACATGTCACCGAAATTTTCATTTTTATTCAAACACTCTAAATTTAAAATTTATTTAATTACATCCGACACCATGAATAAAATATACTTTTTTTTATAAAATACTCTAGCGGTCCGCCCCGGCTTCGCCCGTGGTACATATTTCGCAATAAAAGGTAGCCTGTGTTCTTTCTCAGGGTCTAAAGATTATCTGTGCCAAATTTCATCAAAATCGGTCCAGTAGTTTATGAGCCTATTCATTACAATCAAACAAACAAACAAACAAAGTTTTCCTCTTTATAATATTAGTGTAGATGGCTGATCTTTTGAATACAAAACCTAATCTTAAATCAATAACTAATTAAAAGCCTTCCTTCATTCACATACAAGGAAAGCCTTTGAGCTTGCAAGAGATAAGCTTTTCCTTAAACTTTTAGACATTAAGCTTCCCTTAAGCTTCAGCACTAGAATGCTCTGAACATACACTTCGAAAGATCGGAAGAAAAACATGTAATCACACACATCAAATGGCAAACATCTCTAAAATTCATGTGTCGTTGAGTGGGCTAAAGTAAATGTCACTCAGGAAGCTATCTTTAGTTGAAGTGAATTTATTATGTAAACATGTGGGCGTAAACTTTTATCTACCTTTCCAAATCAGAGGTTTACCGGCTTAATACTCAAAAATAAAACAACTCTACAGTCAATATATTGTTTCCTTGTAAATTGTAAATGTAACAAGAAGCTTTATCTTTACCTTTGCAGGACTTAAAGTGCTAAAACTTTTAGAAATTTCCTCATGCCAGCAGTCGATACGTTTCGTTTTAAACTTTAAGAAGGTAAGCTTCACCTTAAGCTTGTTAGGTGTAATGTCCTTAGAATTGCGGGGAGATGATTCGCCTTAATATTCGATTCGCCGCAATAAATAAATAAGAAAAGAAACATTACGTGTAGATAATGTCTTCGAACGAAGTGCTAAAAGACTCGCAAAGTTCTACACATCCATAAATGTGTGTCAAGGACGAAACCCGATAAGTAAGCTAAGTATGATGGTTTCTCAGTAAAGTAAGACATGATTTAGCATATGCATAGATAGAATTTGTGAATATAGGATAAGGTCGAAAGAAGAGAAAATAAAATAACATACTAACTGGGTAATTCTGTCGTTTTCGGAAAAGTTAAGCCTAAGCTTAAAAGCTTAGATAACCGAAAGGTAATAAAAATAATAATAATCCAATAAAAATAAAATGCAATATTGCATTTAAAAACTCCAAATTAATGTAATAATTATAATGCTTAATTTTTTAAATTACTCATATTAAATTTATATTTAAACTTTGTAATTTTTAATTTAGTATTTCTTTGTAATAATTTGATGAAAATATGAAATTTTTTGCACAACTTCAATGTTGTATATGACGTTATATACTGTAGAGTTACACGGAAATATTTTTAATATTATTCCATTGTCAGGTAGCTCATACCTCATAATTCAGAGGAAATTTTAACTAAGCATATTTTTCGACCTCTTCAGTAATTAAACACGGAAAAATACGCTGATTAATATTAATATTGTGAGTTCATCATCATCATCATCATCATCAGCCCATATACGTTCCCACTGCTGGGACACGGGCCTCGACCTATGAGGGTACAGGCCATAATCCACCACGCTGGCCAAGTGCGGGTTGGCGGATGTCACATATCGTCGAACTTTTGATTTTTCGACATGTCGGTTTCCTCACGATGTTTTCCTTCACCGTTCGAGCAGTGGTGATGTTACAGTGAGTTATTTTGAATGTAAATAAGACTTAGTTTATAAATTCCTAAAAAATTATACAACTTTTGGAAAATTACCCAGTTCTTGAATCGACAAAATATGAGAAGTAAAGCTGTTGTGCCCTGCGGTTTTACCTGCATTGCTGCGTTCCTGTTTGCCTTAGCGTAATTATATATAGCATTCCTCGATAAATGGGCTATCTAACAGTGAAAGAAACTTTCAAATCTGATTCGTAGTTCCTGAGGTTGGCGCGTCCAAACAAACAAACTCTTCAGCTTTATAAAATCAAGTAAAGATCTCTCATTTACATACGTGGTTTGTCAATATTGGATGGATAAGATGGATGGTTACAATATGCCGGATTGGGATGTGATTGATCGCAACGATGCTTCGGAAATATTGTACGGAACCTAAAAACCTTTACGGAATGCTATTTTTGGAGATATAAAACAGGAAATGCTGTGACCCATACATTTTCATTTGTTCTTTTTGGATTGACATAATAAGGTTTTTAAAGTGAAACAAATAATTGATTAATTTGTTTTATTAGACGTTATGAATTAAATATTGTTTAATATTGCTTATTTAACTTGAGCTTGTAAGCAATGAAAACATTTTCTTTTACCAAACTGCACAACATGTGCAGTGCACATAGGTACCTTTATTGACAACTAGCTGTGCCGCGCGGTTTCACCAGCGTCGCTCGGCTCCTGTTGGTCTTAGCGTGATAATAATAATTATATAGCCTTCCTCGATAAATGGGCTATCTAACACCAAAATAATTTTTCAAATCGGACCAGTATTTTCCGAGATTAGCGTGTTCAAACAATCTCTTCAGCTTTATAATATTAGTATAGATAACACCCATAAAACCTTAAATATTCTGTAACATGTATTTACAAACATATTGTTTAAAGTAATTCGTTACCGAAGAAATATACGTTTACTCACGACACAAATTACAATGATTCTTTCTTCAGCTATGACTAGTCATTCTCAAGCAATTATTACTAGCCAAAAACGATATTTGGGAGCTACTATAGTAAGAATGGTTCTAAAATGTTCATGTTCACAAATTAACGAATACAGATATTCTATAGATGATTAATAGAATATTCCGTAAATAAATAGAAATAGAGTAAATGAAGTAAGAGTAAATGAAAATATCTTGTTTAATTTGTTTGAAAGCTCATTCATGTCATTTCCATTTTTAACCAACGCTTTCAATAATTATTCAAATAGGTGATTCTGAAGTGTTTTAATTGAACGAAATGGTAAAATACTTAGGGAATTGGTATTTTAATTATATATTCTGTTGGAATAATAGATTTGTTTGCGAAAAAGAAAAATAAAGCTCATATTTAAAACGTCACTTTAAAATACGGGGCATAATCAGTCTTGGTACGAAAAATTAAACCTTTGTTCAACATCCTCAGAGTTTAATTAAAACAAAAAATATTTACAAAAAGGGGATGTATATTTTCGCAGTAAAAAGTAGCGTTACCATTTTCAAGCTGTATTTTATCGTAATACTAAGTTTTATTAAAATTGTTTCAGTAATTATGGCACATATAAAAAATGTACGCTCTTAAAAATAATAATGTGAAACATTAGCAGGGATATTATTTTACCGGTTAAGGACTAAAATATATAGATTTCAATGTTTTAAAAGAAATATCGCCGCAGGAGAGCTTTTTCTATATTAACATATATTCCAGTACTCAGCTAGTCTATTCTAGTAGCTAACCCAAAATTAAAACACGATTATTGCATGTACTAAAAAGACAATAAAAATTTCACGAAGTCACTTTATAGAAACTGTACTTTCATAAAGTTCTAGTTTTTTGATAATTTGGAGTGGTAAATTGAGACCACGAAGGAAATACTAAGAAATATAATAAAAAGCAATATTTTTAAACTGCAGTTATAAATATTATTGTTTTATAGGTAATATTAAAAGTTTATACACTCGGGCATGCGCTCTGAGTCCAATACAATTGCTAGTGGTTATTTGACGTTGTATCTAACCTTGTATACGCGGGAACGCGCGTCCTACCCTAGATTTTATTACTTACGAAACTTTGAAAAGAGTTCGCTTTTCAAAATAATAATATATTGTTTATCTGTGACATGGCAATTAAAAAAAAATTGTGTTCGCTTTTTTAATATGATGTCATGGACAAATATGTGAGAATATGAGGAATTAGAAATGATTGACTTTTTTGTGCGATGTGATTGGATTTAAAATTAAATCGTAAGTGCTTTATAAAATTATTTACTTATTATCTAGAATTATTTAAATATGTCCTAAGTATTTGGTACCGATTAACAGTATTTATTTTAGTAAGCATTTAATTCCTAAACGTAAGATGCAAGCGAGCGAAGTTATGCTTTTGTTATTTATGCACAATATTTTATATAAACAAAATAACAACCGATAAAGACGGAAAATTATTAAGTATAATAAATTTAAATGCCTTTAAAACATCAGCTTTTTTTAAATAAATGTTTAAGATTTTTTATGAACCAAACAACTACTTTGATATTTTTCATGTGTCATTGCAATTTCTCATACATTATTTACATTTTATGTTCTTTATAAAAAAGCGTTTTCTTTATAAAAAAAAGCGTTGTATGTAGTTGAAGGGAGGATAAGTAAAACCGACCCTGCTTAGCTCAGCTGCTTACTTTAAATACAGGTGCGTGGTAAGAATATGTAAATTTAAACCTACCTGAAACATATTTCGTATGCATTGGCGGTCCGTTCATGAATATACTTATTCCCTTCTTATTCCTAAGATTTATTCAAATAAATCTTTTGCATTTTAATGAATTATAGCCAATTCTTGAAAACATTTTTTTTTCGATTAGCCTATTGGTATATTATTTGGTGAAATAATGTTTTATTTGAAAACTAACGGCCCCGGCTTCGTCTGATAAATAGATGAGTGAAAACTAAAAACATCCACAATTTATATTATGCATACTTATATTATAAAAGCGAAGCATAGCACCGAATTAAATTAAATCTATACTAATATTATAAAGCTGAAGAGTTCGTTTGTTTGTTTGAACGCGCTAATCTTATGAACTACCTACTGGTCCGGTTTGAAAAATTCTTTCGGTGTTGGATAGCCCATTTATCGAGGAAGGCTATAGGCTATAATTATATCCTCACGCTAAGACCAACAGAAGCGGAGCTAAGATAAGATTTGAGGAGATAAGATTATACGATCTTTAGGGATAGCAATCTAGGAACTTCAATCTAATACCTATTCTCGAAGGAACCTTATGGCACACCCCGGACACTCCATACAAAATTATCGTTTTGACAGTCACACTGTAGAGACTACAAATGTGTCCGTTAACGCTTTATGGTTGGCACATTTGTGCCTAGCGTAAAAAAAATTCGCGTTTTTCTGATGAAATACATCCGTAAACAGCACAATATCTAACCATTTTCTACGAAAAACGATAATCACAAATCCAAAATAATAAAATTACTTTAAGTCAATTTGATTAATGTTGTCAATCTTCGTTGCGTATCGTCCTTGTAGAAAAATGTGGACCAAAATGGTCTGCCTGAGAGGTAGAATGGTGAGCCTGATCGTGCGGGGTGAGGTAAGTGTTTAATTTTGGCGGGAGGCGGAGAGTGTCCGTTCTGTAGCGTTTAGCTACTATAATGTATTCTGTGCTTATGGCAAATTTATTCTTTGCTTGACATTAGTTACTTGATTTTTCGCAAGTTACATAGTTCAATCTATCTGAAATATAGTTAAGAACCTGAGTAAGAGTATTTTTTTTTGTTCTATGTTTGTTATTGATTTAGAATATGATTGCTCTCGTATAAATAACGTATTAAGAGAATATTAAAATTAAATTTAATATGTTTGATGATTGTGCAATATTTTCAAAATATTTTTTTCAGGACTGTCTTTTAATCAATTTGGGAGTTCAGGGACAATGTGTAAACAAGAAGAGTAGTTGCAATAAAACATCTTGCATAAGTAGGTAATTACTAATTATTAAAAAATAAACATTTAATTACCCCGTATAAAATTGTAGCATATTTTATTAATTAAATAGTTCCCTTTATTGTTTTGTTTTGCAGTAAACCTAGTTCTATGAATTCTCGTATTAAAATTCTTCAATAACAATTTAAACCGTTGCTGTAAACAAAACAAAGGTTTTAAATATTTAAAGTGCACCGTTAATAAAATAGCATATTTACCACGGTCTGCAGAATTTCTCTGAAACATCTTCATCCGTTTCTTAGAGGTAATATTATTTAAAAATTTCCCTTAACGCTTTTCTTTAGATTATAAAGTTATACTGACCTAATTGTAACGGGGAATAATCTCTATAGACTGGTCAACTACCGATATTTATGAACAAAGTCTACAAATATAGGTAGTAGCTGGAACCTAGCGTTACTCGCCGGGTAGCCTATGTGCTAATCCTATAATCTATCTCTGTACCAAATTTCGTACAGATCCGATCGCTTTTTTGTGTGAAATAATCCTATTCCATCTCTCATAGAGTCTGATGAGATGGAAGACCGACACGACTGGAGAGAGATCAAAAGCACGAGCACAAAAAATCGTCAGTCTTTGAGAGTATGGGAATTTGAATATCACCAATGGGAAAAAATCGTTTGTGTCGCTAAAATTCGAGAACAACTGGGCCGATTTAACTTATATTGGTTTTGAAATGTTTATGGTAGTCCAGGGAAGGTTTAGACTGTGAAAAATATAAAAAAGTAAAGGGTGATTCGAAGTTCACCGGGATCTCTTGTCTCTTTTTAAAAGGGGGGGCTTAAACCCAAATAAGATTTACGCCAATTCTGACTTTGTACTTTGTCCTCTCGATTTGTAGACATTAACCTCAAATTAAATGACATAGGGCTAAGGAACTAGTAGGTTCAATATCCTCGTCTATTTGAACCAACGAGTCATAGCTTTTAGCGTTTGAAATAGTCAGTTCATAAGCTTATTGTGTTCCGTAAAATTAATTGAAATAATTTAATAGTCATACAATCTGTATTCATCAACTTAATAATACTTGGAGCGGATACCGCAAAAGTGTCGTATTTTAAACAAAACTAGTTTTACGCCCACGGATCGCGTAAATGCCATGCAAATATTTATTCCCTATTGTACTATCAGGAAATCTAATAAGTCTGCTTTTGATATTGACTATCTTCATGCCCATTTTTATAGACATTAATTAAAGAATGAAGAATAGACGAGACATGCCCATGCATATTCATAACAAATTTTTGGAACGAAGTTTTGGAACGAAGTTCCTTATCGCGCGTTGCGAAAGGGGGCTAGACAGAAAGAATTAAGACGAAAAGTTGTAACGACACTTTATGCTATAGTTGTGCGGCGTGCGCGTGTTTCTCTGTCTGTCTCTCTCTCTCTCATAGAGAAAGGAAATTCGTTCCATCCGGGTGTCCCTTGACACCTCTCAAGTATTTTTTCTCTTTTGTTCCCATGTTTAGGTACATAATTCAAATTATCTCATAAACATACAACTAAACTGTAATATTTTGTATATATTTTCATCGTTTTGCCGTGGTTTTGCCATTTCCTCTAATACGTGTCACACATGAAAATATGAATATGATATGCAGGTTTAATATTCTGATATTACTAGCTTCAAATATAACTTCTTTTTAATTTAATTTACTATAATTTACTTTAATTTATTTTACTATTTATGTATTTTTAAGAATGTTTTTATAATGGCTTAATTTTATAGTATAGAATTAATATGATTTATTAATATTATTTTATTTATGTATTTTTGCATATACTTTTCACCTGCCTTCTTTTTAGTTTATTGAATCATTATCTCGGTTGGTTGTCTGGAAGAGATCATTTAAAAATAATGAAACCGCCTTCTGTACTGTATCTTCTATTAGAATAAGTTTTCTTTCGTATTTTATTTTGGCAGCACAAAAAAGTAAATGGATAATAGAATAAATATAACGTAGGTCGTTTTAAATTGGTGTACCTATGAAATTAGGGTTGAATACTATTACAGTAATAACCGTACCCAGCTAATTACTGCCTTGTACCAGTATTTATATAATTAAAGCTATATTTGAAGTAACAATTATGACGGGACAAAATAATAAAAGGTCAATGCTCTATTAATTGTAATTTAACTCAAATACATATTAAATTATTAATGTCCCTTATGCATATGTTTTTTTTTTATATTTAACAATATATTATTTATTATTGCTTCTCTGTAGTTCTATGACTGATTAAAAAGTGAATGTTAGTATAATAAACTTTACTCTAAACTCAAACATTTATTTATTCAATTAGACTTCTTCTAGAAACACTTTTGAATCGTCATTACATATATTTAATATTTACCACCGATTCGGATTCGGATGAACCAACAATACATTCCAAATAAAATGTTAACCAAAATAAATCAGATAGGTAATTGTTTCTGTTAAATTATTTCTGCAAAATATTACATAACAATTTATTCACAACATAACTACCTAAAAGATAAATTGGAAAACTGGTTAAAAGTTTGAAATAAATTAAAACGTACATCATTTATCTACATATTCCATAAATCGTTAATTAATAAACATATACAATCCGAGACAAAACATTTCATTTTTGCACCGCCAAAAGCATCACAATTTTTTGTTACTTCCAACAAATTCATAAATGTTTGAGCATGAAATTGAAATAACATTTTCAGTCGTCGTCGTTTCAGCCGTGGGACGTCCACTGCTGGACAAAGGCCTCCCTCAGGGTTTTCCACCACGACCGGTCACCGGCGGCCTGCATCCAGCGGCTCCCTGCCACTCGGACCAGGTCGTCTGTCCATCTTGTGGGTGGTCGTCCCACGCTTCGTCGTCCAGTACGTGGTCTCCATTCAAGAACCTTTCTGCCCCAACGGCCATCGGTTCTGCGGGCTATGTGCCCAGCCCATTGCCACTTCAGCGTGCTAATCCGGCGAGCTATGTCGGTGACACCGGTTCTCCTACGGATCTCCTCATTTCTGATTCGATCTCGTAGGGAAACTCCGAGCATAGCCCTTTCCATAGCACGTTGAGCGACGCAATTTCATTATTTATTTACATTTTCAGTACCAAGAAGTTATTTAAGGATATTTTATACAATCAAAGTACGTTTATTCATCCTATTTTCAGTACTATGAAAACATTTAAGGATGTTCAAACTTTAAGCCGATTTTACTAAACTAATTTCAATATTATTTCCACGTATTTTTAAAAGCTTTACCGTGTATTTAATAACAAATAAAAAACATTTTACGTTTGCGACATTTGTTCTATCAAAGTTTATTTTTACATGGAAGCGTTGGCGTATGTGATCTTGCTTATTGCGTCAAATTGAATATGTGAGACTTTTATTGATGTGAGATTTCTGAATAAGAGCTTTAGATCGAAAAAATCCTTCTAATCCTATCCTACTAATATTATAAATGCGAAAGTTTTTGAGGATGGATGTATATGTGCATGTTTGTTGCTCTTTCACGCAAATACTACTGAACCGATTATAATGAAATTTAGCACACATAGAGGGCAACTTGGATTAACACATAGGATAGGTTTTATCCCGGAAATCCCAGGGGGACGGGAACTATGAGGGTTTTGCTTTGAAAACGCTGGCGAAGCCGCGGACGAAAAGCTAGTATAATATACATATTGCTTCTTTTAATTTGAGTATCGTGAAATAAAGTTATAATAAGTTTCACAGGTATGCTGTATTGTGGTAAGTTTTACGTTTAACACAACTCTAATGAAATAGCTGTTTCCCTCAAAACTAAACTGATGTAATTGTATGAGTGTATAGAATATACTATACATTACTCATGCAATTCCATTAAATATATTTAATGTAGGTCAAATTATCATCATTTATAAATAAACTAGATTTCCGCCCGTGGCTTCACCCGCGTTTTCACAGAATTATTCGTGAATCGCATAGTTCCCATTCCCGTGGGATTTCCTAACCTATATCATATTCTGGGCTTTCAGCCTTCAGGTACAAACCATATTTTATTGTAATCGGTTCAGTAGTATTTGCGTGAATGAATAACAAACATCCATACTTCCCATCCCCAAAAAGTTTCGCATTTATAACATTAGTAGGATTGCTAAGTTTCAAAACTTCCAGGATGAAATTAAGTTAAAGCGAAACTTAGCTACTATTAAGTATTCTGTGGCGAAACTAAAATAAAATCCATTTATTTACTGAAAAAATGGGGAGGTCCATTACTAAAAATAAGATCATTAATTACACTTTAAGATATTATCCATGTAGAATCTTAGTAGAGAGTGCTATTTTCATAAAATCCTAATAAGCTTTGGACTAAATTTATAAGTAATAGTCTTAATTCTAATAATAACTTGAATATACTTAGCCTGTGTCAGAATATCTCGTTACAAGTATATAATATTAATAGCTACGCCGTAGTCAGCGTAGCGTTCTCGTAGACACTCGGCTTTTAGCTTTCGTAGTGAATAGCTATCGTAAAGTATTAAAGTGAAGTCCCATGTCCCCAAGTGGGGTAAGGGGCAGATGCATTATACATACATACATCTGTTTCACTGATCGATTTGGTTATCATCAGCCATCAGCCTTCTGTGTCCTGCCAGACCGAGACATTTTTTTTCTTCGTCTCCACCGAGAATCGAACCCAAGACCCCTCGGTTCTACGCTCACGCATCAACCACTGTACCAAGGAGGCGGTCAAGTATTACAATACATATTTATAATTATTATAGTATGAACTTTAATACAAATTAAATTTCATTTTTTATTTTAAACTTAAAATTTTTATTATATACTTAAAATTTTTTATTTTAAATTTAAACGTCTATAGATACATTAGAAATATTTTATTTTTTACAGTTTTTTAAAATTGTGTTGTTCCTTACAATACTTTTTTTCTGTAACAAATTAACTGACTGAATTAATCGACTTTTGGATGTGATTAATAATAAATATAGGATAAGATACATTCGGTCCTTAGTAACTACCGATATATTTATATCTCTAAAAAAGTGTTGACGAAATAAAAGTATTGGAACAGGATTCCCGGATTATCTTTTGTCCTGAACATTGAAATGCTTTTAGAGTAGGTAAGCGTTTTTAATTCTAAATAATGTGTTTAATGTAATTTTAAATTTATCGAATGGGTAATAAAGCGTGAGAGAATGAACTGATAAATTAAAAACCGGTAACATGTGGGTGTAAATTGATTTAATTATTATATGAGTACTTTTCCTAAAACAAATCGAAAGATTGTTATAATTATTTTTTAATATTATACTTATTTGTAATCCTATATTTTTATATATTCGAAAATTTGTAGGATCAATTGGAGTTATGTTATATTTTAAGAAAAACGGTTGATCGGCTCTGGATGATTTGCACAGATATAGATTATATTCTAAGCTCATAGACCGCTTTTTATTTAAACACCGTTGTGAATTATGTTTCATAATAAATAGTGTCCGTTTTATTTGTGATTTCTGCTAAAATATATAAAGAGTATCAAATTTTGATTACGTAATTTATATTATTTGGTTATTCAAACTTATGACGAACTCATAATGTGTGATGCCCAGTGTTTTGCATATCATGCAACATGACGTCAAATTCCATAGAAAAACAAATATTTTAGAATGTCTGTCCAATAACAAATAGGTAAAAGGAAATAGTTGGAACGCCGCGTATTCAACTGACAAATGGTAAAAACCTATGTTCATTTCAATAAATAAAGAAACAGACAAAATGGAATTTGTACAGAATAACGTCATTTTGATTCCAGAAAGAGATTACGAATCATGTGAATAAAATGTTAAATGTTATTTATGATAAAAAAAAGTTAATATTAGTTCGATATTTTGTTCTATTTTTGTATGCACCTAAATGTATTTGAGAGTATTTTTTTTGAATTATCAATGGTAGATCCATAGAGCCCCAGAAAAGATAACATATATTGGATTCAGCACTTGAAGTGGCAAAAAAATAAAAATATGAAGTATATTTTGGACGGAGAACTTAGATAAACTTTATGCTTTTACAATGTCATATTAGTTTTATCGTACAATTGTGTTCCTATTGTTGTACTATATTGTCTACTACTAAGAAAAACTTTAAGAAATACATCTTAATATATATAAATCTCGTGTCACAATGTTTGTCCTCAATGGACTCCTAAACCACTTAACCGATTATAATAAAATTCGCACACCATGTGCAGTTCGATCCAACTTGAGAGATAGGATAGTTTAAACATGTAGGTACCACGGGCGAAGCAGAGGCGGACCGCTAGTAAAAATATAATGTTTATAACCTCGATTTCAATTACTAATTTAAATCCTATATATTAATAAAATATATTGTGATTAAAATTATACAGCTATATTTAATTATCTGTGATCCTACTAAAACTATATATGTAAATATTTAGTTAGAATGTATGAATGTTTGTGACTTCCATGTGAAAACCACTGAACGTATTTTGATGACACTTTGTAGTGATGTAGCTTATGTACCGATAACATAAGATATAGAAATATTAGCTCATGGTGTCATCTACATAGGTAGTATAATTTTACTTATTTATTCAATAGAACCAGAAAGTATACGAAAGTTGTGACATAGGTACACTAGAAATCGGTGATCGCAAAATATATTTTCAGAACTTAGGTATAAGTATGTTCATTATTAAGAAGAGAATATGTTATTTTATCCATGACAAATGTAATTATGAAATACCCTGTTACGTTGTTAATGAATTTAAATTATCTGCAGAAGTCAGATGACCGAAATTGGAGATGTTTGGAAAGGAGAAAATTAGGGACATTTAGCAGGGGACAAGTTTCGCCAATTAACCTTTGGAATGTTCTCGAATTTCGTTTTAGCAGTGGAAGATAATTGAAAACGTATAAAGTCTATTGTTACAGTCATCATTATATAACTAACTACCCCAGCCGATGTTGTTCTGCCCTATTGCCGCTTTTAGTATTTTCTCTCCATAGCAACCTTCCTTGTGCCTTTACAAAAATGTTAAAAAAACTATTTGTCAAAACAGTCGAGCCTTTCTTGAGTTGTACGCTTAGCAACACATTTGGCGATTCATTTTTATTAAATAGTATAGCTATAATTTTTTCAAAAATTCCCAAATAAGCCAATTTAACTTTGAAAGTTGAATATTGGTGATATTGGTATAGGTATTTTAAAGTGAAACTTTTATTACATCGTCTCAAACTTTTTGGTCTGTGTACCTAGCGCATGTCGCGTGTATCGCGGCTGCCGAGTAGGTATACCTACTCGGCAGCCGACCGACACGCAACATGCGCTACACAAAGCAGTGTTCGGAACCGTTCGAACAGTTTCACTTTTACCGTGGTTTCATAAAACCACACAACATTTTTTCTTTATTTTATTTTAAACACTTTATTGTGCTGCCATCATAACAAAAGTAGGTACAATAGAACTTAAACTAGTACAAACAACACAGAAAGCGGCCTTATTACTAACAAGTAATCTCTTCCAGGCAACCAACATATTATTTAATTAGATGTACCTACATTATGATTATAATATCACGAGCACAGACATATGTCTGTGATCACGAAGATTGACATAGTAGCGGATGATATATCGCTGGTTATAACTATAAATTTATGACCCCTTAAATTTAAATCTATATTTAAACCATGCACTCAATATCCAAGATAAAAGCATATTGCCATAAAATTTCATTCTTCACGAGGTATTTGCTTAAAATATCTTCAAAAACACACAACGTAGAAGAATCAAATGCGTTATCGCAGTTTACGACCTACATAAAAAACGTCTAAGCATCCATTCACGTATGCTTAATACGTTAAAATACATCCAAATCTTGTATCGTGTTTTATGGTGGAACCTTAATAAAATCGTGTTTCGTGAAATATGATAGAGATTTTACATTCTTTGCCATATTCTGAAATCAGACGTGATGATAATATTAAAGTAAAATCACAGAATACATAATAGTAGCTAAACGCTAGTAAAATTTAAAAATCTCACGTCAAATGGTATGAAATGTGCGAATGATCATATTATCATACATATATATTTAATATATTTGATGAAGTGTGTGTATATTATACACATATAATATGTATGAATATTGGATACTTCAACTAATGCATTGAATTTTGCTTCGTTTGACATCCGATTAATATGTGCCCATGTCAAAATATCATTACATTTATATGTATAATGTATGTACATCTACAACCACACACAAATATGTCCTAATAACTTTTTGGCATTTGCTTATTAATTGCTATAGAGTCTATAGCATAGACATTTAATTTATTTATCGTTTTATTGCTGCCTGGTTTGGCTCCACTTACTGTTTCTTTCATTATTTTTTAGTTTTTATTTTTATTTTACTGTATTAATAATTTTGTTACCTATACTGATTTGAATTGTTTATTTGTTTTAAATTGTTTGTTTTCTGTGTTTATATCATTAATTTTAATTGTATTGTGTTTATTGTGCTTTTGGAGTAAAATGAATGTTTCTTTCTTTCTTTCTTTCTAATAGAAATCTCTCCTAACGATACATAATAATTTTTTACTAAGTCGGGTTTTATATAATTAGAGTCTTTAATGAGATAAAAACAAAAATATCGTTATTTATAATTAGCTTAAGCTTCTTACGCCATGATCACTGATAACAAGAGAAAATTCCGATTTATGAATTTTAAAGGTTATTTTCATAATATTTGTGAGTATTGGAAACAAGGCTTTGCTAAATTAATGTTTGGGAAATCGAAATGAGATTTTCATA
The DNA here is from genome assembly GCF_061535455.1 of Colias philodice. Lineage (NCBI taxonomy): Eukaryota > Metazoa > Arthropoda > Insecta > Lepidoptera > Pieridae > Colias > Colias philodice. Next base: position 10,490,979 of record NC_143095.1, on the reverse strand, counting down.
TTTAACGATTATATCAATTTGATTAAGTTTAATAAAGTTGTTACTGTTAATAATTGTTATATTATTTAATTATCGTATACATTTTAATGTATACAATATTATTATTATTCTAATAAATATATTATGTACCTATGCGTTATGTACATTTACATGAACGTACAGCAATGTGTAATTTAAGTTTTTAATTTTTGAAATGTATAAATACATGGAAATTATAACACATAATATAGCGCCATGCTTAGTTTATTGTAGAGTCAATTTATCAAAATGTTTTCGTCTCATTTAAGGTACCTATTTTAATAAAAAAACCCGTGAATAAGAAGCCTTAACTGTAGGGCGTATTCTATGAATATTTTCAATATTATTTATTGAATTAGTTAAGTATATTTTTTTATCTTTTGAGTTATGTTTGTTTATTATTAATCACTATCACTACCTGGTATAAAACAAAGTCACCGCCGTCTGTCTATTCCTATGTATATGCTTCTAGATCTTTAAAACTACGCAACATATTTTGATTCGGTAATTTATTTTAATAGGTAGAGCGGTTCTTAGGGAAGGTTTTAGTATAAAATTTGTTAAGTTTTAGATAAAGTCGCGGAAACTTAATGATAATTAAAACTTATTTACATTCGGAAATGCTTTGATATTCACACAGAGTTTTCTAAAAGAACGTATTCAATTTAAAATAATCGAGAACATCTCTCATAATCCGTATTAAATATCGCTATTGATGACGAAGCTCCAATTTTATAACGTGTTATGTCCCTTCCTATAACTAGCATTTATTATTTTTCTTAAGGCTAGATCTAACTAAAATAAAACATTATTATTTTTTTATTTATATAAGTACACTTGTAAAAGTAAGTTTCATTTATTAAATGCATAAAATATACATATTAAACTAAATTAAGAAACTATTAGCTAAGGAATAAAGTAATTTTCCGCTGGTGAAAGTATAATTTTTAAATAGTTACAGTAATTTTTGAGTCCATTGTTACAAACTCTATAAAATGCTTCTTTATATTGTTTCTTGTTTAAAAAAATATATTTCTATCTTTTATAGCACTCACCTTTACAGAGAAGATTCCCGGAACATAATATAAGTGATCGTTCAATTCCCGGAGGGGATTAATAAAAATTCTCAGCGTATAGATTGATGATAAAAGAAAAACCGATCAGTGGAAATGGTGTGAAATATTTAAATTCAAATTCAAATTCAAATTAATTTATTTGCCAAAAAACATGGTATACAGAGATGTTAACAATTGAGTTTTCCAGCATGTTCAGCCGTTATTAACAGCATGATGTCACTTAATTTTAATTTATGTCACTTAATAATTATAAATCAGGTATGGTCAGATATGGTTAAATATCAAATTAAGTTTATTTTTTATATAGGTATAATCATGAATCACTATTTCCCAGGGACTCGAAGTTTTGAATTTGAGTTTGAGTTGTGTTTGTTCATTTTCATTGTCAGGAAAAGGATTTGAAAGAAAATCTTAAGAATTTTGAGAAAAATATGCAAGAATTTAAAAACTTAACATGTAGGTATTTAAGCTCCATGCGTGTAAGTTTCTTTCTCTTTTACTTCTATATGAAATTAAAATTATGATTAATATAGAATATTTTATAAGACGTATCGGTAATAATATGCACATATGGGATATTAACAGACTTCTTAAGGAACGTCAAAGAACGTAGTTAGTCTTTAAAAATCATAATTTTATTGATTTTCTGTGTGGACGAGCCCTAACGTTGTACTTTATATGACCGTCGTAAAATTACCTTCGAGTCATTTGCTATATCTAATGGGAAATTTTTCGTACTGTTAGGCCGTTTGGTAGATAAATAATATCATTATTACGACCTTCTGTGTGACGCAGTTATGTATTTGTAGTTTTCTGAAACGATAGAACAATGGACGTAAAAACAGTTGTAACTTGTTTTTTTTTTATTGTCGATAGGGAAGAGCTTGACCATAATCTCGCCTGATGTTAAGCTGAGATGTGGTCTAAGATGGTACGCGCTTCCCTAGAAGGTACCTGTTCACTCTACGCTTGTTTTTACATGAGTGTTATTATTATTACTAACTAGCGGTCCGTTCTATAATTTGGGATTAATGTTCAATGTTAAAATAATAATCGAAATTCGATTTCAACAGATAATATTATGTACAATATTGTGAACTTAACTTACCTAGAATTCACAAGCTTCTGAGAGTAATAAGCTCACTTTCAAATACCAATAAAATCGCTTAATAAAAGGGCACATAGTTGACTAAGGACAAAGTTTTAATAAAATACATATTGTTCAACATAAATCGATCAGTATTCGATAAATAACTAAGCAATTGTGGTCGATAATTTGTTTTCAAGTTCTCATCCGAAGCTCTATTGGAATTTAATTTAGCCAAACCGCTTTGCTATTTTGTACTTTATAATCCTGAATTTATAGTTTAATTTAAAATGTATGTGTATTTTCAAGATAGTATACGCTGAAACTTTTATTAATTTGGAAAGCTGTTGCGAAAACCTTATCAGTGAAAATGAATAGGATATCTAAATTTAGTATTAAATATTCTCATAGTGTTTTTAATAAACAAGATACTATGAATGTGCTACTAAATTACGTGAAGTTTCGTCACCTAATTCAGACTGTCTGGATTTCACGTACAAATCTACTGGACGGATTCTGATGAAAATCCCGGCAGCAAAATATTGGTTTTAATGTATTTAACATCAATAATGGACAAACTGAAATATAATAATATAGAGCCAGGATAACCTCTTTACTTTTTACTTTTCAAAACAAATTATAATGTATTTGGAAAAAATAAAATAATTATTAAACTATCTGTTTAATTACTACAGATTTTTGTTTATCATTCCCATCGTTCCCTGTTTATGCATCATTTAAGCCCGTAGCTCATATATGAACTAAAGCCAAACTTTTAAATCGCTATCAAATAGGAACAGTAGTTTCATAAAAAAAGTGTGTGCGTGTAACCTTTACGCGCGATTGAAGTAAAACTTCTTTGGCGTTGACGACATATATCACTGAAATGATTAAATATTAACTTAAATAAATAAATATTATATTATAATTTAATTATATTTATTATTCATGTGCTTTACAAAGATTATTTAAATGTTATATTAATATTATTCATTCGAAACAGGTAATTGAATGTCATCATAATTTCTTACGTACGAAATTATAGGTTTGTGGTAACTATAATGTGAAACATAAATTTTACTCTCTAAATTTGCTACTTTTCTTGAAAATACAGCATCTATCGTTGTACCGAAACGCGTTGTTGAATGAAGTCGAGAAGTATTCATAGATAAATCAAATTTTTCTTCTAAAAAATCAATTAACGGCTGAGATTCCTGAGAGCGAAAATTAACATTAAAATCTCCAGTTAGAATCATCGGTAATTCATGATAATTACTATTTAAAAGTCGAGAACCTTCAATTGTGAAGTGAAGTAATTGCTGATGAATAAATTTTATGATATTTGTCAGGCTAGTATTTGTAGAAATATAAATAACAACGATAATCACAGGTTGGTCATTCGTATTAACACATCGAACCAAGGCGATGTCACCAATTTGTGAAACCTCATCGGAAATTTGTGATAATATAGTTGGTGAAATATTTTGAATTGGTGTTACATTGTTCAGTGTATCTGTAGATGAATGATATACAGCTACTCCACCAGCAGTTGAGTTGGGTCGTTTGTATTGGGTAACGCAATAAAAATTTTCAATAAGAATTTGTTCGTCATTTTTCATCCAAGTTTCGGAAAATAACAGCAATGTGATATACAGATACTAATGGAAAGTGATTTCTCTTTGCAAATATTGTCTTATTTCTATTCATTGGTACAGATGACGATCTTCGTAAAATTGGGACTGCTGTTCTACTAATGTTTAGAGTTTGAATATGATGGGCAGCTTTTTTCCTAATTTTCTCTCCTATCTTACCAGGAAACTCAAGCCATAAGCGTATGATGTTATCACTGTCATCACGTTCAATATACACTATAGTCCTTTTCATTTAGGATGATTCCTGTGACACTTCATCGTGTTCCGAATTACGTATTTATGTTTAAAAAGCCAAAATAATTTTAGTGCATAATATTTTTATTTTATGGCGGCATTATTACCAAAAATATAAAAATGAAACATCTTAAGCTTATAAATCAAAAACAGTATTGTTTAGTTTAATATAATGAAAAATAAAATAAAATAACACAAAAATATAATACCTACGCAATTCGTGTACATGAAATGGATCGTTGAAAAATCATAGAGTTGGAAAATCATATAATCGGCGCCCATCTTGTGATCGTTTGTCAATCGAGTCAATCGTCTGTACGAGTACGTCAGCCTTGTATACAAGTTGCATTTTTATATTTATACTTTACGTGGTATTCTGTTATTTTAACTAATTGTTATTGTTGACTTTTTGTTGCTGTTGTTTGCTAAGCTTCCTTAGTTAATTGTTGGCGAAATGCCGAAAAAACTAATTTTGGTACTTTATTCAAATCGATTTCATTTCCATATAGAATAATATCGATTATCGGAAACAATTGATACGATTTCAGTAACCGACATCTCTACACGTGTCAAAAATCGATGTGTCACAGAAATCATCTTAGGTGGAAAGGACTATAACTTTCCAACACAACCGTTGGCTAAGCCATCAGATACATCAATATTGGTTGTAATAATGTAAAATTTGTTAAGAACTAATATGATTTCATAAGGCGATCCTCCTGTATCAATAACTGACATTTTATGAAATTGTTGGCGTACATATGCTTCTTGTTCAACTGAATGACAACCTATATACATATCTGTTGCTATGGATACTACTTTGTCTTCAGCAATATTTAAATAGATTGATTATAATCCGCAACATGTTTATTTTTATTTTTAATTTACTTATTTTAAAAGTAATAAATAAACAAGTAAGTATATTTAGAGATTTTCAAAAAATTTTGCAATTTAAAATAATGTTTTTAAAACTGTTGAATTTTTCATTCACTTTGCTATTCACAATTGATCCGTTTGAAAATTTGAAAATAAATAATCCTAATTGATTATGATATTTGCCACTAGCTGGCGTATAAGTCAAGAAGCGTGTAGTATATGACATATACTTACAACCAATCAGAATTATTATTTTTAAATGGCGGAAACTACGCAGACTATAGTAAGCGTTACTTCCGTCAGAAAAAAAATCTGAGTTACTCCCTAGTCGCGCCTAAAGAAGTTTTACTTCAAAAATGTGTGCGTGTACTAGTTACACACGTAAGAAGTGAAACTTCTTTATGACCTTATTTTTTGAAAAATAATTTAGTATATGCAACTTTACAGAAATACGTCGAATCGCGCGTGGTAGGGATAAGAAAAAGATGGCGCGTAACGGAAAAATGTCACGCGTAACGAAAAAACGTTATACTAAATTTTTTTCCTACCCCGATAAAGAAGTTTCACTTCAATAACCTCCATATCCTTGTCAACAAACTCCAATTCTATACAGTTCAATTGAATTTCAAGCTTGTAACTAAATAGCAACAAATTCTGAGTAAACAATAGTCTATCTAGTGACAAAGGGTTTTGCCTAGGCTATAAAAGTTCTAGGAATAGACTGGCTTTGTTCATATACACATACGTATTTACACTCGTTCGGAAACATTTAATATACGTTCAATAATGGATAGAAGTTTGAGCGCATACATCAGTTATATGTATGTTCCGCTTCCTGCTTTAATAAACTATGCGATCGGGAAAAAAATAAAATATGTAGTTATTTTAATTTATATAACATTCATATTTCTATTCAGTGGTGGAAAATAGCGTGAGGGAAATGTCCAAGAACTTGACATGTGATTTAATAAAAACAAAAAAGAACTAATGACAGCTGCAAATAAATAAAGATTGACTCATTTCTAACCGATTTATTTTACGTTGAATTACCAATAATCTGTTTTCATTGTTTGTATAATTAAAGTAACCTTACACTTAAAAATGTCCGCGTCGGGTAGAAAGACACACTAATTTATATTTATAGTACTTTTGAACTTACCAAGACTTTATTAAATAGCGAGTTCATTAAAATAACGATTATTTTAATGAACTCGCTTGAAAGGAAATTCTCTTATTATTAGATTGCAAGTAAAGGGGGAATAATAAAACGAGCGACTGAAAATAAAGTGAGCGACTGATTATGAGATACTGATTTAATAACTTGAGCGGTATGAATTTGAGTAATCGACAAATAAACTAAACAAGCAACGAATATTAGTTGATAATAAAATACAGATTGAGCGTACTAAAGGAGGATTGTGATTAATCCATTTGATATATTAGAATTCTAACTGTGTGATTACATTACTATATGAGCGACTAAATTACTAATTGAGCGAATAGATTACTAAGTGAGCGACTAAATTACGCTCATCTAGAGCGACTAAAAACACTAGAATAAATTGTTCAAATAGTTATTTGATAAAACTTTCAAAAACAAATTGAACTGATAGTACCTACTCTGTCCATTATAGTATTTTTCAAAGTGATTTTTCTATTCGAAATACCTCGATTAAGATAAAATGCCACTCAGTATAAATAAATCATATGCCAAATAATGAATATAATACAAGACGTAATTTTGTCACTCAAACAATTAATATTAGGTCGCTCAAATATTATGAAGCTGCTCATTTTGTATTTTATGTAACGCAAATTAATGTTTGTTAGTTGCTGATCTATTAATTTTTCATCGCTCGCAGTCAGTCGCTCACTTAGTAATTCTGTTACCCCAATTAATTATTTTTGATAACTAAAACTTTAATTTACAGTCACTCGTTTAAATACTACCCCAAGTAAAGTACGGTGATTTTCTGTTGACAATAGATTGTTGACTAGTCTTAACTGTTCTCCCTCGGGAATTCACAACGAAATGAGGAGCAGTTTATAAATTTAAACCTCGGAAGATTTATATTGGAAATGTAGATATCATTTTGAAGTTAAAATTGCACAATAAGTTTGGGTTTGGTTGTAACTATTATGATTTTTTACAAGATAGAATGTTTAAAGATATTCATTTAAGTATAATGATAAGTTTCATTATATTTTATATATTTACTATATCTTTATTACCATAATATTATACGGGAAAATAAATTATTATCAAATCAATGTTTAAGGAGAATATATTATCCCACCAAAAACATTTTCATGTAAAATGTTGCCAAGACGAGCCCATATGACTCGCACTGTCAAAAAGGTATCAGATCTCATGTAGAGCCAAGCTTCTACACTACACGCCCTAACTCTACAAGGCCTAACTTCACAAACTCTACACCTTAGTCAAAATATGTGGCTTGGCCATTTCGCTACATTCACATCGGCGTAAGGTGAAAAATTAATTCACTGTTCATTACTTTTGTGTTATACAATAGTTCTTGTAGTAACGAACGGCCAAGCCACATATTTTGACTAAGGTGTAGAGTTTGTGAAGTTAGGGCGTGTAGAGTTAGAAGCTTGGCTCTACATGAGATCTGATAACTTTTTGACAGTGCGAGTCATATGGGCTCGTCTTGGCAACATTTTACATGAAAATGTTTTTGGTGGGATTTCATTTCTTTTTGTAGGTTGTTTGTAACAATTTTTTTTAACAAGGAGTACCTATACATATATATATCTAGGGGACCAAGTTTTAGATTATTAGATTAGACCTCTAGCGTCATCAAAATTTAATTTAAAATTACAGGTCTCATACAAACTCCCATCCCCTAGTTTAAGGGGTTGGGGGATGAAAGTTACAAGTTTTATAATTTTTTTGTTGTTTGTGTGCTAATACTAGCTTACATACAAAATTTCAGCTTTCTAGGACATTAGGAAATACCTTAAGAATTTTGATGATCATCAGTGAGTCAATGACGAAATTAGCGTTTTTTAGATATAAATAAAATCTGAAGTATAAAAGCTAATGTAATTAAAACTTAATATGTTCAATAAGTTCGCTATTGACAATATATCCCGAAAATTTAGTTGATCCAGCATAATCCAAACCCAAGTTCAAAAAAACGTCGAAGCGCTTCGAGAAAAGGTAGGTAGTGCCCGTGCACCTCGCTTGGCTCGTCTTGGCGGGGGTCATCTTAAAATTAGGCAAACGGATACAGCCTCAGCAAAATGCTGCACAAAAACAGCGCTGATTTTCAGGCTGTACCGGCGATTGAGGTTCGTCTTAATATTAAAAAAAGAATTAAGTGAATGACAATGAATGTATTTTGATGAACACCTACTTGGCAGTGATGTAGAAATGATTGTTTTTGCCGCGTTTTTATCCAGGCAAGACCGCGCGGTACAACTACCTTATTAAATTCCCCTGTTGCTTAACATTACATTTATTTCCAGTATATTATTAAGTAAAGTTATATCTTAGTGTGTATGTAGAACAATGTTTCCCAGGTCAACAAGTTAGTAGGTTAACATAAGTCCTGCATTTAACTTATTGAGAGATTCAATACTCAGTTGTATATATCTATTGTTTAGAATAACAATACTCAGACGAGTTCGTATAATATGAATCTTACATCTAGAGATCTCATTGAATGTATTGTAGAATAGTTGTGTTTTAATCAACATAAAATAAATAGTTACCTATATTATTACACAGTACCTTTTTGTAAAATCGTGTAGACTGTAAAATAAATTTCCTATATGGAAAACTAGTGGTGTTACGGACAAAATCGCGTGCAAATACTCTCCTTAACTTACAACCATAGTCAACCTATAATAGAACACCATTATTAGTACACATTTGAGAAATTTCTCCTTTTTTAAAGTCCTATTTTTTACTGAAGAAACCGCCTTAAAATTAACATCAAAATCAAAACACTAGTCCAACATTTCCGTGATATCTATACAGTACACAGTCTCTATGACTCATGAAAACGAGATGGTTCATAAATTATTCCGAATACAGAGTATCAGATTTCCTATCACGGATCGAATTACAGCGACGAGATATAATAGCTGTTACTTCGCCCTCAGGACCTTTGAACCTTTTTGAAGGCTCGTCGTTAGATATTAGGTGATAATAGCAATCTGGATGAATTCGTGACATCGTAGATATTTCTGGAAGCGGTTTTGTAACAGGATTATTTCGGACAATGATGTCTTAGAGCAGTCTTATTATTTCTAATGATATACAGGCTGTCCCGTAGTGAATGTATAATCTTCTTTTTTATACAAGTTATTCAAAGTGGCTACCATCAGCTCTAACACACACTCAATGTCTTATTTTAATATATTGAAAACCTTTAATAAACACAAAAATTTTCTGAACCGCCATAATATAATACTAACATAGTTTTAAGGTATACTAACAACTATATGTATGTAAATCTGATTTAAATTAAATAAATAAAATAACGTCCTCAATCTCCAGTTACTTGATAATCCATTTATAACGCTATGCCTTGTATATGAAATCCATACTAATATTATAAATGCGAAAGTAACTCTGTCTGTCTGTCTGTTGCTCAATCACGCCTAAACTACTGAACCAATTTGCATGAAATTTGGTATGTAGATATTTTGATACCCGAGAAAGGACATAGGCTACCTTTTATTGCGAAATAATAATATGTACCACGGGCGAAGCCGGGGCGGACCTCTAGTAAGTAATAAGATAGATACGTTTTTAATGCTCCGCCAGTGTCATGTTGCAATGTGGCTTATTAGGCGCGGGACAGACACAAGCGGGCGCACTGCCGGCGCGTATCGGGTGCGCTATTGGCTATTTCCAAAGTTCTTTCATACAAAATGTAGAAGAAAGGTGGTGCAAAACAGGTTGAAGAGGTGCGCTTATGGCACGCCCGCGCCCGTGCCGCTTGTGTTTGACCCGCGCCTTAGCCACATTTTAATTCACAATAGTTAAACCATGCCATCTTACTTAGACGTCTAATCCTGTGTGCATTAGTGAGCCGTTTCTGAAAATCCAGTATTGATGACCTAAGTATCTACTCCTATTTACTTAAAATATTATTGCATAACAGTATTATTTCCCGCGAGGAAAACACAGACACTGGGAATGCAAGATATCATGATAACGCCGATGTGAAATTCAAATAATCTCTAGTTTGGGGAATACTAGAATTGTTTGGGACGTGTTTGTCAATCTATATGATTGATGTATGATTGCTTTTGAAAAGCCTGTCTGTCGAACTTCGATGAGTTATGAGTCTTATTGTATAGTGTATACAAGCTATTATTTTGACTTTACTCGGATTGAATGTGAAAATAAGTTAACTATTACTCACTAATGATTGTAACCTTTATAATTGTATTTTTATTTAAACCGTAACTAATATTATAATCGTAGTTTATTGTTGGTTTAGGGCCGATTTTTCAATGCTTGGATAAAACATATCCGTCCAATTAAGTATTACACGATAATATTAAAATGTCACGTAAACTATCAAATACGGGCAATTAGAATACGTTTTTAAAATGGTAGTTTTGTACATTATTCGACGAATAAGTTTTATCCAAGCATTGAAAAATCGGCCCTAAAAATAATAACATCTTAATTATATCTAGTAGCAGCCTTGTTTGTTGTCTTGTATTATTTAGGAATAGTACACAATAGATTTTACTTTAGATTACTGTTGTTCTTATAAACGATGAATGATGATCTAGACATGACTGGGTAGGTTTTATCTTTATATCATAGATTAGTCTTATGAATCATATTTATGTATATTTTCTATTTATCATGATCATAGTTTAGGTAATTTAGTTCTACTAAATCGTTGTGGTTTGTAAAGAAATAAATATTTTGGAAATTTTTATCTCCGTTATTGTATTCAGTATCTTCAGCTTCATCATCATCTCTATCCATACTAATATTATAAATGCGAAAGTAACTCTGTCTGTCTGTTACTCAATCACGCCTAAACTAATGAACCAATTTGCATGAAATTTGGTATGGAGATATTTTGATACCCGAGAAAGGATATAGGATAGGTTTTATCCCGAAAATCCTACGGGAACGGGATTTTCTTTGAAAACGCGGGCGAAGCCGCGGGCGGAAAGCTAGTATAGTATAAAACAAAGTCGCTTTCTCTATCCCTATGTCCCTATGTATGCTTAAATCTTTAAAACTACGAAACGAATTTTGATGCGGTTTTTTTTAATAGATAGAGTGATTCAAGACGAAGGTTTTAGTATATAATTTATTATGTTTTAGACAAAGCGGGCGAAGCCGCGGGTGGAAAGCTAGTTAATCTATTCTAATGTAAATTTGTAACAAAATGGCTCAAAAACTGTAGTTTTTGTCCTGTAAGACGGACTTGAATGAATTTAGGTATTTTGTCCGCAGGTCCGGCTGGGTATTGTTTTGAGTGAAACCGCGCGACACAGCTAGTATAAAATAAGCAGCTCATAAAGTGCCTGGGCGGCAATGATTTATAACATACCACCCCTTTATATTATCTCAGGTCGCACTTGTAGAGTCCTCTTCACGACCTTTAGGATAGAATAAAGAGCATAATTAATCTTGAAACTGAAATTATAAGTAGCTAGCTTTCCTCCCGCGGCTTCGCCCGCGTCTTCAACGAAAAACTCGCATTGTTTTCCGTTCCCGTAGGATTTCCGGGATAAAACCTATCGTATGTGTTAATCCAAATTACCCTCTATATCAATAAATTTCATTGCAATCGGTTCAGTAGTATTTGCGTGAAAGAGTAACAAACACACACACATCCTCACAAACTTTGGCATTTATAATATTAGTAGGACAGGATAAGATAAAAGGACTAGTTTGAAATGAAATGTCTCTGTATCGTACAAACATAGAAATTTAATATGTTACATGATTGCGATAGAGATGTACAAAGGGCGGCTTTATTTCTCGTGAGCGATTTCTTCCAAGCAACTAGTATTAATCTTCTTGTTTTTCAAGTCTGTAATATAATAATGATTGACGAGAAAATAACGCTCAAATTTATGTTTCCTTTTGGTATTGGTACCACATCAAACGAAGAAATTTAATGCAACAAAAAGAAAAAATATTCTCTTAGATTTGTCTCATTATATAAAATATGTCGTAATATAAATTGATAAGTCACTTTCAACGAAGGACGTAAAAATATTCAATAAGCGATCGAAAGATACAAATAAAATTATTAGATACAATTTGATAAAAGGAAAAATTCAGCAAATTCTATCGGAATATTCATGAAATATTCATTATGGATGAAATGGATTTCAAATACTTATAACTTACGCTTGATACACGAAATAAGTCTGTCTAAAGGCCTATAAAAAGAAATATAAATAAAGTCATATACAAAACCATCGCTATGTTTGTTTGTAAGTAAACAAAAGCCAAATTAATATACAGGGTTACTTGTAAAACACCAGCAACCTCGCAGGACAAGATAGCTCATCATAAGTAACAACATTTGTTCTACGACTTTTGATAATTTGTTAGATTTTATTTTCATACAAAAATAATATTCATTTAATTTTCCGTTTGAATATTATAAACTCTACGCGCATCCCAAAAATTACGTAAACAAGAAGCGAACGAGAGGGGGAAGGGGGTGTCGCGTCGTCCTTTCGATAATGAATAGAACATAGACTTACAAATGTTAGGAGAGTACAATAAACGCTTAAAAATCCTTTAAAAATAATTTATTGAGTTGTGCCAATAGTCGTAGAACAAAATATGTTGTTACTTATGATGTTAGCTATCTTGTCCTGCGAGGTTGCTGGTGTTTTTTTTTACAAGTAACCCTGTTTCTTTCTAGTCACAAAGGCTTATTCAGATTAGAGCGGTATCCGCTACCGCCGCGTCCGAGTATACAGATCGGTATACACGGATAGATAGATACGCGATTAGAGTCTCTATAATAAACTACGAAAGAGATTTAATCGCGTGCCATCGGGATACCGCTACCAACGGCGCGCGGTGGTAAACGGTACCACCACAGTACCGCTCTAATCTGAATAGGCCTTTATGACTATAAACATCTTTAGGAATATTTCGACAAACAAGCTGTATATTAATGTGGGTTTTGTTTATTAATAAACAAATGTATCGCGATGGTTTTGTATATGAATTGTGTGATGTAAAATGTTTGGGAGACATTAAACTCATGAACAAACATGAACTTTTAACGGAAGGAATTCTTAAGTCAAATAAGAAGTAACTAAGTGGGCCAAAGTAAGAGTACAGGAACAAGACGAAAAGTAATACAAATATGGTTGATTCGCTTCAAAATTTCATAATGTTTCCATCTAAGACATTAGAACTGTGTGAATTTCATTAAAATCTTTTGTACGCGTAGATACCATCAAAAAAATGGTTGCCTGTAAAGTCGGTTTTACGGGCGAAGATTTTACGTGACAACGTCTTTTTCTCGATCATAGTTGAGTGGGAGAGAGACGCAAGGCATTCGGCGGGCCTCTCTCTCGTTCGGTGACTCATCGTAACGTTACCGAGCGTTACACTTTTTCATAAGTGACTCCCAGTCGCAACCTAATTTAAGACGTTGTCACGTCAAAAACATACTTAATCTGAAGCAACTAAGAGTAGGTAATAAGAGTAGGTAATGTAGACAAGGTCGCGGAAGAATTCCAACCAATACTCGCGGCCCCATCATTAAAGCGGCTCGACGGAACACAGTGGGGTTTTAGTCGGTAAGAATCCGACATAACCCTGCACGGCTCCTTCCCCGGGGGCCGTGGGTATCTTTGGAACATTTTCCCACATTGTTGTTCACCAAATGTTCCGAATTTGGTAGACAAAAATCTTTGAAAATAAATTAAGGGCTAAGGTCAAAATTAATTCATTGCCTATGTGTTAATAAGCTATACATAGCCTACAATTCTGTTCACCTGTACCTAGTGAGCATCTGCCGAATTCTCTTATAATTCACAACGGGCCTGAAATAGACTTCTATGCACGACGAATATTCTAAAGGTTGGTCTATGAAGACTAACATTCCACTATAATTCTCAGTAGTGCAACGCAAATAGAATATTAATGAAACCAAAGATTTAAGGCACTGGATGAACCTGTTTTTGCTTTGTTAACTTGAAAGATTACGTAGCGCTTTAACTATTGTGCATATTCAAGGAAAAGGTAAGACTTACCTTGTCCCTTTTTCCGGCTTTTCAAAATAATTCTGGTATTTTTTCTTGTTAACTAAACTTGTCAGTGATTTATTAATTTCACGTGGTGAGTTCGTTCGAGTCACAGTTCGTTGTCAAAATTCATTGGTTTATCAATTTCGGCACTAAACTGGAACATACATACAAAAAATAAAAAATAAAAGCTATTCCCAAGTATCGCACACTCCCACACTATACGTATATTTAAAAATATTCGACTATTTTAGGGCGGAAATTAAAGAAAACTTTACGCAAGTCAATGGCAGTGGAAAATCTTATAAAAACATCTGAAAACCTTATATATGTATATACAATTATATAGTTATTGTATGTTTATTTTATGAACAGTTGTGTAAAGTTTATGTAAATTATTGAAATAAAAAAAAATGTTTTGTTAATTTTATTTATTTGTTCCCATCGAAATAAGGTTTTGCACGACTCATGATGCGAAGCATCAGAGAGTGCTTTACGATCGAAAAATTTTTTTCGCCTCATTTTTGCAGCTATTCTTATTTCGCGGCGGCTTATTCTTAGGCGGCTTTTCGTGGTAGTTTTAGATACGTTTCGTGTAAGTGTTGGAATAACATTCCACCTCCCATTCGTAATTTAGGATCTGTCTATACATTTAAAAAACACTTAAAAATTAAATTAAATAATCACCAAAATCAGTTTCCTCCTGGCTCACGCGTTCTTCCCACTTACACGGCGTATATTACATAACTGCTGTACCTGCTTGCTTCATCAGTGTCTGCATGTTGTCGGCGTACTTATTTGTTTCTTGTGTAGTTGATAGTAGTGAATGGTGCTTGTTGTATATACAATTATATATGTTTGTATGTATGTATATTATATATGTGTATGTGTATATGTATTATGTACTTATAAGCGATAATTTGTTGTACAATATATTATATAAATATTATATTCGTTAAGGTTATATTGACTGGCAGTCGTACTCTGTTATTTGAGCCGCAAGTTATCATTATCACCGGTACTCACTGAAAACCAGTGTTACAGAAACACTCTGTAACTTTTGCTGACGTGGGGACCGTTTTGGCATCACACTAATTTTATCTATTTTTTTAATTTTAATTTTATTTTGTATTTCTTCTTTTTGTTTGTTTTTATATAATTACCTTATTTCTGTATAATGTGGTGCCAAATAAATGAGTTTGAGTTTGAGTTTGAGTTTGAGTATTATAGCCTTGTTAGTTCACGGAATCAAGATATTTTGCATACTATTGTCGAGATAATTTAATGGAGATTAATCCCATACTTTTTAAAAATTGATTTACTTCAATAGAATTGGAAAAAAACACCGAAATAGGTCAAAAAATTTTCCTGTCCGTCATGTGTGAAACCTGAAAACACTATAACTTGTGAAAAAATCCATCATTAGAGTTAAATTTTTTTTAAATATTCTAATCGACGATTGTAGGTCACTGAATGCGAATGATTAATTAATTCAGTGTCGTTTAATTGCAATTAATAAAAAACGAAAACTACAATAAGTTTTTTTTTTTATATTTCATAATTAAATGAGCATTATGAGTCGTGCACTTTTGGATTTTCCAAACTTTTTCCTGCTCTTACATTTTGTTTATTAATTTCTTCAATCATATTCACTCCATTGTTATGATTAAAAAAGGAAAAATATCGTCCATTTTCACTTTTTTTTTAATAAAGATAAAACATTTAATAGAACAATTATTGCAAATTTTTTTTAAGAAACCACTCGAATAAAACGTAGCTTCGTAACATTTTAACGGAAGGAATAGTCAATAGATATAAAAAATGGTTCGGTAATTAAAGACAGGCGATCTATCTTCATCTAGACATATTGTCAGCTGAATCTATGGTACAGACATTAATCAAATATACTCAGACACTCGTAAGGTATTGTTCATATTCATACACTAGTTGTGCCGCGCGGTTCTATCCGCAGACGAACTCGCGGCCAAAATCTAATATGACTTTGTATCTATAACCTATATAACTGTAAAGTTCCATCCAAATCCATCCAGTAGTTTTTGAGCTAATTTGTTACAAACACACTATACAAATTTTTCCTAATTATATAGTTATGTAAACTACATGTAGTTATATAATTATCTTTATCAAGTCTAACTTGATGTTCATCGTACCAAGAACTTATTGGTTCATTCCAAATACTATTGAATAGAAGATTGTTTTTTTATTCCTTGGGTTAACGATTTAAGGCTGAATTTAAATGTGACTTCGGTTTACGATTTGAATAAACCCTTCGAACGGTTATGGGCTGTTTACTTTCAGTTAATTGGGTATTTAGAAAGCTATCGGACCTTTAATTAATTTAGGAGAATTTGTGTTTACTCATATTATTAATTAAGAATTACTGCGCTTGTTAACAGATGTTACTGATAGCTCATAATATAGTTTCAGGCTGAATGATTTAATTTATTCATTAAATTTAAGAGCATTGTCGTTAAAATCTGTCGCTATATGCAAATCTCTTCTTTTGTAATAATATAATAAATATATAAATAATATAAATGTTCTGTATGTTCTTTACAGGTATATAAATGGGACGCAAATGAAAACGCTGTAATCAAGAGTGATGTTCTATTCAACTGAATTCGTCGACGAGAACAAAACGCAAGATTACTCCGAGCTCTGCGACGCAGTGGTTTGCGCGCAAAATGGCAATTTTACTTGGAACGACACCTATGCCAATTTCACAAGATTCCTCCCATACTCCTGCAAGACTAGCAAATCTGAAGTGTTCTTTACCTCATTCACATTTCACTTTTGCGTGTATTTCATGTACAGTGTGATATTCGTGATCGCTCTCTTCGGGAATGGGCTAGTGTGTTTCGTTGTCCGGACTTCGCCGCGAATGAAAACTGTGACGAACTTCTTTATCGCGAATTTGGCCATTGGCGACATAATGATGACTATATTCTGTGTTCCATTTTCCTTTGTGTCTATGCTAGTGTTACGATATTGGCCGTTTGGGGCTGTTATGTGTAAGATAGTGAACTTTTCTCAAGCGGTGTCGGTGTTAGTTAGTGCGTATACTTTGTTGGCTATATCTGTGGATAGGTATATAGTGATAATGCAGCCGTTGAAGCCTCGTTTGGGGAAGACGGCGGCGAAGTTGGTGATATTGGGTGTGTGGTGTGGGGCCATGGCAACAGCGGCACCAATACTGGTGGTATCGCGGTTGCAGAAGCCCTCTATTTGGCATGAGGTTTGTGAACTGTGAGTATTTGAGAATATACCTCTACGTGTAAATGAAGCTGAGAAACTGAACCTTTAGAATTGCCAGTAAGAACCTAGGTTTCAGTTGTTTAATATTAATTAACAAACTGAAAACGATATCATATTATTAATAAATAATATGATATTAATAAATAATATGCTAGATATTATATTATTAAACACATATCTAGTTAAATTTCCATCGTAAATATTGCGAATTAAGCCCCACAAGAGCTTATAAAATAATATCATATTATTTTATTATGATAAAAAAATGAGAAAAATAATATCGTATTATTTTATTCAAATCGTGTTGAAACATTAACATTTATCCTCTTTATAATTGCTTGTATTTATAAAATTAATCGACACTGAATTTAACGCAATTGTAAGTAATTTATCCACTTTAGGGCCGATTTTTCAATGCTTGGATAAAACTTATCCTTAACTTATCGTTTCTGGGAAAAGGTTAATTTGAAATTTCGATTATAAATAACGATATGAAATATTGTACACAATACACATAATATATACAGAAAGGCATTCATTTTACACTGAAGCTTCTGTTTCTGAGATTAAAGATTTTATCGAACATATTAAATTTAATATTACCTACCTACTAGATTTCCGCCCGCGGCTGCGCCCGCGTTTTCAAAGAAAATCTCGCATAGTTCCCGTTCCCGTGGGAATTCCGAGATAAAATCTATGCTATGTGTTAATCCAAGTTACCTTCTATATTTGTGCTAAATTTTATTGTAATCAGTTCAGTAGTATTTGCGAAAAAGAGTAACAAACACACAAGCACACATCCTTACAAACTTTCGCATTTATAATATTAGTAGGATAGGATTAACAAAAGCTCATACATAAAGGAAAGTATTGGAGTATATCTCGTTTCCAATTTAAAGTTTAAACTATCCTTCAGTGTTTCTACTTGTAAATTACATTATTTTTCTCTATAATTTTAGACGTTTAATAATTTCGTTTTATACCAGAAGTTATTCTACTGTTCTCATGCAATTGTTATATTTTTGTAATTTATGTCATTTCTGATGCATAGACTGGAGATCTTATCCTAGTTCTTCTAAGACAAGATACTAACTTTTATCCTTGCAATGTACAATACTAAATTCCAACTGTCCAAATTGAATGCAATATTCCTTACATAACATATACATACCCATTTTCCAAGGAAGTAATACCTAGCTCTTTGCTATCCAAAATAAATGCTACATCCCAACACCCTTTTCCAGAGACGTCTGCACGGAAATATGGACGACGCCCAAACAAAGTGAACAATATACCTGTGCACTATTGACCCTACAGTTTGCGTTACCACTCGCTGCCTTGATATGTACATATGCGAGGATTGCCTATGTGGTCTGGGGCGTCAGACCACCGGGGGAGGCGGAGATGAACAGAGACTCGAGGATGCAGAATTCGAAGAGAAAGGTAAGATGTGTTAGTATGAAAAGTGTTGAGATAAAAGTTCGTTTTGGTGTTAGGTGTGCAAATACTAGGGTTGCCTTTGTAGTCTGTAACGTCAGACCGTCTGGAGAGATGGAGATTCACAGGGACTCGAGGATGCAGCATTCTAAGAGGAAGGTAAGCTATTTTAGTGTAAGTCTTGTGACAATCTTCTACGTGTTGGTGCTTAACTTAGATGGTTTGGACACTATACCTGCTCAAGTATTGAAAAAAAATTAAAGATTGTTAAGACTAATAATTATTGTGTAAAATATGTAATATTACCAGACTTTTGAACACCGCACATGTTGTTGAAAGCTAAAGTCAGATGCAAAATAATTAATAATATTGTATCAGCTAATTTCACAATTAATTAACAAATGTCACAATATGAAATATATTTCCAATTATTTGAGTTTAAAACCGGTGTATTTACCGCCTAGTTGTTGACAAATTGAAGTAAACAAAACCATTTTATTTCAGCTATAAATCTGATTTAAATTAATATTTGTCAGGGTTTCTCATAGTCAATGATATTTTACATAATTTCTTATTGTTGAGGTTTACGTGTTGTAATAAAGATAAAAGAAGGTCAATGTAATCTACTTATTTTATAAAATACTAGCCGCTTGGCCCGGTTATTCCCTGGTTGTTTAAGGATATAATTAAGTATAGATGAGAAAATAATAAAAAAATGTATCCTCTCGTCTAAAGTATTTATATAGATAAGGTATTTTATAAAAGTCTATTTACTTGTTCAATTTGTGACCAATATTTAAGTATGAAATGTACGGAAATATTTCATAGCGCAGTGAAAATATTGGATCATCATCTTGTTTACTTCAAAGATATTTGCACGCAATAGCGTGGATGATAGATCGGTATACATGCTCGAACCTTCAGCTGAAATATCCTGAAAATACAAAAACCCTTTTTATAACAAAGAGGTATGACGAATGTACCAATGTCTGTGTCCTATGTCATATGTATAAAAATCTTTTTAAATTGTACATAGCTACCTAGCGATAAGGCCGCCGTTTGTACATACTTGTCTCTGTTTGTCTTTCTATCTGTGTTTTATGTTAATCTTGTGTGTTCAGTAAATAATTATCTATCTATCTATCTATAAAATGGAATAAAGACAGATTATATGATTAATACAGAAGGCGGTCTTATCATTACTGAGTGATCGCAACTGACCATTTATACATATCATTACTGACCACGCAACCACCACCTTTTCGTAGTTTCTTAATTATTATCATATTTAGAAAGCATGTCTAACTTCCTATATTTGTATAAAACATTCGAAAGTTTGACTAGTAGAGCGTAGAAAAATTAAATTGAAATTTTCAATTTATCTGCACATTGTTCTCTTAACTGCATCTCACTTAAATACAATTTTAAAACGAATAGTTAAGCGTTTTAAAAGCCTTTGATGACAGTTCACTAAAGTAAGAAAAATATGAGTGAACAGATCATTTACATTGTAATAATAAATCTAAAGTTGAAATTATTTTAGGCGCTAACGAAATAAAGTTGATTCTTGTATTCTTGTATAAACTAGCTGTTCCCGCAACTACACTTAAATTTATTCTTAAAATCAGTCAAGAAGTTTTTGAGTTAGATTGTACCAAACAAAATAAGACGGGTTGCACTCCGGGAGTGCCGGCAGAAGTGAAAACTTGATTATTAACGTTGAGCATGTTTGATATTTAGGAATGGTATCCGTCTTACGCTTTTTCGATCAGGTCACGTGTCCTGACGCGAGTTTAAGATTTTATACCCATTACAGAAAAAGTGCTCAACGCCGCTAAAGAAGTTTTCACTTCAAAAACCAAACCTTTCGTGTTAACCACATTTTTCTTATAATTTAAATATACTTATCTTAAATATTTTGTTGGCAGATGATCAAGATGATGGTTACCGTGGTAACCGTGTTCACAATTTGCTGGCTGCCTCTCAATGTCTTTTTGGTAAGTCACTTGGTTACAAGAAGCCTATCAATAGCAGAGCATAAAGACAAAGATCATTAATTGTATATTATATTAAAGCCAACGTTTCGTAATATTATAGATTCTCTTCAATATTAGAGGCACAATTATCTAAGTTTGAGAGCTTACAATGAGATATACGTTATACAACAACACGTATATTGTTTTACCGCGATCACAGAATATTTGGAAACCTCATTAAATTGGTAACTTAATAGTTATAAGCAAATTATTGGATTGACATAAATGAGATGAGGATGTTACAGAAGGTTCTTCTATCTTATTAAATAGAACGTACTTATTACATAGTACATTAGTACATTGTAGGTATTGGATATGTTCCTATAATATACTAAGAAACCTGCTAGTTTCCTACAGCTGCATGTCATTTAAATCCAGTTAGCATTATTCCGTAAATGGTGCAAAATCATCAAAATAAACATGTTATTACAACGCAATTTCTATATGTTGGTATCACTACTGAGTAGGTACACAAAATATCATTTTATTTATTATAGACATCATGAATTTATTCGCGTAATTGAATAAATTAATCAAAACAGTGTTATATACAATCTCAGCTTAAAGCCGTCAACAAATATCTATCAAAGAATCGGTAGAAAATTGGGAAAGCTTACGAAGTTTTATATTTTATCTCTTGTCATCGTATTTAATACCTCGCCTATCCGCCCATTTCCGAAAGTAATATTTCTTAGAAATTATCGTAAAACCCGACAACTGACAGGTTTTTTTATAATATAATGATATTATCGGTCGTAGTAGAGAATAATTCTTAACTTTATTCCTTCAGTATTAAGTTCGTAGGTGAAGCATGCATAAATATATAGGTAAGTATATATGCAATAATAATAATCAACCATGCCAGATCTCAATTATTAAAATAGCAAGATTTAAAACTTCCCAATGGCCATTCAAACGCACTTACATAAATATAGCAAATATACATTGGGATAAATCCAAATCATACAGACTTTTAATACTGAATAACGTGGTCTTTAGATGCTGTGGAGTGCCCATGAAAACGACGACGAATGGACTGCCTGGCCAGGGATGCCGTACGTGTGGTTCGCGAGCCACTGGCTGGCGATGTCGCACTGCTGCTACAATCCTATCATCTACTGCTACATGAACTCGCGATACCGAAGGGGCTTCCAGCAGGTAACATTCCTGCTATGTATTACATTGTATATCTGCTACAATCCTATCATCTACATGAACTCGCGATACCGAAGGGGCTTCCAGCAGGTAAGGACGTGGTTTAAGCCCGTTTTCAGCTGGTAATACTCAAATCCGTGACGCTGTCTTTAAGTGGTCTGTCTCGTCCACTATTATGTATTTCGGTAATAATTTCATCAGTAGATTCTGCAAACCAAGAAGGAAGATTTACTTATATGAGAATTTTAGACAGGCTCTATCTATCTTCTTCTAAAGATTTTAAGTTTGTAAGAAGTAATCTCTGAAGGTACTGAAAAGACTGTGAAAATTGTTTTACCTTTCTTTTTTATAAATTACAAATATAGATTACCCTGATAAATGCAGATATGCACCTACAGTTTAAATTTAAACAGCCTACATATTCTCGATAAGGGTTAGGTTTGCACGTGTGATACATTTCTCACTTCAGTTATATAAATTGAGTTAAGTCAAAGGCAACATTAGTTCCATAATATAATCTTGCTCTTAGTGTTGTTAATCAGACTTACACTCAAACTTTTGAGTATAGTATTCAGGAAAACTTCTTTCAAAAGCGCTTTTAAGCGCTTTAGCATTTGCAATTAGATTTAACGATTCGGAAAGTACAAGGTGGGCCAAAAGAAGTCATCCGATGTTGTTTGGCTCTCATTTTTTTTCTAAATTAAAAACTTCGATTCTGTTTTTTGATTATGTTTATTTGAACCTTTAAAATTTTATTGGTTAAGTCGAGAAGATGATATCGGCCAAATGGGCGCCGTCACAATTGATTGCCATACGGGCTCGTTTTATGGCATTTCTCATCACTTCAGCGAGAACTTCGGGCGACAAATTCTCGCACTCGTGTCTAATGTTGTCCTTGAGGGCTTCCAAGGTCTCAGCCTTGTTCATGTAAACAAAAAAACCCCACAAAAAAGTCTGGAACGGTTAAATCGGGCGATCTTTCGGGCCAGTGCAAATCGCTAAAACGAGAGATGAGGCGACCCGGGAAAGCCGCCCTCAGAATATCGGTTGTGGCTCGCGCAGTGTGTGCCGTTGCTCCGTCCTGTTGGAACCACATATTCTCCAGTCCTAATTCGTCCAATTGCGGCAGAAAAAAACTCAGTCAACATGGCTCTATAGCGTGCACCGTGCCCGTAGCATGTTTCCGGCGACAGCGGCGATATTCTCGGCAGAACGGGTGCTCCGGGGCCGGCCACTCTTGGCAACGTCTCGTGTGGTCCCATACTCTTCAAGGTTGGTGGCCAAACGGCGCAGTGTTTGCGCAGTCAGTGTCGGACGGCCGGGGAATCGGCGACGAATTGTTACGCAAAAAAGTTGACACGATTATTCCGCGTTATTGGGTACTGTATCGCTCCATGGCTTGTTCACTTGTATTCTACATCTGTCCAGTACACAAATGTCAAAACAGATTTGACATTGGCGGCCATTTGCAAAAATGAGAGCATCTTCCAATAGGGTGATTTCTTTTGGCCCACCTTGTATTTGCTACTAGGAAGAGCTGGTAGAGATTACTTATGTTGCTCTTTATGAATAAGCTATAAATTATACCTACAATGTTTTGATATTATTTTGATCTCTATTGAATAGGATTCCCTTCAAACTCAAACTCAAAAAAAAAAATTGAATGATGGAATTCAACTAACTTTCACTATATTGATGATTTCATTTTTATTATAATTTCAATAAGATTAACAAAAAGTATACCTAACATTGAACTTGTTTCTGGTTTCGTATACAACTAAACATTTCTTTTCTAGTGTCTATTTCACATGCTAAACTCTATTAAATATTGTGAGTAGTTTAAAGAAGAGTGTAATATTGTGTGATAATTCCATAGCATTTAGACACAATATAATTGAAGGGACATTTCTGCTTATATTTATTGTTGGTAATCTATCATTTACAAGTAGAGAGCGTAATTGACTTTTAATTTTCTACTATACTAGCTTACCGCCCGCGGCTTCGCCCGCTTTGACTTAAACCTAATAAATTATATACTAAAACCTTCCACTTGAATCACTCTATCTATTAAAAAAACCGCATCAAAATCCGTTGCGTAGTTTGAAAGATTTAAGCATACAAAGGGATATAGGGACGGAGAAAGTGACTTTGTTTTATACTATGTAGTGAAGTATAAGGATCGTTATTTAAAAACGATTAATTATTATTTATGTATAATTTTAGTCCATTGAATGAGTCCCTCCAAGGGGGGTCTAGAGTGCGTGAGTTAGTAACGTAAGATGTTTGTTCGGAAACATGTCAAGAGTACCTAGGTAATAAACATACTAAAACCCCGGGACACTAGAAGGAGCCCCGGAGTGGGGGGAGGGGGGAAAAGGTCCATTTTTTTTCATTTTTCGCTTAAAGCTCAAAAACGGTACATGTTAGAGAAAAACTTTCAAGGAAAAGTTGAAAGGCCATAAAATTATCTACAAGTTGTACCTAAATCATTTTTTTCTATTCGCAGCCGTTTTCGAGCTACATCCCATGAAATGTGAAAAATTCGAAAGCTTTTTATTTTACCTAACTACTCTAATAAATTCAATACCTCCTAAACGCCTCCATAGTGGAATCTGTTTTTTTTATCAATGATAGACCTAATTATGAGCAATCTATTTGTACCGGTCACAAATTGCACTTTTGAGTTTTTTGGAAGAAAAAAAAAAGGTCAAGTTCAGTAACTCAAACTACCCTAATATAATATTTTGACAATCGATTCCTCCTAAAGGCTTCCATGGAGGAATGTGTTTATTTTACCAATCATAGACCTAATTAAGAGCAATCTATCAGTACCGGTCACAAGTTGCACATTTGAGTTTTTTGGAAGAAAAAAAATAAAAAGTTCAAGTATCGTAACTACCCTAATAAAATTCAATTCCCCGTAAAGGCCTCCGTGGTGGATTCTGGTATTTTTATCAATGATAGACCTAATTATGAGCAATCTATCTGCACCGGTCACAAGTTGCACTTTTGAGTTTTTTGGAAGAAAAAAATAAAAAGATCAAGTTCAGTAACTCAAACTACCCTAATATAATATTTTGACAATCGATTCCTCCTAAAGGCTTCCATGGAGGAATGTGTTTATTTTACCAATTATAGACCTAATTAAGAGCAATCTATCAGTACCGGTCACAAGTTGCACATTTGAGTTTTTTTGGAAGAAAGAAATATTTTTTGATCGTATGGGGAAATTGTTAGAGCCAAAATCATTTTTACTGCGTGTAACTCAGAAACGGTAGGATATAGGAAAAAATGATTTAGGTACAACTTGTAGATAATTTTATGGCCTTTCAACTTTTCCTTGAAAGTTTTTCTCTAACATGTACCGTTTTTGATATTTAAGCGAAAAATGAAAAAAATGGACCTTTTCCCCCCTCCCCCCACTCCGGGGCTCCTCCTAGTGTCCCGGGGTTTTAGTATGTTTATTACCTAGGGACTCTTGACATGTTTCCGAAGAAACATCTTACGTTACTAACTCACGCACTTTAGAACTTTTTATTCAATGGACTATTTGTAATTATTTATATATTTTTAGTATTTGTTGTTATAGCAGCAACAGAAACATACCAATTGTGAAAATTTCAGCTTTCTAGCTATCACGGTTTAGGAGATACAGCCTGGAGACAGACAGA
Organism: Colias philodice; assembly: GCF_061535455.1. Classification (NCBI taxonomy): domain Eukaryota; kingdom Metazoa; phylum Arthropoda; class Insecta; order Lepidoptera; family Pieridae; genus Colias; species Colias philodice. The sequence continues at coordinate 10,465,227 of NC_143095.1, read as the reverse complement.
CACTGTTTTATTTTTATGTAAATATTATGTGAACTTATATTATACTAGCTTCCGCCCACGACTTTGTACGTGCATCCCCGTTTTTCCCCGTTCCCGCAAGACTTTCGGGAAATCTTTTCTTAGCGGATGCCTACGTCCTAACATCTACCTGCATGCCAAATTTCAGCTCGATACGTCCAGTGGTTTGGGCTGTGCGTTGATAGATCACTATATCAGTCACCTTTGAGTTTTATATATATAGATTACTAGCGGTCCGCCCCGGCTTCGCCCGTGGTACATAATATTTACGTTTTCTCTACATAAGAACTATCCTCGTACTTCAAGGAATATAATAAAAAAAGAATTAAACACTTGACCGTAATTTGAAGCTTACTTATTGAGAAGGTACCTAGCTTTTTCCGCCTATTTTCCCTCTCTTTCTCGTTGTATATATGCTATCTCTCTCGCACACGGCACACCTCCCACCAGGTGGCGCGGCCGGCGCACGATAATGTGCAGGCGCTTGATCTTCTTCATTGGCGTCTAGCTTCCGCCGCGAGAAGGTTGTCTACAAGACTACAACCTTGGTGCTATTAAGTATTAAGTATTGCTTAAAGCAAGTGCTAAAAGTGTTAAAAAGTGTATCCCGTCGGATCGGTACAGTGAGTTATTTTTACATCTATTCTAATAATATTTTACTTAAAAATGAGTAAAAATCTTTAAAGTCAACGGTATAATCGTTGGACTTTATTTAAAATGCTGAGGTTTTTAATGAATCCTTCAGCAATAGTTTATTTTTCAATATGCTTATATACTTAATAGCATGAATAAAGATATTTAAAATTAACGATACAACCGTTACATTTTACTTGAAATAGTAACTTTTCTTTTGAAATATTTCATTATGCAATATGTACTAATTAATATTTGAATTTTTAATACTGTGAGTAAAGCTATTTTAACGGTGTTACCGTTCGGCTTTACTCGAATCGTTAATATTACTTTTGTGATTATTTGATATTACTAGATATATCAAATACCCTCTCTTGTATATAGATATTTTTAATATTTTATTTCATTTTTAATAATGTGTTTTTATTACAAGGGTACAAGTGAATTTTTCGTGGAAAAATTACAATTAATACTTAGTATGGATATGAGCCAACTCAAAGCTTTACAGGCATACAATCCATTGCTACGACTTTATTACATTGTCGTTATCGCTAGGAACGGTTCGGAATTCCTATCATAGTTTATTACTAAAAATTATCGAACGAGATGAGTCAGCTCCAAGAAGTCACGACATGTCAGAACACGTTGTGATATTATTTTATAAATCGTACGGGAGTTACCGCTCAACTGAATAATGATGGAATTCGCTCATGTATAGTAGATACGTACCATGAATGTTCCACACATTCAAAACTATCCGTAGTCTATACGTGTCCTTTTATGAGTATTATTCTGATCCGTTTTTATGTGAAAATACACATATTACACACGGCTAATTTGATTGAAAATTACGTTTCCTATGTTCAAATGATGCAACTTTTTTGTTAAAACGAGTAAGTACCAAAAATTTTACAATTAAATTCTTTGGTTTACTGAACTTGTGCTGAAAGGGTTATCGTATAATAATTATCGAGATATCTTAATATAATTAATTAGATTTAGATACACTTATTTCAAAGGATTTACAATTCACTTCTAACGTTTTAGAATAATATTATAAACTTGTACACCTTGACAAAAAGTAAAAAATTGCGGGTGAGTGGAGATTATTTTGTGCAATTAAATATTATAACGTCCTACGACGGTATGGTTGCGTTCGTAAGGAATGTTAACGGATATAAAGCAACTAAATGTTACATCGATTGCATGAACAAAAATAAATATGAATCGAAGTTCATTTTAAAATTTAGTGAATTGATTTGAATTATGAATTTATTAAATGTCGCTAACATTGGAAAATAAGTTAAAGGACCTTGTTAATTGCTATATTATTTAAATGATTATTTACTGCTATTTTTATATTAGCACTAAGGTGTATTCTTGCTCGAAGCAGAATACATAAATGTGGCCACTACTCCTCGCAGGGGTTAGCCAGGTCAAATTCACCCTCGCAGGGTGTCTCTTAAGCATTTTTTGGCAGGCCCTACTTATTTCTAGTTACAAACATCCCTCGCGCAGCTGTCGCTCGCAGGGAAATGGTGCAAATATATATCGGCCCTCGCGGGGCTTTGATTACAATCGTCCCTCACGGAAAAGATGGTGCGAATATATATCAGCCCTCGCGGGGCTTTGATTACAACCGTCCCTCATGGAGAAATGGTGCAAATATATATCAGCCCTCGCGGGGCTTTGATTACAACAGTACCTCACGGAGACATGGTGCAAATATATATCAGCCTTCGCGGGGCTTTGATAACAACCGTCCCCACGGGGAAATGGTGCAAATATATATCAGCCCTCGCGGGGCTTTAATGGCGATTGGTGCAAATATACAAAGGATTGATCATTAAAATGATCATAGATATTTGCTTTTGTCAACGAGGACCCACGAAAGAAGTTTTGGATATGACCGTATCGGATCTTCACTCTTCTAAGGTAGGTAGAAAAAGGTTTTGAAATCTACTTCACAGTGGGCAGTATAGTAAATGACCTAATAAATACAATAAAGGTTAGATACGTCAAATAATGGGCGCATGAAATTGATACTTCGTATCCTAAAAGTTTACGCTTCAGGAATCAGGAAACCACCATTGGTTTACCAATTATGGAAATTGGAATTGAACAAATTGTATTTACCAATGCAAAGCCTAATCACAACAAAGGAAGGCGAGTCGGATCAAATATCATCTCGCAGATGATTTGTGGCGGTGGTTTCGAGGATTGTCACCAAGCCTTGTGTCAACGGTATGTTTGGTATCGTAATTAAATGGCACTAGCCGACCAATTTTCATATACAAACATCGGAAGAGATTTTTTAATCGCAAAGCGATTGAATGTAACAAATGACGATTGATTACGTATAGTTGACCTCTCATAGGCCTATTTTAGTTGCCCGGTCTTGTAGGCAATTTATTTGACTCGTTTTTCAACCCATTTGACCTCATTATTGCACCCATGAGATTTTTCTTCGGGGCTCAAACAATAAATCGCTGAGGGATTAGGATAATCGTTTGTTAGACAAGTTTTTTGTCATCCCACCAGGATTATTATATTGTATAATAAAGTTATATACAACTATTAACGTAAAACGTTTAAGTACTCAACGAATGCTGAGAATACTGACTGTTGAGTTACATAGGATAGAGGATAAATAACGGAAAGTCAATCTTTCCAAACAAAAGCCTCTTATTATTAGATATTACTTGGAACCCCTACCCTTAACGAGAAAGCTCTGCCAAATGACTTCTCATTTCTTTGCTTTGAGGGGGGGGGGGGGGCAATAAATGAAATGTACAGGCTATACGGCTTTTAAAATATAAGTCTGGTAATCGAACTAAACTTTGCTGGTTTAGTTCTTGCTATATCGCTATCCGTGCCTGCTTCTCGTGTTTACGGGTGAATTAAGTTTATCAATAGTCATAAATGCAATGCTATTCAGAGGATATACTGCATTTAAAACATGACAAAGTCTGGTAAGCGAACTAAACTTTGCTAGTTTAGTTCTTGCTATATCGCTGTCCGTGGCTGCCTCGCGTGTTTACGGATGAATAAAGTAATGTCCTGTCTTCGCATCCACAGCTAACTGTCCTATACTGTCATAATCTTAACACAGATTCATTCGACATAGCTCCCCACGAGCTCAGTTCTTCATTTTTGCACTCGCACAACTGTGGACAACACAAGAGCAATGCCTCCATTGGTAGCAGTCACAATCAAGGGATAACTAACCTTAGGCTAGCCATATTACGGATGTTGGAACAACCGACTATATTCAGGGCAATTTTCTTTGTTCAGTGTAACGTTTAGACTGTCGTAGCATTCCTACGGAACAAAGATGGGATCAGATCTGCATCCTTAATGCAGTTAATCGAAAGGAGATACTTTCAGACGACGATAGTATTCAAAACCCACCATATTCCTTAACATAATAATGCATAGTTAAGCTTATAATCTCTCTTGCCATTATGTCAGTTAGAGACCTGAACGACGCGATAGAGTACCGCTATTTCAGTAGTAGTAACACCTAGAAGGGTGAAGGTATTCTGGAAAGCGGAACTGAAGGCCCGGTCAGCAGCATCAGCCACCTAATAGACAGTGTTCAGTGCTGCACCACTATAATCTGCAAAATGACTCTGACGGTATGAAAATGTGGAGTACATTTTCAAAATATCAAATGATATAGTTGGAATAAAAATCCTATTTGCCTCCGTCTATCCAAAAGACATACGGAGTAGCTAGTAGCAGTTGGTTGAATTAGAATAAAGTAACTATAGTTAAAATCCTTTGTTACTGACTGGATAAATTTGGCTCTTTTCCTATCTGACGTTCATATAGCTGTTGACTGCCTAGTGTTGTGCACAAACACTATTATTATAAACTAGCGGTCCGCCCCGGCTTCGCTCGTGGTACTTACGTTTTCTCTACATAAAAACCATCCTCGTACTTCAAGGAATATAAAAAGAATTATCGAAATCGGTTCAGCCGTTCTCGAGTTATGCGCTTACCAACACATTTTGCGATTCATTTTTATATAAGTATAAGAATAAGAAGATAAGTCACGTTATGTAGTCCCGAGGCTTTCGGTATATAAGTTCTGATGTAAATCATAATTATATCTTAAAACCGAATTGATTAAAAGTAACGTACTTGGCTGTAGTAATTGCAGTTTTGGGACACAGATAAGCTCCTTATCATTTTAGTCTCTTAAGTTCAGTATATTTGTTTCCAGTACAGAGTTTATGACCTATCAGTTTTAAATAAATAATTCATGCATTGTACTGAAAGTACTAGCCATGTTTAGATTATGATTGGTGGCGTTGGCTCTAAACATTAATAGATACCGCACGGTTTGGTTGGATGTTAAAAATCTGTATTATAATTAAAACCGTTTACCTGTTTTGATATTTTATTGCCTTATTCAAGGGGTGACCTTTTAAATTTATTTCTGACCCCAAAAGTAAGGACCAAGTTCTCTTCTTGTCCGCTTGTAGCAGGTTGGGTTAAAACTGTGTGAGTTGAGACAGGTGGTAATTCTATGTTAAGATGATTCAATTGTGCTTCTACAGAGTTCTAATTGAATAAATAAAGGTTTGAGTTTGAGGTATTTTTGCCTCGTCGGGATCAGCTGTTGCTTCATTTTGTAAGTAACATCTAAATGCGTAATTGAAAGTCGTTACTGGCGTTTTCGCAGATTTACGCTAAAGATAGTGAAAATTGTAGTAACTTTAACTTTTCAAGCCCAAAAGGTTAACTAAGGTACGCTTGAACCAATCTCATAAGTTCTAATACTTTTAATCATTATGATTAACTTTTTGGTTCTTATTTGATTAACTTTTCATCTGGGATTGTTAATATAAATAATATAAAAATTTGTGTGATTTATTGGTATACTATCTGCACACCTTACTCTTTCAAATAAAGAAATAAGTAATTACTTATGTACCTATTCAAATTCACATTGGCGTCCATATATTGTACACCAGGTGGGTAACAAACAGGTCTCAATAAGTAAGCTTCAAATTACGGTCAAGTGTTTAATAGCTGTGTTTTACCTGAAAATAAAACACATATTAAATACTTACCTATATTTGAAGCTTACACTTAACGTCCACCTGTTGAGGATTTTCGACTCAATGAAGAAGATCAAGCGCCTGCACATTATCGTGCGCCGGCCGCGCCACCTGGTGGGAGGTGTGCCGTGTGCGAGAGAGATAGCATATATACAACGAGAAAGAGAGGGAAAATAGGCGGAAAAAGCTAGGTACCTTCTCAATAAGTAAGCTTCAAATATAGGTAAGTATTTAATATGTGTTTTATTTTCAGGTAAAACACAGCTATTATCGAAATCGGTTCAGCCGTTCTCGAGTTATGCGCTTACCAACACATTTTGCGATTCATTTTTATATATAAGAAGATTATGTGTAATGTGTATATTAGGTAGTAATCCAAAAATTATCTTTGTATAATTCGGAAATGCTATTATTTTTAATATTTCTGCTATAAATATAATTTGATATTTCTATGGAAATAATGAATTATTCATGTCATTTCAAGCAGATTAAATTACATTTAGGGGTGATGATATTATATTTCCTAATTTTGCAAGTCACTTTATTTGACAAGCTGAAGGTATAATTATGTTTTCGGTGTAGTGGTTATTATTTCAAATATAGTTAACAGAAGGAAAGGTGCCAGGTTGGAATCCAGTCAACATGTTTTTAAATAGTTTATATATTTAATTTCATCGATTGATTTTATATCGATTCTGTCCGCATGAAGAATTTTTTTTGTTTGTTTAAAAGTTTTATACGTATAGAAATTATTTTATTCGATTTCATCTTCTACACGTAGCAAAGTCTATAAAGTCTGGCCAATTCGTTTCCAACGTACAACGGGATTAAAAAACATTTGTTTGTTTTGAGCGCTCTAAAAATAAACCTTAATATTGAAGAGTGATATTCAAACATATTGGTCTATAACATAATATTTATGGAATTATTTTATAAATATTTATAACATACTAATATTATAAATGCGAAAGTAACTCTGTCTGTCTGTCTGTTACTCAATCACGCCTAAACTACTGAACCAATTTGCGTGAAATTTGGTATGGAGATATTTTGATACCCGAGAAAGGACATAGGCTACTTTTTATTGCGAAATATGTACCACGGGCGAAGCCGGGGCGGACCGCTAGTCACTACATAGTATAAAACAAAGTCGCTTTCCCTGTCCCTATGTCCCTATGTCCCTATGTCCCTTTGTACGCTTAAATCTTTGAAACTACGCAACGGATTTTGATGCGGTTTTTTTTAATAGATAGAGTGATTCAAGAGGAAGGTTTATATGTATAATAAGATCCATTAAGTAGTGGAGAAGTACTGTTATTTTTGAGGTTTCTAATGTGATGTCGTAAAAAATTACATTTATTCCGCTTACATTGCAAACGCAGGCTGAACCCTACGAGTTTTATCAAAATAATGTACTAAGTATTATACACATTGAAAAGGTCTACAGAAAAGTCCGCGATGGTATATGTCTATCTCTTATGGATAACCCACAATAACTTTTTTTGTCATTTACTTTTTACGACAAATAATGGCTAATTTTCGAAGCGATTTTAACCAATACAGCATTAATCCTTAAGCAATTAAATACCATGGATACATTGTTCATTTAATATAGATCTATATGGCCCTTTACACCGCATGATTTAAGTGAATATTTTCGAAGATATTACAGATTTAAAAATTGCGGGACGTAGCGTTTGCGGCCGCCCGGCTATGTATTTTATACCCGTGCGAATTGCGATGCCGGAGCGGGCCGCTATATTTTTATACCTATACAACGTTCACAATTTTTCTGTAGTGTATTTAGTATCAGCATTGCACCCGTGCGAAGCCGGGGCGGGTCGCTAGTTTATAATAAATATTTTATTGAAATAATAATAATTGATCATTCATGATATATCAGAATAAATCCCACCTTATTCCACCTATTAAAAAATTAATTAAAATATTAATATATTAAAAACAGACAGATTAATCCGTCCATTTGATTCCAATAAATACTTGTAAAATTCCATTTCAATTGGCAAACAAGCCGCTATTGGCACAATGAATATATCCTATTATTTTATTTAACCTTCGTTATAAATATACTTCAATCAATTTCAACACGTGTTCATGAATAATTATTGGAAACTATATGAATGCTATTTATTAGCCTTCAAGGGATTCTATAGATTACCTTTGATACTTAATTGTAAATCAATTATTAGATAAGTATTCACGAGTTTCTCTGAGAACAATAGATTCGCTGACTGATTTTTAGGGTTCCGTACCCAAAGGGTAAAACGGACCCTATTGCTGAGACTTCGTTGTCTGTATGTCTGTCTGTCTTCAGGTTGCATCTCATGAACCGTGATAGCTAGAAAGCTGAAATTTTCACAAATGAGGGGCAGATGCATTATGCATCCATCTGTTTCACTGATCGATTTTCTTTGGGGACAAGTAGGCCTTCTGTGTCCTGCCAGACCGAGACATTTTTCGGAGGCGGTCAATAACGTATAAGTTGAAAGAATTTAAATTAAAGTTTAAGTGACTGTGTGTTTGACATTTTATTAACTCGTGTAAATAGTGACAAGCAATATCTTATATTGGGAGAATTTTCTAGAAAATGTTGGTACGCTTTTTGAACCGTGTTGAACCTTTAATATTGATTTAGAATGACAAACCAACCATGCGAGTGCATTTGATTTACTATACAGGGTGTCCCACTATTAGTATACTAAGCGCGAAGAGACTTGTAGTTTTGCATACCTTTATTTTTCCTTAAAATCCATGTTTCCGTCTATAGCTTCGCGCAACCGGCATATACCGCTTCGCTAATATGAGCATTTTGTCTATGAAAACATAATCTTAAACGATAGCTCATGTGCGGGTGGCAAAGTTGAGCGGGTCGCTTGTTAGGGGTGTACACATAGAGTTTTAAGAATTCATCTATTTGTCAAAGGAAAACGTCTGGAATTTTATAAGTATTTTTTACGTATGCAAAACTATTACCTTGGGGCTTAGTATACCGTTGCTGGGACACCCTGTATATGTACAAGAAAATATACGAGAAAAAAGTTGAAGCTTTTTTCATTAATAATAATAATCAACCAATGCAACTTTTGAAGTGAAACTTCTTTAGGTGCGTTGAGCTTGAGAGTAAAATTTCGAGGTCGCGTTATGGCATTATCGACACGATAGTAAGGCGACGATTTTTGGTATCTTTGAATCTTGCCCAAGAAGTTTCACTTCTGACACGTATGCTCGTATAATAAGTAAATATTTTATTATACTAAAAATATTTAGCTTTACCTACCTAATAGCCAATTTATGTTTTAATTTATACTTCCATAATCTAAAATTTACGTTATTATACAATTTAATTATTTATGTTTATTCCCTTGCGTAATATAAATGATATTGACAACTCATTTCTGCAATTGACAGTCTATTGGTAATACGGTTAGATGCTTGCATAATATTATTCAGAGCTATGACTGGTTTTTGTAAAGAAATATATGGATATTTTAAACTACACTCGATATAATTATAGGTACAGGGAATTTATTATTGGACTGAGGCATCGTAGCATGAAAGTTGTAACTATTTTTTATTATATAAATGTACTAGTGGTCCGCCCCGGCTTCGCCCGTGGTACCTACATGTTTAAACTATCCTATCTTTCAAGTTGGATCGAACTGCACATGGTGTGCGAATTTTATTATAATCGGTTGAATCGTATCGGTTGAATTGAATCGTAAACAATGGACTATTGTTAATTATTTAAAATAATAATTTAAAAAATATATTCATCATAGACCGGGAGATACTGACACAAAATTTCGAGTCATTTGTAACAGGATGGCGGTTCTACAGGGGTCTTAGTACGCAATGACAAAAAGAAAAACGATGGTGTGAACGCTGGTACCGGCGGCTTAGTCGCGTGGGCGTTAGTCGAACTCGTTGGAAAAATAGCGAAGTCAAACGATTTGTAACACAAAAATTTTAGAATTTACCGATAGCCCATAAAAAAGAAGTAGGCGGTAGTGTCATGCCATACTTTTCCGGTGTGACTTACAGCCCGCCATACCGACGCGAATGTGTTGATTTAAAAAAAACAATTCAACCATTTGTACCAGGCTAACTTTTGCACAGGTAACCATCGTCGTGCAGCCATTTACGAAAATCGCCATGCCATACTTTTCGGACGATTCCAAATGGTCGCCATACCGCCGAAAATCTGCAAATTTTTTTTTCGCCGAACCATTTGTAACACCCTAAATTTTTTTTTCAACAACTCCTGAATGATTATAAATAGAAGTGTGATAATGCCATACCTGTGGGAGGTGGCGAATGTGTATAAGATTTTTTTTAATTGTATGATTTTATTCGTATTTTGAACGATTTGTAACAGTATGGCATTAATCTTTCCTATAAGTTTGAGGTTCAACAAATATGAATACAAAATTTCAAAGATCTAGGTGGTAGAAATCTTCACTTCTATAAATTAATAATAAATTTATTTATGAAGTATGGCAGCACTTTTTCCCCCTACTAGAAGTATGGCAAATATAATAATGGTCACATTTTATCAAATACTCTCCAAAAATCCAAATGCAATACTGGTACAAAAAGTTTGGCGAAAAAAAAAATTATTTGCAGATTTTCGGCGGTATGGCGACCATTTGGAATCGTCCGAAAAGTATGGTATGGTGATTTTCGTAAATGGCTACACGACGATGGTTACCTGTGCAAAAGTTAGCCTGGTACAAATGGTTGAATTGTTTTTTTTTAAATCAACACATTTGTGTCGGTATGGCGGGCTGTAAGTCACACCGGAAAAGTATGGCATGACACTACCGCCTACTTCTTTTTTATGGGCTATCGTTAAATTCTAAAATTTTTGTGTTACAAATCGTTTGACTTTCGCTATTTTTACGACGAGTTCGACTAACGCCCACGCGACTAAGCCGCCGGTACCAGTGTTCACACCATCGTTTTTCTTTTTGTCATTGCGTACTAAGACCCCTGTAGAACCGCCATCCTGTTACAAATGACTCGAAATTTTGTGTCAGTATCTCCCGGTCTATCAGTTTTCAATCTACTTATAGTGGTTTAAAGTTAACTCAAAAATGGAGCATTTTCGTAAATTTTCTAAAAAATCTTAGAGATTGTGTAAGAAATGTTATAGTATGCTATATATTCGTGATCTACTCAATAAGCTCTTTCATTTGATACCCCACACGGCATGTTTTGGAAATTTTTATTTTTTTCTTTGTATGCCATATTTAATTACCGGGGTGGGGGGAGGGGGACCACAAAACTGATTGGCAATATCTGTCTATAGGATGTCTGGGATCTATACAATATATATCAGAAGTCAGATTTAGGTCCGCTATTTTTGGATATGAACATATCCTTGGAGCCTGCTCTAAGTATCAATTTTCATAAAACACCTCGGTAAGTTTACACTTTGTTATCGTTATAAAAGTATGTATGGCTTGTTTGTTTCAAAAATTAATCGTTTATAGTTAACTTAAAATAATAATTATGTTCTAATAGTCTAAGATCCCACCGCAGGATTTGTGCGTTCATAGTTTTTTTGATGAAAGTAAAATTTTATGCATATTTATAACTAGAGGTCCACCCCGGCTTCGCCCGTGGTACATATTTCGCAATAAAAGGTAGCCTATGTCCTTTCTCGGGTATCAAAATACTGTATCTCCTCTAATATGTATCTCCATACCAAATTTCATGCAAATTGGTTCAGTAGTTTAGGCGTGGTTGAGTAACAGACAGACAGACAGAGTTACTTTCGCATTTATAATATTAGTATGGATTAGGAGAATATATATCGACTAGGTTGCCAGTCAATTGTTGGCCGCAAGCATTTTTAATTAATATTCATCATCTTTAACAGCCAGCAACCCTTATTTGCGGCCGGATTTATTTAGGCAACCATATATGATAATTAAAAGAAAAAAAATAGCTTCAATTTGTGCGGTTTTTTTTAATAGATAGAGTAATTCAATAGGAAGGTTTTAGTAAATAATTTATTAGGTTTTAGACAAAGCGGGTGAAGCCTCGGGGGGTAAGCTAGTTACTTAATAATTTAAACGATAGATGTACCATATAAACATAGGTAATATAGGAGAAAGCGGAACAATTTGTGGCGACAAACTTATTGTTTCCTCACTGGGGAATGGATGTGTTTAGTAACAACTTTAGATCTGTTTAATAACTAGTCTGGTAACTAGTTTATGTATTCTATATTAATGTGGTTTACATAAGCATAAGATATCGGAAATAAATATATCAACTCGTTAGATCGTTTTTTTTAAAGCCCAGTCTCTTTATTAAACACAAGACAAGAAGACATAACATTATGTATTATGTATGAAATTTTAAGTCTTTAAAGATATATGGACTGCATAAAAAGTGAAACAACTATTGTTAGGTATTGGAGAAAAATTCAATTGATTGGTGTATTGGCAAAGCTCCTAATTGATATAACTTCCTGTGAGAAATTTCCAGAACTTCAGATAATAGTCTGTACTGGATTTATTGACTTTCATACTCTTTAATAAACAGATCTGTACTATTATAAAACTGAGGAGTTTGTTTGTTTGTATAAACGCGCTAATCTCAGGAACTACTGGTCCGATTTGAAAAATTCTTTTGGTGTTAGATAGCCCATTTATCGAGGAAGGCTATAGGCTATATATCATCACGCTAAGACAAACAGGAGCGGAACACTGCGGATAAAACCGCAGGGCACAACTAGTTCTTTAATAAACAGATAATTTAAAATTAAAATACGGAAAATGTCTTACATGCTTTTACAAATATCGTCGGGGGCAATTAGAACAAACGTCTTTCGTTTCACAAGCAATTCCTATTCTTTTCAGCTAGGTCATTGAATCCACTAAAATGAGAGACATTTTTACTTACTCGTAGGTAAGGTTTGTGTCTCAAAAATTTTTCGTCGATTTTCTTCATTCTTTGTAATTCTTTTAAATGTACCTATACTTACATATTTATGCAGCATAGGACTTAAAGATAATAAAATAAAATATTATTATTACTACGAAATGTATGAATCAAATAATAAATAGCGGTATATTTCATACTCCGCCCGCCCGAGTACGATCGAAAGAGCTCGAGCTTCTTTATGGAACTTTATATTTTAAAATGATTTATTTCGCTTTATGTTGCTTATCTTTCATAAATCTTACTATGAGGAATGTCTCTATGTATTCAATATGTCTGTATGTATTTAAGAAATTATATTTAAATTTTAACAGAAATACAATGAAAGAATGAAGAAAACAGAAAAACTTAATTATTGTGAATTAAAATATGTGTTCTCAGTTCTTAAACTATTTACATAATCTACATAATATTTTAGTCAATGTTGACTCAAAGTCCCTAAATAAAATTAGAATAAAAAAACGCAATATTTATACATAGGTAATTGTTAAAATACTTGACGTTTGATTGTCCACAAAGCTGTTTATCTTCAAGAGAACATGAGTTACTTAACTTTACCTGAAGGCCGAGGTGGTTTAGATTGGAAGTTTCGAGAAAATGCGATTAGCGTGGAACTTTTTGATTACAAGCCAGATGTTCGAAAAGTGTTTTATTTAAGGTTGTTGCTATGGGCTTTCAAGTTCATTTTAACATGGGATGAGATGGGCATAAATGAGGTTTACGAGGTTTGTTTAGGTAGCGGAGTTGTGTTCAAAACATAGTCAGATAAGATATCAAATTGGTTTGGCACGGAGTCCCATTCTATTTTGTAAATAGCAGATCTTAATAATAGGTAGTAATTAATTAATATCAAATTTATTATTATGGTTACATTGTTGTAATTGTTTTGGAGATTTCGGAGAATGTAATAGCCGATGTTCAGTTTGCCCCTTATTATGTTACAAGTTACAACTGTATGTAGTAATTTTTCTACTTGTGTAGAGCCAAAAGGCAATTCTCAACGCGACCTGGGCCCGTAGACAAAGTAACAATTAAAAAACGATAACGAAGTTAGAAAAGGAAAAATGTATGGGATTGACATTAGATAGACCACGTGATCTAACGCGGCATATGTCAATCCCATACATTTTTGCCTTTTCTAACTTCGTTATCGTTTTTTAATTGTTACTTTGTCTAAGGCCCCAGTTCATTCTAACCTTATTATACTGCTCGTTATTTCCAACACTGAATATAGAGAGCAGTGGTGGCTCAGTAGTGAGATCTCGGACTTCGAATCGAAAAGTTAGGGACCATTCGAGAGCGCAGGAAATAAATTGATTTTTCAATTTATCTGCGCATGTTGTAACATCACTGCTCGAACAGTGAAGAAAAACATCGTGAGGAAACCGACATATCGAAGAATCAAAAAGTTCGACGACATAATATTGTGTCATCCGCCAACCCGCACTTGCCAGCGTGGTGGATTATGGCCTGTACCCTCACAGGTGGCCCGTGTCCCAGCAGTGGGAACGTATATGGGCTGATGATGATGATGAATAAGTATAATATAGATATTATTGTATGTGTGTGCGTAATTTCTTCACACCGCAACTTCTTCCGAGTATTATAATATTTAAAAAGCTCTATACCGAATTTACCTACCCAAAATTCTATCGCAAGTGTTAAAAAAACTAAAACTAGAATCCAAATGTATTAAATCCACGCAGTATTTTTTGTTTTACGTGTGCTTTTATGGCTTGCTAGACTGGCAATAAAATTTTATTTCAAATTGTTAGTATCCTTTCCTAAAGTACAAGTTTTATGGAAAGCAATTCTATAGTTAGTGTAAAAGATTCGCAGAAAGCTATTTTTATTGCATTCACAAGCTAAAACATAACAGTAGGAGAGCCCGTGGGAGATCGTCCTTCACCGATCTGATAACCAGATGAGACGTATTTTTTATTAAATATTTTATAAACAAATATGCCTATAATTGCTTACCTTCAAAAATTAAAGAAAATCGTTTAAGTGTGTGTGTATGTGATAAATTACTGTTAGAGCGTTTTTAATTAAATAAATAAACGATTTCTTTAGTCTCTAATTTTTACACATTGTCACATTGATCGCAATATTGACGACGCGGTTGGCGCAGTGGTAAAGTAACTGCCTACTGAGCCGACGGTCCCGGGTTCGATCCCCGGTCAGGGCAAATATTTGTGTGATGAACTCAATTATTTTGTTCTTGGGTCTGGGTGTTATTATCTATATATATGTATTTATTAAATATTATATTTATCGTCGCCTAGTACCCACAACACAAGCCTTAATTGAGCTTACTGTGGGACTAGGTCGATTTGTGTAATAATGTCCTATAATATTTATTTATTTATTTAATATCTAGATAATAATTTAATATAAAACAATAACACAAGCTAACAATAATTATACCGCCTCGTGTACTTTCTCGTTAATATTTTTTGTAACTTATTCCAACAATTTAATAGTTATTGTGCCACCTGGAGCGGAAAATCAACAAGTGAAAGACAATAAAAAGATTATATTCAAAATGTATATTTTTATATCACACATCATCACAACTGAGTTTGTTTGTTTGAACGCGCTAATCTCAGAAACTACCGGTCCGGGTTGAAAAATTATTTCAGTGTTAGATAGCGCATTATTTTTGTCAGTATATTTAATCATCACGCCAAGATCAACAGTAGCGGAGCAATGCGGGTGAAACCGCGGGGCACAGTTAGTAAGAAATAAAAAACAGTAGAGTTCATTTTGCGCTATAATACAAAAAAAAAATATAATATTCCATACCATATAACATAAAAAAATTAAACAGATTTTCCTTATATTTTATTTAATCTGTAATAATAGTATAATCTGTGGCAGGCGCTCGAGCGGGTGATTTGCTTAAATAAGAAGCCTGCCAGCTGCTCGTATCATCGGTCGAGTATATGCGAAGGAGTGCCTATGTCGGGTGAGAATTTTTTTATTACATTCTTAATTATAGTCATAGTCGCGGTTTTGGCGGCTTTGGCTTTATATCTATACTAATATTATAAAGAGGAAAAGTTTGTAAGTATGTATGTATGTATGTATGTATGTATGTATGGTTTTCACGCAAAAACTACTGGACCGATTTCAAAAATTCTTTCACCATTAGAAAGCTGCATCTTTACTGAGCAACATAGGCTATATTGCATTTTCAAAAAAATTAGAGATCCTTACCAAAAATGCAATAATGTAACCCAAGGTGTAAAAAAATCCTCAATAAAACTTCTGTCATCGCGTGCGCTGCGGAATCTATTGAAGATAGAACAAAAAAATGTTCTGCAGTATTATAGAATGGATCAATATCTACAAGAAAGTCCGCGATACCATATGTCCATCTTCAGTAGTTATGTTACTACAACAACTTTTTAACGTTTTCAAAGTAAATAGAAGTGCCGACAGTAATCAAACCATGTTATCCATACACATATATTAATCCTTATCCCATTAAATGATGTTTTATTATAGACTGTTTCAATACCAGCAAAATACTTTTTAAATGAAAAGAATTGGATATTCCATTCAAAAGATATAACGAATTTAAAAGTGTCAATCTACAGAAAATAGTAGGTATACTGTTCGAGCAGGCCGTAGTGCGGGGGTCACGGAGGAATTCTACCAATATGCGTCTTGACGGAACACAGTGGGGTTTTGGTCGGTAGGAATCCGACATAACCCACGGCCCCTCCCCTGGAGGCCGTGGGTATCTATGAAAGATTTCCCCACTAAAACAAAAAAAAAGGCCGTAGTGCGGGACGGGGTAAAGGTGATTTTCATGTGATTAAAAAATAAACCTATAGTCCGACCTATAGTAAACTTTTCACTGTAACGATATCGCTATCTATGCGGGTGAAACCGCAGGGCATTGCTAGTATTAGACAAAATTGGAAGCTGTCAGTGATCTAGACCATTAGTTTAGTTGTAATAAAGAAAACTTAAAACTAAATTATTATCTTAATATATATAAATCTCGTGTCACAATGTTTGTCCTCAATGGACTCCTAAACCACTTAACCGATTATAATAAAATTCGCACACCATGTGCAGTTCGATCTAATTTGAGAGATAGGATAGTTTAAACATGTAAGTACCACGGGCGAAGCCGGAGCAGACCGCTAGTTATAAAATAAAATAAAATAAATAAATAGAGCGTAGAGTGAAAAGGTTCCTTAAGATTCCTCCTAAACCTTCTAGGGAAGGGCGTTCCATCTTAGACCACATCTCAGCTCACATCAGGTGAGATTGTGGTCAAGCGCTTCCCTGTTCCCAATTAAAAAAAATGTGTGCGTAAAGTTGGGACTGTCAAAAAGCTACATTTCAAAGCAATTAATAACTTTACAGACTTAACTTTATAGCTAACTAGCTTACCACCCGCGGCTTCGCCCGCTTTGTCTCAAACCTAATAAATTATACACTAAAACCATCCTATTTAATCACTCTATGTATTAAAAAAAAACCGCATCAAAATCCGTTCCGTAGTTTTAAAGATTTAAGCATACAAAGGGACATAGGGACAGAAAATGCGACTTTGTTTCATACTATGTAGTGAAGATAAGTACAATATATAAAATTGTTTATTTTATTTCACAAAAAAACGTAAGTAGGTAGTAAAAAGTATTTAATGCAATTCAATAAACAAAAATATCTACTTATTTTGTTTGTTTTAAGTTGTATTTAAGTCCTCAAGTATTTCTTGCAGTAAATAATAAAAATACAGGTATTTATTATTTCTCAAACTAGGTCAGCTCGGGCTTCCAACTTGCTACGTTTTGTAAAAGTTTTTACAGTAAGTTACCTGTTGTAAAATAAATGTATTGTTTGTTAATCTTATTTCTAAGGAGCGTTTCTTAAATTTAACTTGACTGCAAGAATAATAAAAATTAATAAAATACGATTTTTGACTTTAAATTTCTTACAATATTATCACAGATATTATGTTGTGTGCAAATTTACGAGTGAAGTCCCGTGTCCCCTAGTGGGGTAAGGGGCAGATGCATTATACATCTGTTTCACTGATCGATTTTCTATAGGGACAAGTAGGTGATCAGCCTTCTGTGTCCTACCAGACCTAGACATTTTTTTTTTCTTCGTCTCCACCGGGAATCGAACCCAGGACCCCTCGGTGTTACGCTCACGCGTCAACCACTGTACCGAGGAGGCGGTCAATTATATTTCTAAGGAGCGTTTCTTAAATTTAACTTGACTGCAAGAATAATAAAAATTAAGAAAATACGATTTTTGACAATATTATGTTGTGTGCAAATTTACGAGTAGGTAGGTATTATGGTAATTATGACTATGATACATATACCAAACTTATAAACTACTAGCGGTCCGCCCCGGCTTCGCCCGGGGTACCTACCTACATGTTTAAGCTATCCTATCTCTCAAGTTGGATCGAACTGCACATGGTGTGCGAATTTTATTATAATCGGTTAAGTGGTTTAGGAGTCCATTGAGGACAAACATTGTGACACGAGATTTATATATATTAAGATGGAATAGAAAAATATTAAATGTACATATGCTACCTATATAATTATTTAGCAATTTAATTTATGGATGAAACATCATTATAATATGCAATACCATGTTGTTCATGAATGTTGTTGTAGTATCAGTCTGCTGTGTCCCACTGCTGGGCAAATGCCACCTCAAAGGCCATGAGCCTTTACTGTTAACTGTTTATATTGATGTTATGAAATGAAGAATATCATACACTAGCTGTGCCGTGCGGTTTCACCCGCATTGCTCCGCTCATGTTGGTCTTTAGCGTGATGATATATTGCTTTCCTCGATAAATGGGCTATCTAAACCGAAAGATTTTTTTAAAACGGTCCAATAGTTCCTGAGATTAGCGCGTTCAAACAAACAAAGTAATATTGATATATAATTTTATCCCCAAATATGAATAGGTACATTTACACCTATTTGAAACATGTAGAGGTTACGGTGTTATATATTTGTTCAGCTGTTTTTGAGTTATAAGTGGTCTAACACGACGTTTTTTTTGTATAAATACATATAGATATATAGATTATCTCTATGTATTCGGGTTTATATAGAGCTACTTATCTTTAATCAGTGGTTTCTGAATCATCTCATACGGGCTCCTTGTTCTATCTTAGAAAGCTCGATTGACGGTATTTGGTATTAAATCCAGTTTCTGGAAATACCATCAATTTCAATTAGTTCTTCCATGAAATAGGATGGATAAAAGGTTTTGTGGTTATTTTGTTTATATTTGCAAGTTGTTTGTGTATAAAAATAAAATAAATATACGTACTTGCATAAAAAAAATCTTAATTTTTTTTATGTAAGTATATTCTATACATGAAATAAATACTTACGCTTAAACACTTTGTCACCGATCCTGGTAAAGTCGAATTAAATCTGTCCGTTTAAAGTAGTTCAAAATCGAGTCTAGCTTGTTATTATTCTGTGTCTGAAGGAGTTAGTAACATAGAAACATACAGGTGAAGCTAATAAAATGTAAAATGAATGAATGAAAAATGAATAAATATTTGAATTACTTAAAATAGCAATACGACAAATTAAATTTTAACCTTTATCGTTAGGTTAAATGTATTGTGACAATTCGAAAGCTCTTCTAAAAGAAGTCTACTTGAATAATAATTTATTTCTGAGATAAATACATGGAAACTCATACTTTTGAGGTCATTGCTACTTGTTGCATTGTTCCACTTATTTCATTTTCCTTCTATGAGAGTACGGTTATTACTATAATTATATTTTACTACGAATTAATAATAACAACAGTAGCTCTACCATGAGTTTACGCACACGATACTCGCTAGCGATTGTAGTAAGCGGTTTGTATAAAATTTCGTACAGCGCCCCTAGTGTGCCGTAGCAGAACTAAAAAGCCTGCCATGAGGTGCAATAATATACTACAGTAGATAACGTATAGTAAACTATACTCACACTATACACTCGCTGTAGTAACCATACAATTTTTGCACCATGAGTCCTAATTTTGACATATTATGTCATACTCATAGTTTATTCGACGATAGATACGTCACGTCATTCACGCTAATTAATCTCGTGAAACTTAAGTGAACTATTCACGTTTACTATTGTAGTTACGTCAGACGATTTAACGTTATGTTAACACATGGTAGAGGTAACTTGTTTTAATATGAGCTTTTCAATGTGTATAAATAGCAATACGGAAATTGAAAATTCTCTCAACGAAACTTTACAGCAAATATTGACTTACCTACGTATTTTGAAAATTCAAAAGCGCTTCTAAAAGTAAAGCTTATTTTTAAAACTTTTATGCTATTCCTGTACCTACCTATATATATAATTTATTACACGTGTTGAGATAAATTAAATATTACACATGTATAGTTCAATTCAAAGATCAAGGATTACAAAAAAAAGTTTGTTACCAAAGTCCTTCATTGTCCGGTCCCAAAATTTATTATGTAACATACTAAGAATGGTTTACTCAACTTTAGTATGATTAAACACTGCCTAATTTCAGGAAGAAAATTTCCAAGAATTTCAACAACACTTATATGCCTTTGTTTAAGCGGCCATTTTTATTCTCTAATGTCTATTAGGCCCGATTTTTCAATGCTTGGATAAAACTTATCCGTCCCAAGAAGCTTATATCTAATACACTGGATAAAAAAACATACAGGCGTCATTCCATGTCATATTTTCTTGTTACAAGTTAATGTTCATACTGAAATCTCCAGTGTATTAGATATAAGCTTATTGATCCGTCCAATACATTACACGATAATTATTTAATAAATGTCACGTAAACTGTCAAATACGGGCAATTAGAATATGTACGTTTTTAAAATGGTAGTTTTATACATTATTCGACGAGTAACCAAGTTAACCAAGGATTTAAAAATCAGGTAGTATTTTTACCAAGTTACCATGCAGTTAAGGAAAAATATTAAAATTAGATAATTTGTACCTTATTTCAATGTTACCAAGGGATTCCCTATAAAATGTTATTACGACTGGCATTGTAGTTATGTAAAACTTTGTATTCCTTTGCAACATTGTTAAATCTGCCCACCAGAGACTAAAGAGCAGTAACAGCCCTTTTGTGATTTTTCGTTTTATTAGTGATTCTGAAAGCGGGTTTCTTAAGCTTTCTATTGAATTAACTAACTTATTTCTAAGACTATAAGAATGGTTTTTATTTAACAGTTTTCACTTACTGCAAACGAAAAAAATTAACAATTTGGCGTGATTTCCCAACTAAAATACAGTATAAATTATACTGCAGATTAAATTTTAAGGTTTCATAACTAAAATGCAGTAAGCAATATAATTTTACAGTTCTTTAGATAGTTTTATATTTCTGGAAAAAAATTAAAAAAAAAATTAATACGCAGTAAAATTTACCGCCATACAAGCTATTTTTACTGCAAATTAAGAAAATACAATTTATTGTCACGAACTCCCAACTAAAATGCAGTAAAATCAAAGCTTGTCGCATTTTAGTTGTGAATACATAACATTCTTTTATCATTATAAACTGACTAACACGCAGTAAAATACAGCATTACTGCAGATTAGTTTGGATAGCATAATGACACAGATATGATTATTCCTAGCTAAAGTGCAGTTAATGTTTTAAATACTGCAACTGTGAACTAGCTATTTTTCTTACTGCACTAGTAAATTGAACACTTTTTTCTTAAAAAACTAACTAAAATGCAGTATTTTTTTGACCTTACTGCATGTTAGTTGGGTTTCTTGACAAAATAACTGATCCAAACGCAGTAATAGGGCTTTTTGCTGCATTTTACTAAGTTTAAAATGGTATTTTTTACAAAAAAGGCTATGCAGTAATAGGCACCAAAAAGAATAAATGGCCATAATAAATTCAGTTATTAAGATATATTTTTTTTTATTGCTTTAACGTGTGAACCTATGCCTTTACAACCTTTCTGCATTCAAATTTTTTTGCTTATCATTCTGTTGATTTTTTAAAATCAATTCTTAACTTTAAATGCGTTTTACTCGAAATCGTGATTTTGCTGTTACTGCACTTTAGTGTATGGTGGGCAGAAATCGTTTGCAGTCTTGCCCTCTCTTTACATGAAATATTAAAATTTAATCATGCAAAGTTTTTTATTAGCGTTCCTTTAGTTAATTTTACTTTTAATCTCGAGGGTCAAGCCTTAAAAATGTAATTTATAAAACTCTAGAACAGGTGAAACATTTATATCTTTGTAATTGAACGGTTGGTAATATAGTAAGTAGTAATGAAATCTATGTAGTAAGAATGAAGAACAGAATTATTGGCCGACATTCTCTCAAGGGGTAGCTATTTTTTTTAAACTTGAGAATTTGAATAGAAAATTCGGTACGGATAACAACTATAATGTATATATCCATATCCATACTAATATTATAAATGCGAAAGTAACTCTGTCTGTCTGTCTGTTACTCAATCACCCAATTTGCATGAAATTTGGTATAGAGATATTTTGATACCCGAGAAAGGACATAGGCTACTTTTTATCCCGGGAAATAGGATAGGTTTTATCCCGGAAATCCCACGGGAACGGGAACTATGCGGGTTTTTCTTTGACTACGCGGGCGAAGTGGCGGGTGTAAAGCTAGTAATGTATATATTATAGTAGCATAATATTGAGATTTGGGGTGAAGCCAATGTTCAGGAATAGAAATGAAGCAACTGTAGGTATTGATTTATTCATTCAATTATTTACATTTTCATAAAAAAATGAAAATATAAAAAAATAGGTTTATGAATAATTTATAGTCATCAACAGGACTTTGATATAACCCAACCCCTACGGGGACGGTCCTGGGGCATACGCCGCGTTAGATCACGTGGTTGGTCTATCTAATGTCAATCCCATACATTTTTCCTTTTCTAACTTCGTTATCGTTTTTTAATTGTTACTTTGTCTAAGGCCCCTGAAGCATTCTCTACCATAAAAACTTGTTTATATTTCAATCCCTGAAGAGAATCCCTTATAATATGATTGTCGACTCAACTTTTAAATAACGTCAGCTTGCATGAAGCCTGAATGAAAACTTCCGTAGTTTTTTCCTGTTAAAAATTCATGTTTGGATTCCATAAAAATGAAGTTTTAAATAATAAAGAAAAGTTTTACTTCATTTAAATTTAATTGTATAATTTTTTTATCAGAAAAGTATAATTAGTTATATCATTCAAGGCTTATAATTTACTAGCTTTCCGCCTGCGGCTTCGCCCGCGTTTTCAAAGAAAAACCCGCATAGTTCCCGTTCCCGTGGGATTTCCGGGATAAAACCTAGCCTATGTTACTCGTGGATAATGTAGCTTTCGAATGGTGAAAAAATTTTTAAAATCGGTCCAGTAGTTTATGAGCCTATTCATTACAATCAAACAAACAAACAAAGTTTTCCTCTTTATAATATTAGTGTAGATTATTATAATCTACACGTCTTATAGATTTTTAAGAGATCATTAAGGATCAAGAGGCTTTTAATTATGGTAATAATTTTGGTAATAATTTTGATAGATTACATGGAGTGTCTCTTACCTACTTACCTACTTAAATATCTACAGGCGGCAGGCGCTAGAATGTTTTCTTTTATCCAAGTAGGTTCGGAATTGGTCTAATGAGTCATAATAGAGTTCTATTGAAGAACGAAATCTACTATATAAAAATAATTCGGGTTTTCCTTCCTGACGCTATAAGTCCAGAACGCACGAACCTATTTCCACGGTTTTGTATTCGTTGGAAAGGTCTCGGGCTCCGTGAGGTTTATAGCAAAGAAAAGGTGTCTCTGGTGGCGAAACGGAGTTCGCCCAGTTTGCTAGTGCTGTATAAATTTGAAGTTGTTAGATTTATTATCTTTAAAGTGAAACTTCTGCACGTGGAGAGTAAAATTTCAAGTCACGTTTGTCACGTCATGAGTAAGGCAGCAAAGAAGTTTCACTTTTGACACGTGTGTTCGGCATACAGGCTCTATTTTTATTTGTCTAAAAATAAATTTATTAGAATAACTCGCCGAATTCATATTCAATTTGATACGCTTTCATGCCTATTGAAGAAAAGTATAACAATAATAAATTTTTATCCAGTTTGAAATTAAATTTGTATTGCATTTAAATGCTTTGAGTAAAAATAAATCCAGTTTTTATAACACTCAAATTTTCGCAAAAGAGAATTATTTTCATGTAGCTTTTTTCTGTTATTGTTATTATATTAGGTACCTATTATTAGGTACTATATGTTCATAATAATATAATGTACAATTTTACAATTTACAATACAATTTATTACAATATAGAATTTATATTCATGTAAAAGTATATAAATATAAAAAAGGCTACTAAAAGAATGTGTACAAGCCGTTATGCCAATATGTTTCCCTAGCTAGGTTACTTGGCAACCTGTGTTTAGGAGAAACAGCTTGCCTCTAAAATAAATCCACAAAAAACCTCTTAGCATGTATTTAATTATAAATTAAAATTGATTACAATAGAAAGTAAGAAAAAAATATGTATAAATTTAAGGTGTGTAAGAGAATGGGTGTGTCATATGAAAGAGTGTCGTATGAATTTTATCATATTCTTTTATCGCCAATCGGTATAAGAATTAATTTAATTTCAATTCCATGTTAATATCATTTTTAATATGTTCTGATTATTTATTTATGTATACTTTATTGCTCTATATAATAATAATTAAAAAAATGGCAGTCTTATCGCTATATAGCGATTTCTACCAGACAACCAGACGTTACTATCTAACCATTTCTTTTGTCCACAGAACTGGGTCCAAATGGGACTCTGGCCAGGCGACCTACATGCAACTGTCGAATCAAGAATGGCGAGGGCAGTGGCAAGTGCTCAACTACCTCTATAAAGCAAATAAACATGCTACACCCGAATAGCATCAACAAGAATAATATTACAAATAGACGCTCCCCGTCTGTACGTTCCGGACTTTACTAATCCTTCGAGAAGGAACTAAATTTTTTGTCCTATTATTCTATCGTGATCAGTATAGGTTCTATGCTATATAATATATTGCTCGCGCAAGGACACAGGCTGCCTATGCGGGTTTAGGCGTACAACCACGCCGGTCAAGAGCATGTCTTCGGACATGCCGGTTTTCTTCAATGATTGCAGCTGTGGTGATATGAAATTCTGAATAATAAAATCACTGAGACATGTCCGATCTCATACATAACAAATAAGGCCCAAAAAAGAGGCCTTCACCACTGAGTGACTGCTGAGTTTAATATTAATAATAATAGTTAAAAAAAACTAAAAAACACGCTTTTTATAGAAAACCGAACTAAAAAATAGAAAATTTTATCAAATTAGTGTATTGTCATCGGTCCTCAATAAATCTACAAAGTTTGAACGAAATCTGGCCGTTTAAAGTGGGTCAAAATCGCGCCCAAAGAAGTCGGTTACAAACAAACAAACATACAGGTGAAGCTAATATAAAGCGTGTAAAAAAAACAGTGTTTCATGCATCAAGTTTCATCTTTATGGTGTTTGGTTCTATATGGGGCGGATGGGCTAAATTAACAGGAGCACTGTGAAGTGACTTTGACTGATGAGGTGGTAAAATGATGGTTTTAGAAGAAATAAAAATGTGTAATAAAATGAAACATTAGTGTGCCTACTGTGTACGTGTTTTTGTACAGGAAGGTTAGGAGAGATTTCTCGATATTAGGAATGTATAATATAGTTAATAATATAGGCGTATTAGATAACAAATAAGGCAGCTAATTTTATTTACTACCTAGATGTTTTAATAGTCAAGAAAGTTTTGTTAGATTCTGAATTTCCTAGCGACGAATCGTTGGTCTAATTGATTTTTCATACTTGGCATCTGTTTCCCAATATATTAATTTAATATCGCCATAGAAGTCATTAATACTGTGTACAAGAAGACTGCAGACAGAGTGGGCATTCAGATGAAGAAATGAAAGAGATTATTACCCTAGAGTGGTGTGATAATAATTTTTTTACACACACTGACTAATAATGGGAAATCTTTGTTACACTCAAAACCTCATTCACTTCAAAGTGAAATTCTATCACGAGTTTTGCATCATTTAGATAATTGCACATGTAAATAATCTCGAATCATCAAGTAATTTGAAGGTATTTAGCAACCTTCAAACGAAGTACAGGGTTGTTTGCTTCGTTAAAAAACATATTTACATTGCTGTTAATTCCCGGTTGTTTGCACCATTAAAATTGTCGTAATTTTGCCTTTTAGGAGTAACTTTTGAAACAATTATTTTATGTATATATTTGTATGTAGAAATGAAATGCGTTCATATTTGTGTTTTATTCTTTATTGCATTTATGATGTTTTTGTTCTTTGGAAATTTATGCGGGCCATTGTCGAGGTTTTTAAAGATAAAAACGGCAGCAGCAGTTTCATTTAATATCATATCAGATAACATTAAATGCTCTCGTTTTACAACATATTGAAAACAATAAAAGACCGTTTCTCAACTCAGGTTTGAACCACTGATATGCATATTTAACACTTTTTACTTATATTCGTACATTTTTTGTCATTTTAACTGAGATAAAAGTTAAATAGTATTCACCCAGAATTTATGAAACTAAATATTATAATCTCAAATCAACATATTCAATATTCATATCATAAAAGTTGTAATTTTTTATCTTTCAATTAAAATCGTTTGCAATTTACTATATCAACTTTGAAGCTGAATTAATGAGAAAAGTTCTGAAAACTAAAGTGAAACTTAATTATGGAGAAGCCTGAAACAGTTTTATTTTATCGAAGCTTTGATCTCAATATTTATTAATAATAAATCTTCATTCTATAATTTTAATAATATATGGGCTACATTTGTATGGATTTGAAACCAACCAAAATATTGAATTCATAGACTAGCCCATTCGTTTAATTATATTCTTTATATATTACTAGCGACCCGTTATATATTACTACTAAATACACTACAGAAAAACTGTGAACGTTGTATATAAAAACACAGAACTATAAAATTTCTGTGGCGGCCCGGCCGGCCGGTACCGCCGCAAACGGTACGTCCCGCAATTTTTAAATCTGTAATATCTTCGAAAATATTCACTTAAATCACACGGTGTAAAGGGCCATATAGATCTATATTAAATGAACAATGTATTCAAGGTATTTAATTGGTTAAGGATTAATGCTGTATTGGTTAAAATCGCTTCGAAAATTAGCCATTATTTGTCGTAAAAAGTAAATGACAAATAAAGTTATTGTGGGTTATCCATAAGAGATAGACATATACCATCACGGACTTTTCTGTAGACCTTTTCAATGTGTACAATACTTAGTACATTATTTTGATAAAACTCATAGGGTTCAGCCTACGTTTGCAATGTAAGCGGAAAAAATGTAATTATTTACGACATCACATTAGAAACCTCAAAAATAACAGTACTTCTCCACTATTTAATGGATGTCATTATACATATAAAGCTTCCTCTTGAATCACTCTATCTATTAAAAAAACCGCATCAAAATCCGTTGCGTAGTTTCAAAGATTTAAGCATACAAAGGGACATAGGGACAGAGAAAGCGACTTTGTTTTATACTAAGTAGTGAAGCTACACACTATAAGCACTAAATCATTTATTCGACTCTTATTTCGTCTAAATACTAAATAAATTACCCATAAATAAATCGAGTTAGTATGAAAAGTCAAATTTCTAGGTATTAAATGTCGAGTCACGATAATACGTTTGCCTCATTAGATTTAATTCGATTTGACTATAATTGCTTATTTATTTGCTCTAATTATTTTCTGATTCAAGCCTTATAATTGCATTTTATTCAAAATCTTCGATAATAGGGGTCGATGAAAGAAGATGAAAGAGAAGGTCATTCTTGTTGGTTTTTTTTTTTCTTTAGATCATATTTGTAATTAATTAAATAACCACGTTTAAAATTGTATGAAATTTCTATCACCCAAAAAGCTGGTTCGGATTTTGCTCAGTCGTATCTTTAGTGATTGAAAAAGCGATAAATCTAACAATATTCAACCCATCATGTTAAATCGTAATAGTCAAAAATGATAGTCATTTTTATACTTCTCACCTAAAAACCTTTTGATAATCATTTTCCTTTGCTTGAAATATTTTCTGTTTCGAATATAAAATAAAAAATGGCGACTGTAATAATCATGCAAGATCACTATTATCTACGATTAATTTTGTCGGACACAGATGGCTAGGAAATTCAGAAAGCTAAGTAACTAATAGTTTAATATATTTATTCCATAGTATTATTAAATAATTTAAACAAATACCTAAATATCTTAACAATAAGAAAATTAACTTAAGAATCAAATTTGAAAAGTATAATTGTATTGAGTAATTTAAATAAAATGTATGTGATATTAGAATTATTTATTAACGAATAATAAATAATTCGTTAAGCGGGCTTATGAAAAGATTAAAGTTCTAAAAGGGGCTGGAACTTTATAATTATATAGAAGACTGCATGAATGTTGATTCTTTATCCGGCATTTATTTGGAAATTCGAAAACTTTATAAGCTATTAATACAGATAATAACAAATCAAATCAAATCGTTTATTCATCATAAATACAATTAAATACTTAATTAATTAAACCTATAAACAATTATACAAGGATATTATAATAGAATCTGTTGATTAAGATATGAACTGTAGGCCTACACTAAGACAGCTTGTATCGTAGGCCTGCAACTCTTCCAAATTGCAAATAAGGTAAGTGGTACTCATTATAATTATTATAATAGGTATTAAAACATTCAAAAGGATAAAATAGTGCTCAATTTTAGTATTAGTTTCCTCGTTTTATAAGCGCTAATTTGCATTGTATTTATTATATGAATGCGAATGGTGATTAAGATTATCCTTAAAGATTTGAAGTGAATATCTATTTGTATGTTTAGGAACTGAAAATATCGTACTCAAATTTTAATTATTTTAAAGAGATAATATGTTTCTACCTAGGTACACTATTCTTGAAAATCTAGTCAAAATGAACAAAGTCGGGGCAATGAACTAGTATAGAATGAGAACATGCTTTTACTTTCTCTACCTACAAATTGTAAAGATGTTTTGCTGAACGTTATCTTATTTAATGTAAACGCTGTTTTTCTTGTAAATACATATTTATAAAACACTATCTGAATACTGTCTGTTATTAAAACTTGATGTCATAACATTTGTAAAAAATAAAGATGAATATAAATGCTTTTGTTTTTCTTATCCCCTTCCTAGATCCCTCATATTGTAATAAGTAACTTTGTCTATCTGTTCCTTCGTCACGGCTAAACCACTGGACCGATTTTGATGAAATTTGATACAATTGTATTTTGTAACTATTCAATTACTATTTTTAAACTTCAAGAACTATTTAAACTTCATTCTGTTTTCACTGATCCAAAATATACATAAATATAGCTATAGTTTGGCCAATCTATATTAAAAAGCTTAAGTGTTTGTTGTTTGTTTGAACGCGCTAATCTCAGGAACTACTGGTCCGATTTGAAAAATTATTTCGGTGTTATATAGCCCATTTATCGAGAAAGGCTAACGAGTATAGGATATATTATATCATTACGCTAAGACCAACAGGAGCGGAGCCACGCGGGTGAAACCGCGAAGCGCAGCTAGTTATACATATTTTTTTTGGCGGAAAGGATGCATGCGGGTTCGAATCCCGCCTCGTGATCGAATTTTTTCCGTTTTTTTTTAAATTTATAAATTATACACGAATAAAGAAAAATTAGTTATAGTTTGCTAAAGTTGAGTTGACCTAAAATGGGATAAAAATAGAGATGAAAAACTCTGGTCTCTAATCTCTATCATAGTAACATAGTTCGTAATTTCCAGAAAACAAAAGGAAATTAGATTAATAAATATGATAAATATATTGTCATTGTATATAACGAGTAAAACATAAGGTAAATATATATATGTCGTGGCCATATCGTAAATTTGCTCATTTCATGAAATGATTGGCCATTTCACGAAATGGTCGCATTTCGTGAAATGGCCAATTTAGTTTGGCCACATCATGATGTGGCTTGAGCAGATCAATGATAAGAAATCGTTTCACGATATGGAACTAAACGCGCGGTTTTTTCATGAAATAATCAAAATTATTTGATCATATCGTAAAATAGTTACATTAATCATTGGTAGAGGCGCTGCAAGCTCTGTGTTTATGTGATAAGATGGCGGCCGCTGGCGAAAATTTAATTATTCGCAGTTAAAAACTTCATAATTCGTTTAATAACAATATGAAGAAAGTCATAGCATAGAATTTACGACGGTTCGAGTACTATGGAAAATATGGATATCTTATATGTATTGAAGAAAAAATGCGTCTTAAATTTAATAATTTAAGACGCATTTTATCTTTTAGGATAATATATATTTATATTATATCCTACTATAGTATTATAAATTGTTTGTTTTTTAAAAAGCGATCCGCTTCTGGCACTCGCCGGCCGCTGCCGCGGCACGCTCGCTTTGCTCGCTCGGCTCGTGCGTTGTTTATCAAAGTCTAACCTAACCTAACCTAACTGTTTTTTATTGCAAAAACGATTCGCTTCTGGCATTCGCCGGCCGCTGCCGCGGCACTAACTTAAATGACATTAAACAAGTTTTTAGAATATTCTGAATTTTTTTAATATTTTATGGACTCTTTATATTTTATACGATCTGGCCAAATGTGGATGGCCAAATCGTGAAACGTTGACGATTTAACGATCTGATCAAACTATGTTGGCCATTTCATGAAATGCGACCATTTCGTGAAATGATCGATCATATCATGAAATGAGCAAATCTACGATATGGCCACGACATATATACCATAACGTAAATTAACGTCTTGTTACATTATAGTTTATTACATTACATCTTAGTTCTTACATTACATGATAATATCATAGGAAATGACTATAGAAACATCAAAGGTAACGACAAAACAAAAGTACTTAAATAGAAGTTAAACTTTCATTTTAATCCATCAGTCCTCGGAATCACAGACACAATAGAAAATCTATTGTGTCGCGCCCCGATCGGGGCTTACGGTGGTCAATGGGTTAAAGCTGTAAAACAACTGTTGTCCAATTTGACTATAAACTAAAGGCTCTTTATTCACTAAACTTTTATATGACGAACAAATTCATTATCTTAAATTTAATAATGTCTATCTTACGCTTGAAGACTAATTTTATTAATAACTAGCATTCCGCCCGCGGCTTCTCCCGCGTTTTAAAGAAAAACCAGCATAGTTCCCGTTCCCATGGGATTTTCGGAATAAAACCTATCCTATGTGTTTATCCAAGTTACCATCTATATGTGTGCTAAATTTCATTGTAATCGGTTCTGTAGTATTTGCGTGAAAGAGTAACAAACACACACACATCCTCACAAACTATCGCTTATAATATTAGTAGGATAGGATTAAAACAAAGACCAGCAATAATGCAGCGAAGCCTGAAAATAAACGTTCTTAGTAGTTAGTGTAGTGAGTTATATTTCACGACTTTAACTTCAGGGGAAAATTTAATGTGTAATTGAAAAGTTATAAAAAAATGTAATCGTTCGCACCTTTTTTTTTTTTTATAGTGGGGAAATCTTCCAAAGATACCCACGGCCCCCGGGGAAGGAGCCGTGGGTTATGTCGGATTCTTACCGACTAAAACCCCACTGTGTTCCGTCGAGCCGCTTTAATGATGGGGCCGCGGGTATTTGTTGGAATTCTTCCGCGACGCACCTGCGTTCCATTCCATTCCATTTCTCGTATCGATAAAAATATATATTTAATAATTGCATTGTTAAACGTAAACAAGAATATATTTCATCGTTACACATGAAGGGAACTATAAAATATTTTGGAAATGACCCCACAACGTTTCAATAGGTTAGTAGGATAATGCTTACTACATTAATAAAATTTAGGTTCGATCCCCTTGATTAGTCATGTCACGTCAGTGAAAATGTATCGACGACCAGTGACAAGCCGAAAAGCGTGATATGAATACAAAACAGATAATCTATATTACATTACATTGCTGCATATATTAGAACGGGGTCATGCGTTCATAAGATGACGACGCAATGTATGTCGCGGTCTGTCAATTTTCCGTTAATTTATTCTGATACTGGCAACCTATTACTGTTTCGCTTCTACAGCGGATCCGGTTTCCACAGACTATCAATTTTTATTTCCCGCGTCTTTTGACGTTTATAGATGACAAGGATCGACGTGTGAAGCTATTTTTGGATTCGCTTGGGTGAATTTAGACCAGCCCTTGTTAATATTTTTCTGTATCGATATTAAAATTTATATTGCGAATCGAATATGACACGATATTAATAACCAAGCCATATATATTCAGCCGACTGCAACCTTTTTAACAATCTTCGCTTACATGCAGAGGTTGTACTCAAAGCTTAGGCTCGAACAAATTTGTTAAATAAACATTTAATTAAATACAGTTTCCATTACTAAGGTCATAAACTAACCCTTGTAAACAAACTGCGCCTAATTTATATTTAACCCACGTAGCACTGGGCTCCTTAACAATTTACCCTTGTTGAGTAGTGCTGCTGCCCCCAAGGTTGCCCAAATAATAATGCCTTTCCTTTAATCACTTTATTACTCTTCACAATATATGTGTTGTTAAAACTAGCCGTCAAGCACTACTAAATAATAATTCTAATAAAATGTAGAAAGCGTCGGGGAAACAATGTGGACGCACACATATACAAAAGCTCGGTCAGCGAATTGCATATGTGTGTCCCTACAACTCTCATTATAATAAGCCATTTCTCCAAATGAATTTCGGGTAGTCAGTCACTAGTAATATTATGAACTAGCTTTGTTATGCAGTTTTACCCGCATTGCTCCGCTCCTGTTGGTCTTAGCGTGATCATAATATATAGCCTACAGGCTTCCTCGATAAATGGGCTATCCAACACCGAGAGAATTTTTCAAATCGGACCTGCAGTAGTTCCTGAGATTAGCGCGTTCAAACAAACAAACAAACAAACTCATCAGCTTTATAATATTATATAGTATAGTTTAAAAAGTTTTTGTTACTCTTTCATGCAAAAACAGCTTCGGAGCTGCATTAAATTTGGTAAAAATTAATTATAGCCTGGATAATGGATTAGCAATGGATTAGGATTTGTATTGCTAGTTTATTTATATTTGAGTTAGTAATGTAATAATTAATTAACGTTTTCTTTATAAAAGAGAAGAGATTCATTATATCAGAGCGTCTACTGTATAGCATTAATTAATTTAAAAGGGGAGTTAATAAATCCACGCAATGTTGTTGCTTGAGAAAAAGGTATAAGTTGTTTTTTGGGATCACTTATGTATCTTATTACGTAAATGTTAGACTGTAAGTATACGATAATATTAAAATGTCACCTGTAAACTTTCAAATACGGGCAATTAGAATGCATTTTTAAAATGGTAGTTTCAAACGTTATTCGACGAATGTTTTAGGATTGAAAAATTAGCCCTTATTCAATATTAAACAAATCCTAAGTTTTTTATATCTTTAGTTAATAGTAAAAGCTGAGACCTTGCCAGTTCATTTTCACAAAGAAGGTTGTACACGTGATTGGTTTATTTCACGACTTTAACCATTTCTTACGGTTATAAAAAAAAGTTGTGAATAATATTATTTCTTGCACAAGTTTTTCCGTATTTTCATTATAACTTCTTGTAGATAAAGACCAAGAAGCTAAAAAAAATTGACTTTTCTTACCTATTTTGTGTGGAAATGATAGCAGTGTAGAAAACCTAATAAACTGAGATGATAATATTATGAGTTAAGTTGTTTCTACAGATAGGTATATCCAACTACTGGCGTCACGTATTAGAAAACTTATGGTTATATTTAAAAAGCTTCGCTCAATTGCTGACCAAGATGTTTTGAAAAAAGTGTACTATGCAATATGTCAATCAGTGCTTTCTTATTGCATTCAATCGTGGGGTGGGGAAAACTCCTACATATTTCCAAGAGAGAAATCATTAATAAAACATTTATTTTAACCTTTAAACACTATAGCAATTCTCATGTTATGTGTTTTGTGGAATCTGAATTTTTACGATTTAAATTATTGTAAGTGTTTAACTAATATTCTGTAGTATTTTTTTATACGATTAATTTAATTAAGTAAAATTTTAAGGACCTTCCATCAAACTATTATAATATTATACTTCGGGCACCAGTTCTCATAGGGTTGCCTAATTTATTATGTTTGTAAACATTCATTGTAAAGTTTTTAACTCTTGTGAGAGAAATAAATAATTTTTTTTATATATTTCGGTTTTTAAATAGTGTGTGTAGGTAAGTTGGTAGGTATGGTTACAGCCATAGAAGCTTTTTTTTTACAAATATATTTTTAAGTAATTTTTGAAGAAATAATATAAAATTATTCCTCAAGTCAAAACAGAAAACGATATTTCGATATCGTTTCGAATATATTTAACGAGATCACATTACACATAGATGATTCAATTACTAGAACGGCTGTTGGAAAAAAATATTAATTCTTCATATGTTTACGCTCCGAAAAACGGTTTAGTTGCCACGCCATGGGATTTCCCGCCAAAATTATATTACTGTCAACATCACACAATAATAAGGAAAAAAATGTAATACAATTTTGGAATAATTGTATTGCGTCTGCCACCTGTAAGACATTCTGAAGCAACTATTCTTCATGAGATGATAAATAGTTATATCTCTTTTTGTAGTAAAATTAAGTTGGTATGTATGTTTGTGTTCATTACTCCAGAATATTTTATAAGTTGGTTGTGACTTTTTGGTTTTTATTGAACTAACTTTCTGTCCGCGGCTTCGCTTATTATTTTCATAAAATATTTCTACATGACGTGTTGTATACACAGTTGGGTAATACAATATTTGGTATTTAGATTTTTCCACAGTCCACTATATTATAATTTATTTATTTTAACCAGTTTGTAGAAATGCAGTGAAATTCAATTTTCGTATAAGGCATCTTCAGGGAACCTTCGCAGTTAGAGCTTCAGATCTAAGTGTAATCTCGAATATTCCAATTTGCTAGCGCTTCTGAAACTAGGTGTAGTTTCATTATACTGATAACTAAGTACCACACTTTAGGGCTTTTGATTTAGTCGGATTAACATTCCCCTGTGGGTTATGTAATGAAATTAAATTACTACATAGTATAAAACAAAGTTGCTTTCTCTGTCCCTATTTTCCTATGTCCCTTTGTATGCTTAAATCTTTAAAACTACGCAACGGATTTTGCGGTTTTTAATAGATAGAGTGATTCAAGAGGAAGGTTTTAGTATATAATTTATTAGGTTTTAGAGAAAGCGGGCGAAGCCGCGGGCGGTAAGCTAAGTATATCTATGTAAGACTTAAATAAGTACTTACTTAGTATACTTATTATATTATTATACATAGAATACATAGAATCTCATCAGCAATTCACTATCAATCAATTTACGATTACACGACTCTAGTCTCTATCTATTACAGTTCACACAAAAAACATTTTCCTACTAAAAAAAATATTCCTTAAACAAGAGTCCAATAATTAGTGCCCATAGACGCTATCCCGGTTCGGAAATGAGTGGAGAAAAATCGTTCGTTCGAAAACGTTCAAGCTATTTCTATTCTTGCTACAGATTAAAAATAGATTAATCTCCGTTACATTTCTGAACACAATTCGTCACTTTTAGTGTGTTTAATATAGTGATACACATATGAAGATGTTGGAATTAATAACTTTAAATTGACGGTTAAAAAAATCCGGACATGTTTCAGTAATAGTTAAAGGTGGTGTGTTTTACAAATTTCAATTTTTCAAACCTTTTCAAGTTTTAAATGATTTTATCCA
This sequence comes from Colias philodice, assembly GCF_061535455.1. Lineage (NCBI taxonomy): Eukaryota > Metazoa > Arthropoda > Insecta > Lepidoptera > Pieridae > Colias > Colias philodice. The sequence goes on along the minus strand of NC_143095.1, from coordinate 10,429,565 downwards.
CGATTTCAGCGAAAATACATGGTCAAACGTAATTTTTTCATAATATTTTTTTAAACAATGAAACAATGGAGTGCACAAAAATTTTTTGGGTAAACATTGCAATTTATAGCTCAATAAACAATACCACATCGATCATATTAATTCATTCACTATAACTCTAATCCAAGGTGAAAACCCCCAGGCGCTCCACTATATTTTTATTTTTTATTTGATTTTTTACATACATCTATTTATTATCCTTACAGCTATTTTATTACAATATTTATAATCATTCTGTTACAAAACAATACGCCTATAAAAAGGAATACCAATGACAAAACAGTTGTGACAAAATAAGTTTACATTTAATGCTAACAAAAATCGAAGAAGACGAAAAAGTCCATTATAATATGTGTGTTACAGACATGATTATAATAAATAGTTAAGAAGAATATCGTAAAAGCAATTATATTTTAATCCTCTAGTTTATGATATTATATTGAAGTAATTATATGAATTAAATTAAATATCAGACGAATTAATAAATATAAGACGAAGCATGAAATTTTCAAAAGTAAAATAAGACAAATAAAAAGCCTTAATGTTTTACGATTACACAGTATTGCAACTAAACACATGTTAAATATCAATGCGTACTAAATAAATACAATATAATTAACAAGCAAAACAAAATAATATTATGGTACGGGAGCTATTAACGTTTTAAAAAAAGTCATTTTAGTATAGTTGGGTTTTTGATATACTGTTTCTTTTGCTATTTCGGTTAGAGTCCGGGCTGTCTGGCTGGCGGTAGTAGTTGCGTTTATTAGTGCGCACAGGAAAATATCCGTAATTTAAAGTCATTTATTAACACGTAATTTTTAATCTTTTGCCTTTAGATAGATCCATCAGAAATATTTTTTTATTGCAAGACGTTTTTTTCGTTGTTAAATGGTGCCAGACGCAATTTTTTATTTCAAAATAATTAAAATGTCATCGAAATAAGTGAAATTACATCAACATGAGTCCGCTTAAAAGGTAAGTAATAACTTTATTACTTATATTATATTATCCTTTTTAAAGTGAAACTTTTATTACATCGTCTCAAACTTTTTGGTCTGTGTAGCGCATGTCGCGTGACGGTCGGCTGCCGAGTAGGTATAAAGCAGTGTTCGGAACCGTACGATAATTATCGTACAAATACGATAATTTTGTGCCTAAGTTTCACTTTTACCGTGGTTTCATAAAACCACACAACATTTTTAATACTTATATTGAATAATTAGTAAACTAATATTTTTATTAGATGGTTTCATATTTATTACACTTTTGGGTATTAATATGAATTTGATGATATTTGGTTTTTATCAAGTTTACATTAACGTCCTATTTGAGGTTCGTTGGGAAAAGGAGGCACCATGGTAGATTGTTGCTAAAAAATTGTAAATAGTAAAATGAATATTATACATAGTATATCCTTCACGGGGACTCATGTTGATGGAATTTCACTTATTTCGATGACATTTTAATGATTTTGAAATAAAAAATTGCGTCTGGCACTTTTAACAACGAAAAAAACGTCTTGCAATAAAAAAAAAAAATTGTTTCTGATGGATCTATCTAAAGGCAAAAGATAAAAAATTACGCGTTAATAAATGACTTTAAATTACGGATATTTTCCTGTGCAGATAAGATGCGCACTAATAAACGCAACCACTGCGGCCAGCCAGACAGCCCGGACTCTAACCGAAATAGGAAGAGAAACAGTATATCAAAGAACCAACTATACTAAAATTCTCTCTTGTCAACGTTGGTAGCTCCTATACGATTATGCTTATAAGGGTGCACTCACACACATCAGTCACCGTCACGGCACGTCACCGGACAGGATTAAAAAAAAATATGTATCAATAGTTCTAGTATGACTCTGTTCCCACACGACAGTCGCCGGCACGAAATCTATCAGTGACGTCACCGGTCAGGCACGTCAAATAATCTTTCCATACATGTATCATACTTTTATCCCCACTCACCCGGTGCCGTCACGTCTCAGTTCAGTCAGCGTCGTGCTACCGTCAATTGCTACATGTTCTCTAGCGTGACACACGTCTAATCACTGACTAACCTGATGTATGTGTTCAATGATTCAGTCAAACCGGCGACGTGACTGACGGACAACATGACGGTGACTGGTGTTTGTGGATACGTACACAAACCGTCACCGATCAGTCATCGGTGACTTGACGGTGACTGATGTGTGTGAGTGCACCCTAAATCAGTAACTAGCTTTGATTCTCCGAGGAACGCTTTTATTAGAAGGAATATCGTTAAACTAACAAAACAATAAATTGAAGATACTGTTAATGAGGATTTGCTTCAAAGAAAAATTCAAAGATGAAAGTCTCCAATCTTTACATAGAAGTTATTCTTAGCGCTACTCAAAATCTATCTTGATCACTTCAAAAAAATATTTATAGACAAAATTATTAACTTCTAGTATAGAGTCACTGCTATACACATTCTCATGAAATTTGAAAATGTTTAGAAGAAATTTCCATTTTCATCAAAAAAAAAGTGTATGCCGAGCCACGTATCAGAAGTGAAACTTATTTGGCAAGATTCAAAGATACCAAAATCGTCGCCTTGCTCCATAACGTGACGGTATTGCAATGACGCGACCTTGAAATTTTACTCTCAACTCGCCTAAAGAAGTTTTACTTCAAAGTTCAAAATTTCGAAACCAAAATCGAACCAATTTTAATCCTACTTCCATATTTTAAAGTTGATTTTTATTCGTATTTATTCAAAAAGGGTGAATAGGTTTTTTATTGTAAAGGGAAATTTAATTTAAACGGAATATTTTTATTTGAAATGTAACGAACAGAATGTGTATTTGCTCAAATCCTATTCGTACACTGGTTTTAACCTTTTACGTAGCGTTTTTAAATCCATAAAAAGATGAAAAATAAATATGAAAGAACAAAGGCAATTGTTTCCATCAGCCGTAATAGCATATTGTACGTTATTTTTACATTAATCTTTAATGGACTACGTGTATAAAATTAAATTTAGTACATGTTAGTTGTTACTCGGTAAACTTGTAGTTTGCTAATAGCAAAGGATTTTTTATCTGTCTCTTGTTTCGATTTCACTAAATAATTGTGATGTGCTAATCGTAGATTTAAAATGTGGCTATTTGCCAGAAGTTAATTTTTATTCGCTATTTTATGTGTAACATTATTTACTGCAGATCGAATATCGTTGTGGTTAGGAATAGACTTTATTTTGGACTTTGGAGCATTATGGAAGAAAATATGTTTGAATGTTGGTAACTAGTAACTTAAAAATTCCTATAGCTATATTTTCTTATATTATTTGAAAAGTTCTGATTTGAATGCTATGAAACTTAATATCAAATTCAATTGTTGGACTGGTTTCAAAAATTATTTCACAAGAGAAAGACATATAATATAATATATATGTATATACCTAATATTATTATTCCTGAGTGACAAACAGAAAAAGATATTGACATATTTTGTACTAGCTGTGCCCCGCCGTGCTCCGCTCCTGTTGGTTTTAGCGTGATGGTATAAAGCCAATAGCCTTCCTCGATAAATGGGCTATCTAACACCGAAAGAATTTTTCAAATCAGACGAGTAATTCCTGAGATTAGCGCGTTCAAACAAAGAAACTTTTAAGCTTTATAATATTACATAGTATAGATAAGTACATATGTCAGGAAAATCCGGGTGGTGCAGTTGTTCAGTTAAATTTAATGATGATTAATCATGTTTTCCTTGTTGTAACTCTTATTTGCATATGATTTATGATCCGTACAAAGTAATTTTGAAGATATTTCGTCCTTATTATTCGTAACTCAATCACATGGGAAATAAAGGACGTCATACGATTTCTGATTCTGTATACCGTACGTATTTTCTACTTTGTATCAAGTTATGGTGAAAATGGATTCAATTATGAAACATTTTTTATTCATTTATGTATCGTAATGAGTGTCTGCGATCACTTCCTGTTAAGTTACCTCAAAATGAATAAAAAAAAAAAAGTGTGTGCGTGTAACCTTTACGCGCGATTGAAGTAAAACTTCTTTGGCGTTGACGACATATATCACTGAAATGATTAAATATTAACTTAAATAAATAAATAAATATTATATTATAATTTAATTATATTTATTATTCATGTGCTTTACAAAGATTATTTAAATGTTATATTAATATTATTCATTCGAAACAGGTAATTGAATGTCATAATAATTTCTTACGTACGAAATTATAGGTTTGTGGTAACTATAATGTGAAACATAAATTTTACTCTCTAAATTTGCTACTTTTCTTGAAAATACAGCATCTATCGTTGTACCGAAACGCGTTGTTGAATGAAGTCGAGAAGTATTCATAGATAAATCAAATTTTTCTTCTAAAAAATCAATTAACGGCTGAGATTCCTGAGAGCGAAAATTAACATTAAAATCTCCAGTTAGAATCATCGGTAATTCATGATAATTACTATTTAAAAGTCGAGAACCTTCAATTGTGAAGTGAAGTAATTGCTGATGAATAAATTTTATGATATTTGTCAGGCTAGTATTTGTAGAAATGTTACGGCTAAAGGTAGGTGAGAACATAAACTTAAGATTAGCCGGCTAAACTTAGGTTTATTTTCGACGAGGTGTTAATGTTAGTTTGTTCTATCTTTAGCCGGCTAAACTTAAGTGTAACCGCAGGCCCGTGGCTAAAAATGTCGGGGTGGGTAGATTTGGTTACTATAATACATGTAAGGAACAGGGCGAGTGTTTTCTGGCACTTCGCCGGCTGCTGCCGCAGCACGCTCGCTGCGCTCGCTCGGCTCGTGCGGGTCTTAAGAGTTCTAACCTAACCTAACCTAGCCACCAGCTTTCTGCCCTGAGTCGGGGTGGGTAGATTTGGTTACTATAATACATGTAAGGAACAGGGCGAGTGTTTTCTGGCACTGTGCGGGCCCCTCAAGCCCTCCACCGGCCCGGCGCTAACCAAATCTACCCACCCCGACATTTTTAGCCACGGGCCTGCGGTTACACTTAAGTTTAGCCGGCTAAAGATAGAACAAACTAACATTAACACCTCGTCGAAAATAAACCTAAGTTTAGCCGGCTAATTTATGTTCTCACCTACCTTTAGCCGTGACAGAAATATAAATAACAACGATAATCACAGGTTGGTCATTCGTATTAACACATCGAACCAAGGCGATGTCACCAATTTGTGAAACCTCATCGGAAATTTGTGATAATATCGTTTGTGAAATATTTTGAATTGGTGTTACATTGTTCAGTGTATCTGTAGATGAATGATATACAGCTACTCCACCAGCAGTTGAGTTGGGTCGTTTGTATTGGGTAACGCAATAAAAATTTTCAATAAGAATTTGTTCGTCATTTTTCATCCAAGTTTCGGAAAATAACAGCAATGTGGACATTTTTAATACTTTATCATTCAGATCAGAAACATGAGCACGTAAACTTTGGCAGTTGAAGGAAAATAGTGTAATGTTACTCTCATTTACAAGGTTATATAATTCTTCCTGTTGTGTTATTAGGCGAGAATTTGAAAGTCTTTCAAATTCACACTGTAAATCAACTATTCCCCCTGGACGCTTTCTTCCATGATAAAATTTGTTGTCATCGGTGTTTGAGACAATGAACAATCCATTTATATCAGTTACTCGTGATAATGCTACATATAACAGCTGCTGACTGTGACTTTTATTGTATTCATAAACGATTTGATCAAAAGTACCACCTTGAGACTTATGTATTGTAAGCGCACAAGCAGATACTAATGGAAAGTGATTTCTTTTATGCAAATATTGTCTTATTTCTATTCATTGGTACAGATGACGATCTTCATAAAATTGGGACTGCTGTTCTACTAATGTTTAGAGTTTGAATATGATGGGCAGCTTTTTTCCTAATTTTCTCTCCTATCTTACCAGGAAACTCAAGCCAGCGTATGATGTTATCACTGTCATCACGTTCAATATACACTAACTTTCCAACACAACCGTTGGCTAAGCCATCAGATACATCAATATTGGTTGTAATAATGTAAAATTTGTTAAGAACTAATATGATTTCATAAGGCGATCCTCCTGTATCAATAACTGACATTTTATGAAATTGTTGGCGTACATATGCTTCTTGTTCAACTGAATGACAACCTATATACATATCTGTTGCTATGGAATATGGATACTACTTTGTCTTCAGCAATATTTAAAATAGATTGATTATAATCCGCAACATGTTTATTTTTATTTTTAATTTACTTATTTTAAAAGTAATAAATAAACAAGTATATTTAGAGATTTTCAAAAAATTTTGCAATTTAAAATAATGTTTTTAAAACTGTTGAATTTTTCATTCACTTTGCTATTCACAATTGATCCGTTTGAAAATTTGAAAATAAATAATCCTAATTGATTATGATATTTGCCAATAGCTGGCGTATAAGTCAAGAAGCGTGTAGTATATGACATATACTTACAACCAATCAGAATTATTATTTTTAAATGGCGGAAACTACACAGACTATAGTAAGCGTTACTTCCGTCAGAAAAAAAATCTGAGTTACTCCCTAGTCGCGCCTAAAGAAGTTTTACTTCAAAAACGTGTAAAAATATAAAATTATATTATGAATTTTGAAGCTTCGTTGTTTTACAAACGAAACCGGAATCATGAAATCGAATTAAAAAGCTTTATTTTGATATCATCCCTGCAGTAGTGCTGTCTAGAAACCAAGAACAATGGACAACATTAAAAATAACTGGAACGAAACGTTTTTATCGATAGAATGAAAATAAAACCAAAAAGCGAAAAAAACTGCCTTAAACAAATCACTTAAGAAACTGTTTTTATTCCTATTTATATGGAAGAATGTGATTGATAGCGATTTTAAATCCTGTAATTAATCAAATAAAACAATTTGTTTCTACTAAGCTAAAAAAATCCGTGTAACGAAACGTAATACATCTATTGGCTGCTTTGAAAGACGTCAGATTCTTCCTGTCGTAGTTGTAATGTTTTTAACATAAACAATGTTTTTATTTCCTATTTTAAAATGTAATTGCTACAACTTAAGAGCGTTTAATATTACAACAGAACATGAATAATAGCATAGCTGTGCAAATGGCTACCTATCCTAATATTATGTACCTACTCCTAGTCATAAATCACGTACCTACCTACCTACTTAACTAATAATTTCTTATTTAATCAGTTTTCCCGTTCGCTAAAATCGTATAAGGTCCAGAAACTTGAGGTACACACACTTATATCACTTATTTTCTATACTATTTATAACCAAATCGGGTCTCTGTGTTTGTGGTAACTTCGCTGTTTCCGATTTCCGAGCTTGGAATCGTGACAATGTATGTGATGTTTTCTAATATTTATTTATTCATTCATTTAAATATATTGTACCCAACGATTCGGATGGGTCACACAAAACAAATCGCTCATTATCAGTTAGTTTTTATGTAGGAATGAGGTGAATGTTTGCACATCGTGTTTCTAAAGATTCCGGTTAAAACATGTAAAAGTAATGTCACCACTGTAATCTGGGGACTTCAAGGAACAAATTAACACACATTTCATTAATATACGCTAAGAAATTGAGGTGGGCCTATTCTCCAAACAAAAAAAATCGTCTCCTTTTCACCCCATTGTTATAAATGTAAACATAAAACAGGATATTATAATTAAAATCCCAAACCCTTCCTCAAAATGGACAGACGTTGAAGGGTCGGAAATTTTAAGATGTTCCAAGCTATAATGGATGACTAATTTGTTTATGGACGCCCAATAAAGACGGAATTATATCCATTTATCAACTGACTTCAAAAAAGGAGGTTCTCAATTCGATTGTATTTCTATTTATTCAATATATTATTATCTTAGGTTTCAGGGGTTTCGACTGGGTGATACCATTTTGATGATATTTTTTAATTGAATACTATTATTATTATAATATTACCTTGTTCAGTGTCCACGTCGGGGAAACATTACTTAAGTAATAGCCAATAGTTAGTTAACAAGGCAATTGGTGCGTTCAACCATGCGTATATAAATTTAATTGTTAACAGTTGAAGGCAATAACAATTCACACCGAAAATATTGCTTGATTGAAACATAATAATACGGAAGAAATATTAATTAACATATCACATGCCCGAAAGAACGTAATTTTTTTTCAAAAAATTCCAATTCTAAAAATGAAAGCGACGATTTTTTTTTATTTAACAATGAGAACAGACGCTATGGTTTAAAATTTAGAACGATTTTTTTTTCTTTTTTTAAGAGAACCAGTCCACAGACACGTATAACATGCTAATTCCATTTTTAAATTTCATACATTTTTACCAGAAATTAGGCGTCTAATTTGAAATAATGTATCATATTTTGTTTTTCAGGGTACTTTGTGCAAAGGTCATGGATATCGTAATTCTCTCTATTATAATGGAAAACGTCCGTTAACAGGCAACAAGATAATTATTATTTATAATGCAAACATAAACCCGTCTATTACGCACTCATCACATTGTATGTTTTAAAACAACAGTAACGTTACGGCCTTTAGCATTTTTTATTTCATTTAAATACAGCTTTTATTTGTTGTTAAATATTTTATGACTTTGAATTTATTGTGTTAATACTAAATAGGAAGTAAAATTATATAACTAACAACATAATATAAACAACATAAATAGTTTAAATACGTTAGGTTTATTTTATTAGTAACTAGCTTTCCGCCTGCGGCTTCGCCCGCGTTTTCAAAGAAAAACCCGCATAGTTCCCGTTCCCGGGGGATTTCCGGGATAAAACCTAGCCTATGTTACTCGTGGATAATGTAGCTTTCGAATGGTGAAAGAATTTTTAAAATCGGTCCAGTAGTTTATGAGCCTATTCATTACAATCAAACAAACAAACAAACAAAGTTTTCCTCTTTATAATATTAAATTGTAGATAGACATGCATTATTATAGGTAGGTACTTGTAAACTAAAACATTTTCATTTTTCATTGAAATAAATAAAAGTAAAATAAATAAGAATAAAGCTAGAAGCGTTCATGTAGGTATAATATATTAAACCCTCTACTTGGACAACACTTATGAAGCATTTTATCAAATAATACACCTATTCGTAACTGAACTTTGCTTGTGGTTTTTTTCAGAAGAAACTCTATGGATCAATTTATTTCTCGAAATTTAAGTCAAACAATGTTTATTACGAAAAAAAGTCAAACATACAGGTCCTACTATTGATAAACCCCGTTTTTAAAATATCTGTACTATCGATGGTGTTTCCAGGAAAATCACTTGTTTGAATTATTCATAATATTATGTAGTATGTAATAATATGTAATTTAAAAATATTTTGCCATCGCAAACCGCTTTTTTCTACTGTATAATTCACACAAGATAAATAATGTTATAAAACTAAAAGCTTGTGTTTATTTAAAATGGCGCATTCAAACGAATATTTATGAAAAGTTCGTAAAACAAAATGAGAGGTTCAAAATATTGAATATAAGTAGTTTACTTCACATATAAAATAAAAACAGAAGAAGAAAATTGTTTTCTTACTGCTAATGAGCAATCCAAATTATAATAAAGGCAAAATATCCGTGTGAAAGACGTTAAATTTTTATGTTTTATAGTTGTTTATCCTTGTATTATGAAATGTGTTTATCTTCGCGCACCCTCGCCAAGAACATTATGACAGAATTCGGAACCGACGCGTTGCGATCGACCGCCTCCAAGCGACTTTCCCGCGCTTCGATGAAAACTTTTTGCCCGCTCTATTGCGTTATCTGTGGCGCTCGCTGTTCGAAAAAAAGAAATGATATTGCCGCGAAAATTTTGTTTATGGTAATTTTTTCAAGGAACTATTTGTGAATAAGTTGTGTGATAATTATGTTTGGATTGCGCGTGCATTTTAGCGTGTTTTCAAGGTTAGTAATATTTATAATTTTTACTTTTATTTTTTCCAATAAATTTAAAATGCGTGTAATTGTAATGCTGATAGCATCAGTTTTGTTTCGTATGTTGGTTATCTTTCTTATCTATCTTGGTCTTTGATCTATATATAGTTATAATTAGCTTTGTTTTACAGATGTCTGTTTTTCTTTTTCAAATGAGAGCAAACGTTTGGTATTCATTTAAAGCTGAGTATTCTCAGAACTGACTTAATGGTTTTCATTTCGTTGGATTTTTATTACGGAAGATAAAGTTTCGTTCCACTTAACACGAATATAATAAATAATAATTGTAGGTAGAGTACTTGAATATCAGAAAATATTTATAATTATTACTTACATCTATACCTTAAAAATAATATACAAAAATTTATCAATAAGTACAATTCAAAAAAATAATCATTAATTATTTTAAACAAAAAATACTACAGATAATCTAGATTCTAGGTGATAATAATAAATTCATTTTATATTAGTTTATCTGTGCTATTCCAGATAAGCTAGATGATAAGAATATTTAATTCATGAACCTAGTTACTTATTATAAACCTTATTCGCTAGGTTTTTAACATTTTAGGATGATGGTCACGTCGGTCGCTTAGTTTAGCCAGGTCTTCTGGTATTTTTATTAATTTTATTGTACTTATTCAGTATTCAACTGAAGTTATTCCGCAAATACTTAATTTATTATTTTTGCCATCGGAAATATATTTATTGTACGTATTTTTACATTATCTATCTCTACCTAATGAACCGTATTTCAAGGTAAAAGCTTTTTTGATTGAGAATAAAAAGAAGAAAAAGTCTTTTAAGAATAATTGTATCCACCGACTTACTCGTATATATGTTATGAACAAAATAACTAATCTTAAATTAGTTTAGGTATATGATTTTAATTTGCCAACTTAACCTTTATTTAAATTAATCATTTTTGAATATTTTTATGAAACAATGCAGGTATAACAGATGTTTATAATGTTCTTGATAGTGTTTAATTAACACTTTTTAATTTGTATATTTGTTATTCATTTTAACTGACTCATTGATAAGCTAAACAGGACACCCAAAAGCTTTGAAACTGACATTGTAAACAGTAAGTATTGGACACGGTCGCGGTGGTTTGAACATCATCTTTAATTTCTAAACGTAAAACTAAAAATGAAACATAAGGGAATCATTTATAACGGATGAAAGTAAACATCTGCTGACTGATGAGTCATCTATGAGTCATCTATACTGTCCCACAAACTGAAACTGAAAAACTATCAAACTTTCAGATTTTATCTATAACAGAGTATATAACATTCTTGCATGTCTTGTTCTTATGTTTTTTTATCAATGCAACATTATTTTATCCATATCCTATCCTATCCTATCCTACTAATATTATAAATGCGAGTTTGTGAGGATGTGTATGTGTGTGTTTGTTACTCTTTCACGCAAATGCTACTGAACCGATTACAATTAAATTAAGCACACATATAGAGGGTAACTTGGATTAACACATAGGATAGGTTTTATCCCGGAAATCCCACGGGAACGGGATCTATGCGGGTTTTTCTTTAAAAACGCGGGCGTTACCTATATAAATAGATCTCTATCTCGGGCAAGTTTAAGAATCAATCAATCAGAGTACGTACTGTATTAGATTGCAATTGGATTTATCCTAAGATTTTTTCACATGAATTATTATTTATATGTCAAATATCTTTAAACAATTTCCTTTTCTTCGACTTTAGCAAGTAAAAGCTCCAATCTCCAAGCTCCGAGTTTTTTCTAGGAATTAGGAAAAGTAGGTTACATTTTGGATAGACTTTCCTGCGACATATTAACGACATGGGTGCGGGGACAAACAAGACATATACTCGGCAATTAAGTGCGATTGTCCATGTCATGCCTACCGGTTTTCTTAAGGCCAGGTTTTAGGGTACCTATTCTGGGAAATCTTTATTAGATTGAATCAAGCAAACAAACAAACTCAAACATTTATTTATTCAATTAGACTTCTTCTAGAAGCACTTTTGAATCGCATTACATATTTTTAATATTTACCACCGATTCGGAAAGCAGTACGTACCTATGGGAAAAAACCGGCAAGAAACTCCATAGAATCTTAAGAAAGCACATTGAAAAATGTTTATTCTTATGAAATATATTTTTTGAATCTTATTCAGGTGATGTTGCAAACTGAAAAAAAGACAATCTTATGATATGTACCTACTTTTAATCAAAATGGCTAGTTTGCGTGGTAGAGCATAATATTTGTATCATGTATTTTTTGCAGCGGATGCGATGTATTTTTTTCTTTCTCTGATTGATGTTAGATACATTAATTCCTGAATGTTTATGTCTTATATGATTTTACAATTCAGACGTTATGAGTTACATACGGGATATCTGAATATATCACACTTATTAATGTAAATATATTTATAATAATTTTATATACTTTGCTATTCCTGTGTTTAAATCTTACTTTATTGATGACTAGCTGCGCCCCGTGGTGTCACCCGCGTGGCTCCGCTCCTGTTGGTCTTAGCGTGATGATATATAGCCTATAGCCTTCCTCGATAAATTGGCTATTACTTGGCTTTGGCTTGGCTATTACCGAAATAATTTTTCAAATTGGACTAGTATTTCCTGAGATAAGCGCGTCCAAATAAACTCTTCAGCTTTATAATATTAAGTATTGATATTGTTAAGAAATAGTTTGTTGTGTTTTTGAGCGATATAATTTGTTACCTTTTTTATGATTGACGAAATGCTTCGAATAAAGCAAATTTGTAGAAGCATATAATAGAAAACTAAGATTCCTGTGTACAATGCTTGTCTAGTTTAGACATGGGTAGACATACAAGGGTAGATATATTTGCTTGCTGAAATTTATTACTACACTAAGAACATACATATTATTACATTTTACGTAGAAAATTTCTGCTCGTCTTAATATTATTATATTTCTTCGTATTCTTTGGAAGAAAAGTATTTCTCTGTAATACTGGCCTATTTAACCCAAAATTCCTTTATTTTTTACAAGATAAAAAACATCAGAATCTGTTCATAATCTGCCGTTTATAATTATTAGAATTATGTATTGCAACGTTGTACCTACTCCTCAGTGATACATATTATACAATATATAATATTATTTATTTAAGCTAAAATCTCTATTTGTTACGACTTCAGACCGCAGAACAAAATAGAATAAATTCACACACACACATAATGAAACCTTACAGTAATTTATGGGAAAAAATACCTTGGGAACTCGTATTAATTATTAACTTTGTTTTATGGCTTTTGCACCATAACCTGAAGTGTACAAACCCGCGGGCAAAAAGTAACTAATAAATAATTTATTTTTAACACACTTCACCTGTCTGTTTCTATTTTCATATTATGTAACCGACATGTTCGTATGTAACCGACTCCTAGACTCGATTTTGACCCACTTTAAACGGACAGATACAATAATTTCATGAGGATAAGCGTTTTTAAACTATTGCATAGCTTTTGACCTATTGTAAAAATTCCGTAACGAAAAAACCACCCACTCCAACCGGCACAACGATGCGATGCTATGCAATAGCTTTACCGCGGCAGTCCTCGAGTCCCAGTTCCCACACGCTTTTTTTTAAGCTATTGCATAGCTTCTATCGCGGGCCTTGAGCGCGGGGACCGAATCCAGAAATTCCGTAACGAAAAAACCGCACGCTCCCCACTCCGACGGGCACGGAGGTGTGGCTTGAAGGCATAGCATGCAATAGCTTTACCGCGGCAGTCTCCGAGTGCCACACGTCTTTTTTTTTTAGTTTCTGGCTATATTTATTTTCTTACAGTATATTAATCAACATGCAGCAGAACATCAAGGGTTTGATGTCGACAACAAACATTGTTTACACGAAGGTAGCCTCCAAACAGTTTATATTAAAGAAATTCGAATGATTGATAGAAGTTACACATAACAGATATTTCAAGGATAAACACTAGATATTTTAATAAATTATTATTACTCGATATTTTTAAACATGAATGAAGTAGGATATTATAATATTTATTTTTGAATGTAATCTGATTACGAGATCTGTACGACGAGAGAGAAGTAATTTTAACAAAACCAATTTTTATAGTAGTTGCGATTTAGATTTAAATATGAAAACAGACGATTGAGAGGTTATACTTCAATTTGTTTTGTAAAATAAGTAGCTTAGTTACTAAAAAGTAACTGGATACCATAAGTCTAATTTACTTGACCATTTTCTCTATTTTGTAAGAAAATAAATATGTAAGTACCTATATCACAATAACATGAACAACAACAAAACATTTCATTTGAAATAATTACACATTCATTTCGCGCGTATTCTTTCGTTTCGCGCCAAAATCTGACAGTTGAAAACCGAGCATAAGACCTGTCAGCAATAAATCACAGATAGCAGTAACAATAAATAGCAATTGAAAAATTAATGCGAAATATATTTTTCATTGTTTATTATTGTTTCTTTCCAAGCTTCGAGCTCTAGGGAATTTAATATGTTAAGATGTGTGATGAGGAATTCTATCCATGCTAATATCACAAAGTCTGTTACACTTTCACGGCCTAACCACTGGACGGAATTGGATGAAATTTTTAATGAAAGTAGTTGAGGACCTAGGATTATACATAAGTAAGAGTCGAAATTTTTAAATCTATTTTAAAAATGTCTTTTTTTTAAACTATAGGCAATGAATTTCAATAGAAACTTTACGCTTATGGTTACTATACTCTGTCCATTATATTATTTGCTTTTTGACAGCTTCACGCCTATGTAGGATTGTATTGTCTATGTTAAAATGTCATACAAATAATTATCGTACTTCATGGACAGGTCCCGCCCAATTAGTGATGCCTACACAGAATTATTCAATGATGGGTCGATAGATTAAAATAATCGATAGAAATACTCTGTAAAATATATCCGATACAGAAAAACTCTTCTATTATGTTATATAATTTAAACGTAAAGACAACCAAATTGTAAGATAGAAACCAATAAATAATAAAATATTAGTTTAGTTTAGTTTTAACATACAATGCATAGATATGTATGTGGTCTTATTATTACATATCTTATTAGTACATTTACGTTGTAATTATTATTTACGTACCTGATTCGATTTATGATAATATTTTGAATTTATAATTGAAATGGTATCACAATCGATAATCTTTTGAACATCACTTCTGGTATCACCCGTCGAGCTGTCAAAAAGCAATTCTTATAGTGGACAGACTATAAGGGCCTACGTCAATAATTCTTCTTATTTAAAAATTACTTTTTAAGTACCTAGGTAAATAAATTGTAATTTTATTACAATACTGGCGTTGCTGATGCGTAATTTAATAGATGCATGTAGTAAAATTTTCAATCATTTATAGCTCGTAAATTTGATGGCGAATTCGTATAAATAACAATAATAATTGGAGGTCAACCCACGCACATTGAATATTGTAAAAGTAGATACCTCTCCGTTTTCACTTACATGATTACCATTACCAATATCAATAGATAATAAAAAAATCTAGCCATGCCTGCGACTTCTCTTGCGTGTAATAATGGCATTGGAAGGAATTTTAATTTCTTACATTAATTATTTTGAAAACTATGACCTCATTTCGAACTCGTAAAACTAATTTTTCGCATCAAAAAGTATTCGTCTTTTCTACGCAATCATACCGAAACAACTGATCCAATTTCGATTAAATTCGCACATTGATATACAAAATCAACTAACCAGCCAGCAGTCACTTTTCTAACTTTACAAATTAAGAGGAGCGTGGATTAGGTACATAAATATGAATTTTCTTTTAATCCCCACTTTATAAACTTCCGAAGCGTGCATTGTGCAGATCAAAAGCTTAGAATATTTAAGTTAAGTCTAACTAGTTTTCGTATCAGTAAAGTGGATTCTGATAGAGTTATTTATGTATTTGAATTGAATACAAGGCAAATCAATGGATGCCTTACAAAATGTTAAAGATAAACTCCTTATCCTCCATTATCAAGTAAAGTGAAGCTTATATTGTATTTTAGATAGGTAAGCAATATCAGATACACTAGCTTTCCGCCCACGGCTTCGCCCGCGTTTTCAAAGAAAAACCTGCGTATCTCCCGTTCCCGTGGGATTTCCGGGATAAAACCTAGCCTATGTGTTAATCCAAGTTACCCTCTGTATGAAGTTACCCTCCATTGAAATCGGTCCAGTAGTTTATGCGTGAAAACCATACATACATACATAATTACAAACCTTTCCTCTTTATAATATTAGTATAGATTACCGACCTGACATTCAAGATATTACCCAAGAAATATACCAAAATGATAAGTACCAATCCCAATGTCCTTTAATCTCGTTACAAAAACAAATTCAGTACAAATCAGTTTATATCATACCCATATTACCAAAACACCTGAGACAATATAAAATTGAGGAAACCCAAACTTTTATTTCACGAAAGGACCCAAGTGATTTATCCTCTTTAATGCGACTGAAAGTTCTTACAAACTGTTTCCGGTTTATTTAGGATGAAGATTGAGGGCTGGGAATTGTAATCCAATATATTATATTTGGATTTTGTTACATTATTTGTTTTAGAGCTTAGAAGTGATATTTTGATTATTGATGTGGAATCTGTTGGGTCCATTTGAACTACGGATCTTTATAAAAACTTGAAACTTAAACTCAAACATAAAATTGTGTTTAAGTGTACAGTACGAGTCAAAAAAGATGACCACAAATGGCGGCCGTCTGCGCACGTTCACTCATGAAGAAACTCAAACTCCAACTCAAACATTCATTTATTCAATTAGACTACTATTTTATAGCACTTTTGAATCGTCATTACATAAGTATTTTTAACATTTACCACCGATTCGGAAAGCAGTATCTATGGAGAAGAATCGGCAAGAAACTCCATGCTTAGTTGCTCTTTTAAAATCATGTCAATATTAAGAAGATAATAGAATCATGTCAATATTATGAAAAAAAAACATAAGACAAAATAATATTTTATTGTTGGTTAAATAATTTATTTTTCATTTATTTAAAATTAAATCCGCCCGCGCCTCACCTCGCACCTCCATAGGGACCTAAAATATGCCTTCTGCGCCGTGGTCATCTTTCGTGAATCTTACTGTACCTACAACGTTATTGATATATTATACTTATTGTTATTGCAGAAGAGTGTTTAAAATAAAACTTGAAGTAAATAGAAATAAAAGAGGCTGTCGGGTTGTATGCTTGAAACACTGAGGGAATATTCAACACACTGAAATAACGAAATTTATATATTTTTAAAGATAATAGAAATTTTCAGAGTCAATCTCACGATTGAAACTAAGGATATTATTACGTTATGAGATAATATTATGGACGCAATGCCGAAAAACATATTAATTTTAGCAGAGATAGAGTGAAGTTTTGTTTTCGACATTTTTACACCAGAATTCCTTTGGATAGTCCACAAAAATGTCTGTACATAATAAACGATAGGACAATAATGATAGTAGTTTTATTACCCATCAAATTTGAAGGAAGTCGAGACGTAAAAAGGTCTTCGTAATTGGTACTGAACGATAACATCCTATTCTAATAAAAATTAAGGAATATAGATAATAGACGTACATACTAATCTATACTAATATTTTGTTTGTTTGTTTGAACGCGCTAATCTCAGGAACTACTTTTCAAATTTAAAAAATTATTTCGATTTTAGATAGCCCATTTATCGAGGAAGGCTATAGGATATACAATCATCACGCTAAGACCAACAGGAGCGGTGCAATGCGGGTAAAACCGTGGGCCACAGCTAGTATTCAATAAACAACGACGAAACGTTTGGCTCCTCTACTCTTATAGCTTGTTAAAAGTGACTTCTTGAAAAGATTTATTTCAACATAACTAGAAGAATAAACAATCTAGAAATAAAACACGCTACTAAATTCCAAGAATAGCTTAACGTTCTTAAAAGTCGTTCTCTTGCTACGCAATTTAGCAAACGAGATCTGTCTGAGACAACAGTATGATTTTTATAAATTGGTCGTGTTTTACTTTTGCCATTGGTTAACTTTATTATACCCGGAAAACTAATAGGTCTCTAGAGACCGCTTGGATACGTTGACGTACCTACTTGTTATTTTAATAAAATATGTCCTAGGCAAATATTATATTAGTCAGGCGTCAAGCACATAATTATTTTGATATTATCTTCCTGTTATCAAAAGTTTTAATGCTGATAATTTATGAAAATCTTTATCTTTTTCTTTCAAAATACATTTTAACAACCATATAATAGTCTAAATCGCGCTTAGAAAGTACGAAGGACCTAGAAGTATCTGTTGAAATACTGATAGCAGAACCAAATATTTATCATGTAGGGCGATACGGCGTCTAATGCATATAAATGGCAGTGTGGGTATGCGTAGGCTGATGTAAATGATGTAGACATTCCATAGTTATTCATTAATATGTGAGGAACTGAAGCTCACCAATGTAGGTAACATTAGTGTATATAAAAAAATAAAATAAAATAATATTTATTAGCAAATTTTACACAGTTCACAATTTTGCTCTGCCTTCTGAACTAGGTTGATACCTGTGTCTCAGAAAACAGTGCCTTCCCTTATGAGTTCATACAAGTATTATAAAATACGTAAACAGAATATTCTAGTTACAGATTAATAACAATTAAAGAATAAAAATTACTAGTTAATTATAAATATATATATATATATGACGATACATGAATTGGACAGGTGGATAAGCGTGAGTATGTGTGTGTGTGTGTGTGTGTGTGTGTGTGTGTGTGTGTGTGTGCGTGTGTGTGTATGTGTCAGTGAGTGGAATATTATGATTTATTGTGTTTTTGATTTTGACACCTATTTAATAAAAGTGAAGAGACTTTCAGTTTGGAGATAATCCAGGCTTTTCCTATTTTATTACTTCAATTTTTGTTCATAACTTTAGAACTATGCTTTAAAAAATGGTCCATTAGTCTATACTAGTCATATTACTTCCATTTCTTTGGATAAGTATATTTAGTTATGCAGAAGAAATGGTACATACTTAGTGTTCGTGGCCTCATTGAAATGGAAAAATTGATAACAGTTTCCTAAGCGATGTATGTACTCAAAGACTTAAGTGTGATGTCAAGAACCAAGTGACGGTTTCTCGATCGCGTAATTGTGTGGAGAATATTCCATCAGTCTGAATTGAACAGTGATGGAGAGATAGTGACAGTTTCAGAATGTAAATCATATAAATAATGCCTATTATATTTTAATCTGTGTTAAAGCAATTTTTTAAGAACCTTGATGTGAATTGAAGAAAGAGAAGTATGTTTATTATGATAAACATATTTCTCTTTCTTCTCTAACTCGTAACACTGGAGTAAAATTAACCTTATTACGAGCATTTTATTGAGCGCGTTCAAACAAACAAACTCTTCAGCTTTATAATATTAGTATAGATTTAATTGTCTAATAATGTTTTATATTTTAATGCTTCGAAACGATATTATTTAGAATGATAATACATTTCTTGTTTTATAACTACGATAAGAAAATTCTTAAAATAGAATGGATACTCATCGTACCGTAAATCGATTGGAGCGAACTATAACTTTTAAATCGCAATGAGAAAAAGGCGATATAAATTTAAATATCGTAATAAAATGTTATATATCGTTTTAGAATTTGACTTCAATCGTTACAGTCATAATAAATCAGATTTTATTGCAGTGGGTTCCGTGAATATTTACATTGGCGTACGGCGCTGTTTTTTAAGTAACTATTATAGAACAAACTATAATTTAACGCTGCAATTAAAAATAAGGGATTTGGCGTGTGAAAATAGATTTTTATGTTAAACAAGATTAAAATTAATATGCATTTTTATAAAACGCGCTAATCCGCGTCTACTTAAGTGCTTTTAAAACGAGATTTTCATTTGTTTGAAATAGTGTAAATAATATTGGGTACTTACTAAATGTCAACTCTACAACGTTTTGTTTATAAATGACGTATTATAATAATTTTATACCCAAGTATGCATATGGTGTGTGAATAACTATTAAAACAAGTCTATTCTCTTTCATGTTAAGTTTATTTTAAGGGTTAGCATAAATTGTTTGGGTTTATAGTTTATCTGTGTCTAGGTGGGTATTATCTATATAAGTATTTATTTAAAATTATATGTTTGTTTATCAGCCATTTGGTCTCCGTAACACAAGCGAAATCTTAATATGGGATCAGATCGAGCCGTGTATACAAATGTCCTGAAATATTTATTTATTCATTATATATATCAAAGCGATAAAGCCCTTTATCAAAAAAAATGTTGTGTGGTTTTATGAAACCACGGTAAAAGTGAAACTGTTCGAACGGTTCCGAACACTGCTTTGTGTAGCGCATGTCGCGTGACGGTCGGCTGCCGAGTAGACGATGTAATAAAAGTTTCACTTTAAAAAAAAAAGACGGGTTGCACTCCGGGAGTGCCGGCAGAAGTGAAAACTTGATTATTAACGTTGGAATGGTATCCGTCTTACGCATGGAATATAAGGGCTAAAAAAAAAAACATCCGTCTTACGCTTTTTCGATCAGGCCACGTGTCCTGACGCGAGTTTAAGATTTTATACCCAACGCCGCTAAAGAAGTTTTCACTTCAAAAATTACATATCAAAAAACGTGGTTTCTTTTTTATGTAACTGTTAATTTGTTTAAACAGAGAAAGGTTAGGCTAAAGCTCTTTTTAAACATCACTCCGTAGTTATCCCTTCTAATCGGGACTGACCGTATAGCACTCAATTTTGTGCAAGTATGCCAAAAATGATTTTATGAGAAGTGAAGTCCCATGTCCCCTAGTGGGGTAAGGGGTAGATGCATTATACATCTGTTTCACTGATCGATTTTCTTTAGGGACAAGTAGGTGATCAGCCTTCTGTGTCCTACCAGACCTAGACATTTTTTTTCTTCGTCTCCACCGGGAATCGAACCCAGGACCCCTCGGTGCTACGCTCACGCGTCAATCACTGTACCAAGGAGGCGGTCGGTTTTATGAGAGGTCCCTCTTAATTGATATTCAGGGTCTAGATTAGGTTATATTGAGTTGGGAATTTGAGTAATGTAGGCAATAAAAGCTTTCTGCTTAGTGAAAATATTAAATTATTATTTTATGTAAAGGTTTTAAAAAGTGTAACATAAATAAAAATGAGTTTATTTATTTTACATAAGATATTTTTTTTTAATCGGATACCACTGTTGTCCAACGGTTATAATATTGTTTGCGATAAACCCTTAGAGTATGTAGGTATAAGCAGTACATACCTACTCTAAGGATAAACCACAAAGTAATACATTAACTGGAAACAATATGCAGATGTCGATAAAAGTTGAAATCGCACGAAATGGTATGACATTCCAGTACCTACTTACTATCCCTCATCCAATTACAGTACGGTCTACCTACTATTTGAAATGCTTTTTCAAAGGCGAGGTTTTAATTATCTTATCGACGTTGCAAGATTTTTCTTCTTTTTACATGTAACGCTTGTCACAAACTTGTAATATGGTAATGCTTATGGTAATGTTAATTTAAAACTAGAAGTAATTTTCGTGAAAATGACAAAATATTGCTAAACTTAAAAACTAATGGAATACTAGCACTTAATAGAATTTTTAAAAACACGTAGTTCCCAGAAATCAGATTTTATTTAGTCGGACAGGACCTTTTAAATGTAGTGAGACACGTACTAAAGCTTCGAAGGAATTTAATTTATTCAAATTCACATTTAAATTATTGAGTGTTTCTAATACTAAGACTGGCTATTACCGCGGCTTTGCTGCTTGGTAAAATAAAATTAACAATATCTATAGGAATATTGAAAATCTGGAGTGCTTTATAGTTACGAAGAAAAATTAAATTAGCTTTCAATATAATTGAAGTAAAAATTTATTTGATATTACCAGTACAAGACAGTAATCGGATTGCGAAAGAAAATATATAACGTTTCTATTATAAATATTTAGACTAGCTGCTTGTCCCGGTGACGCTCGAGTTGAAACGAGATTTTATGTTGAATGTTGAACATTGAAAGAATAAATATTTTAATTTTTAAACGAAGATGAAAACAAGTGTTAGGCGCTAATAAAAGCTTACGCAGTGGAGACAGGTTTTTATAAAATTCATTTTACATTTCATCTATAGATTTATATCGACATTGAAGTCCTGAACAATGCACATTATTATTACAAATTAATTTTCCGAAAATTCTAATATGGATACAATTTCCATACCTACTGTGATTGCACGACATACAATATATTATAATACCACAGAAAATATAGATAATACTACACTAGATAATACAATACTTGTGACCCGCGCGACGAATCTACAGAAACTATAATATATTATGTCAATCTTCCTTAAAAAAATCGCATCAAAATCCGTTGCGCAGTTTAGAAGAAGACTTAATAAGGCACAAACAGAGACGGAGGGTTACCTTGTTTTATACAATGTAGTGAATAGAGATAAAATATAAGTAAGTAATATAGTCCGAAGCCCTTATAAAGAACGTGGGACGAAGATTGACATTTAATATTGGTAACTCCAATAAAAAACTCAAAGATTCTGCCCCTAAGGACATGAGACTGTCAATTTAATGGCGAATAGAATCTTATTGACTTTTCTCTTATCGGAAACAATATGTAACATATTACTCTTATAGATGTTAACAGAAAACAGTGCTCATAAAGGAAGATTACATTTTAGATAAACATAATATAGATCATTGTTAATTATTTATTTCCTAGAAATTACCCATCCTTCAAAGGAGAAGAAGACATAGAATAAAGCGACACTTCTTTTCAAGAAAAGTAGTATCCTAAAAGTCTTCAAATCAATGAAGCAAGCTTCGAAAAAGATTAGGTTAAAATACCTGAAAATTTGTATTTGTTATAATGACATTGTATTATATTGTGAAATCAAATAGTTACATAAATTACTGCTTTACGAATAAATTGAAAAGTTATTACAAATATAAACCTCAGTCACTACCAAAACCAACACATTCACTCAAAATATTATCGCTCTACTAAGCTTAATTCCAACACACTCACCAGAAATAAAACACAGCTTATTGCTTTGTGGTTTTGATACGGATTTTATTTATACATAATACAAGTCAATAATACAATAATTAATTTAAATTCATATATTACAAGAATTGTTATTGTTTTGAAAACAAAAACCGGACTGATAATATATGTAAACTATGTCACAACCACTATTCTTACGATTACGTCAATATCCGTAGAGCAGATTGGGACACTCGAAAAACATACCTCCTTCCCCTTAACTTACCCTCTTCTTTCGCAGTCGGGTAAAGTAGACACATAAAATTATAAGGTTAATAAGTTATTAAAAAATATTAGGTATGGTAGAAAAAATGACAATTATTTATTTACGATATCTAGCCTAAACTCTTACAAAAGTAAGTATATTTTTATTTACCATCATCAAATGTACAATAAATCAAGGCTAATTTTAAAATTGATTGCACAAAGAAAAGTAATGGCTACTCCTGACTATCAGAAAGAAAACCATTTTAAATTCAATTAAACTCGATGTTTAAGACGAAAAAGTTTGCAAAAGACTTGTTGACTTGATTTTTAATTAAAACTTTTTCTAATTACCAATCTGTTATCTTTCATTGCATGGTGATGTTTATTATATTACTAGATGTCTCGGCTAGGTCTGCCTTACTCTTATCACTTAGGGGTACGAAAAATATATTGGCCGATTCTTTGATCTACCCGATTGGCACATAAAATTTCATGAAAATCGGTGCAGCCATTTCAGAAGTATGGCAACTAACATTGTGACACGAGAATTATATATATAGAGATCATATAAGGAAATTGAAAATGTAGTTAAATTATAACAGAAGCTAATGTCACTCAGAACAATTAAATTACGTAGAAGCTTAATTGAACCCTTATGTTGGAAGTACCTACGGATAACAATGTCATGCAATATACGTGCGTCTGGTTTGTTGTTAGTACATTACGCTACAAAATTAGATTTATCTTGTTAGTATTGTATGTGTGTGGTGTTAAATTAATGAGTAATTCTGTCTCAGATGTAGAAATAATAAATATGTAAGAATCAGAGCACATTTAATCAAATGCGAAAAAAGTTCATGATTAAATGTGTAAGTATATAAAAATGTTTGGAAACCGTAGGATTGTATAAAGTTTATCGAATCTAATACATATTATAAAGGCGAAAGTTTGTAAGGATGTATGGATGTATGGATGTATGGATGTTTGTTACTCTTTCACGTAAAAACTACTGAACCGATTACAATGAAATTTAGCACACATATAGAGGGTAACTTGGATTAACACATAGGATAATTTTTATCCCGGAAATCCCACGGGAACGGGAACTATGCGGGTTTTCCTTTACAAACGCGAGCGAAGCCGCGGGCGGAAATCTAGTTAATGATAAATAGTAGAAAAGCTCGTGTAAACTAAGTATTCAAAATATATATATTTAACAGACAGGTATTCAAATCAGCACTTTACCTTTAAGTACCATTATATTTACGCTAACTTAAGCAAACTATTTTTTACTACTTTGATAATCAAGTTATAAGTACTAAGTGCTCGTAAATTTTTCTTCTTTTTATCTATGCCACTTTAAAATCCCACCAGGGACGACTGCCAATAGCCAGTAAAACAAATTATTAGTTACTCCCTGATAACTCGGAATAGTGACAATCTGACAGATGATGTCTTACTAAATGACATTGGAAGCTCTTGGTCCCTTTGATGACGGAAAATGTCAATATTTAGTTGCGATCAAACATTCAGAGGCTTTTTAGTTAGATCTAAACTTATTGTGACTTTAAGGTACATCGAAACTACGTGTGTTACGAAAATGTCAATATAACTGTGATATAACCTACCTATTGAAGAACTTAATTTATCTACATTTATGAACACGTTGTTTATATTGAATGGAGAGAAAGTTTCTTGAGATAAAGAAACCGACATTATCGGATGAAAAAATAAAAACCAATTACAAAATCTTCCTAATTGTGTTATACTTACATTATTTGGACTCTTAAACAAATGTTATTTGTTCTGAATCTAATTAGTACTTGTTATTAATTTGGGGTAACTTTTAATTCCCTCAATTTATTTATTTAACACTTTATTACTTGGACAAATAGGAAACCTTAGAATTATTTAATTAAAGTTTTAATTTTCACACTTACCTACTTTACATATTTATTGAAGCAGAGAATGAGTATTTATAAAATATAAAGTACAAAGGATACTGATTAAAAACTAATGCTGTAGAACACTACTTATTATTATTTTTTATTAGTTTTATTTATAGAAATGCAACCATCTTATAAATAAAGTTGCCCTAAGGGATAATCTGTCTCTTAGAAAATAAATTGAAATAATTTTAGAAAGAAAGAATGAAAGAAAAGACATTTAATTCAACACACATGAAAGACTTAAATAGAAAAACACAGTGAAATTGCGATATAAAACATTAATATTAATTAGGTGTGATTCTGTATATATTGCTCTTTCAAAAATAGGTATCCAAGTTTCATTACTGGCCGCGAAATGTCATCATGACGCCACTAGCCCATACAAAATTACCCAAACCCCTTTATGGCATCCATACTATTATTTAATATTATAAATGCGAAAGTAACTCTGTCTGTCTGTCTGTCTGTTACTCAATCACGCCTAAACTACTGAACCAATTTGCATGAAATTTGGTATGGAGATATTTTGATACCCGAGAAAGGACATAGGCTACCTTTTATTGCGAAATATGTACCACGGCCGAAGCCGGGGCGGGCCACTATATAAAAATAATTTTGATTTTCGTACATGTCAATCATTAGTTGTCAATCCTGTCAAATACGGTTGAATACGGTCAAAATATTGTTTGACATTCATGCGTTCAAAAATGTATTTTGTGTAAAATAATTAAAAAGTAAAAAGGGTGAATAAACTATTGTCTGTATTTTTTTTAAATCAATTATTGAAAAGTGCAATTAAAGCAGATACATAAAAATTCCTCAAATATTTGTGTTTACGCGTGCTTTCAGAAATTGATAAGGTATTTTCGGTGAGGAAACTAACCAAGAAGGATAGTTCGAATAATTATTTAAAAAAAAATCTCTAAAAATGTAAAAATTCTGACAACTATTTGTCGCGATTTCGTCGACTGCTTCAACAATATTGCGTTGAAATAATATTATAACGTTAAAATTGAAACGGAGGCCCTGGCTCATTCGATTGAACCAAGCTAAATTGCGTTTTGAAGATTACATCCATTTACGCGATGCAATTAGCACAGAGAAGAAGATGCAGAAAATATTTATTGGGCTATTTAGGTGCTTAGGTGCTATTTTACCGGCGACATACACAGGTAGCCCAA
This sequence comes from Colias philodice, assembly GCF_061535455.1. Taxonomy (NCBI): domain Eukaryota; kingdom Metazoa; phylum Arthropoda; class Insecta; order Lepidoptera; family Pieridae; genus Colias; species Colias philodice. The sequence continues at coordinate 10,403,036 of NC_143095.1, read as the reverse complement.
GTCATACGCATGAATATGCGCAAGATGCAATGACATATGTTCGTCATTATGGTCGGCCTGGATCTATTCATTACATTTAAATGAAATCCAAAATGGATGGAAATTATTCTACTGCTGCGTCCCGGACAATTATCAAGTGATCGGCTCTACATTACCACACGTGTTTTCAAGCAATGAGTTACATTAAAGCAACACATCTTTCGGATTATTCAATGATGGATGTATTCAATCGATCCAGACCGACATTATGTTGTAATCACGAATATGATTGATGGACCGTGTGGCACCATCAACCGCCAATCAACATGCATGGTTGACAGCGAGTGTTCCAAAAGGAATCCACGAAAATTTACTGTAGAAACTATCACAGGCAACAAGATGATAGTGGTAGAACTATCATAACTAAAGTGAAAGGAAACGATTTCGTGGTCGACACCAGTTAAAGAATGAAAAGAGTTAATCCGAATGCATCCCAGGCTGCAAAACGTAGTTTAATTCGATAATTTTTCTCTGGCACGTGTATGAAGTAATCAAGTATCTAATTATTCTTTTTTTTTTATTCTTTTTCCTATACCTATGTGTTATTCATCGAAATAAAATGCTGTTATATATCTTTATTTATTTTGTATCATTGTATTCCATTCATCAAAGCCTAAATTAGTTCCAAGCCCAAAGGTAACACGACATTCATTGACTGGGCGGTACGAAGTTCGCCGGGCCAGCTAGAAAAAATTAAAATTAAAAAAAAAATTCAATAAAAATGTAAAAAATTAAAATTATTTGTTGCGATTTCGTCGACTGCGTCAACAATATTGCGTAGCTATAAACAAGTTAAATTGCGTTTTGAAGATTGCATCCATTTACGCCATGCAATTAGCACAGAAGAAGATGCAGAAAATGTTGGTCTATTGATTATTTTACCGGCGACATACACAGGTAGCCCAAGTGAATATGTGCAAGATGCAATGACATAATAATATGTTCGTCATTATGGTCGGCCAGATCTATTCATTACATTTATATGTAATCCAAAATGGATGGAAATTATTCAACTGTTGCTTCCCGGACAAATATCAAGTGATCGGCACGTCATCACCACACGTGTTTTCAAGAAAAAAATCCGATCACTGATGAGTTACATTAAAGGAACACATCTTTGGGATTATTCAATGATGGATGTATTCAATCGAATGACGAAAATCTGGCTTGCAGCATGCACACATTTTAATTTGGTTAGTCGAAAGAATAAAATATATGAGTGTGCGGGGATTGCTAATCCTAAAACCGATCCAGACCGACATGACGTTGTTATCACGAATATGATTCATGGACCGTGTGAAACCATCAACCAACAAACACCATGCGTGGTTGACAGCGAGTGTACCAAAAGGTATCCACGAAAATTGATGGCAAAGACCATCACAAGCAACGATGGTTACCCACTGTATCAGCGTCGATCGCCTAATGATAATGGTAGAATTATTATCACAACTAAAGTGAAACGAAACGATGGCGTGGTCGATAACAGTTAAAGAGTGAAAAGAGTTAATCCATGCTGCACAGCTTATTAAAATTCAATCATTTTTCTCTGAGACGTGTTTGAAGTAATAAATTAAAATACTATTACATATCAATCCATATAAATATTTATTTTGTATCATTGTATTACGTTCATCAAAGCCTAAATTAGTTCAGCTAAAAGGTAACACAACATTCATTGACAGGGCGGTACAAAGTTCGCCGGGACAGCTAGTACCTTTATAAAATAGGCAGTCTAATATAATTCAACCATAATATTCAATTGAAATGGAAACTTTATTAAAACTTCGCGCCGCTCCAACTTTGTTTAATTTGGACAATCCTTTAACTCTTTGATAATTTAATTAATCGAAGTTTTTATAATCCTTAATCCTTCGAAAATATTTGCTTTTGTTTTCTAATTATCTTCTAAAAACATGGCGTTATTTCCCCGAGGTCTAAAGCAGGATGTATTTGTTCGAGTAAACATTAAATTAAAAAGTTAGAAGAACAAATTGGAATAATAAAGTAATCGAAAATTTCATAATTTTAGGAAATTGTGTCAAGCAATATTATTATGGTAATATGTTTTGATTTCTATGATAATATTAGGTATATTTATCTTCTTATTCTTCTTTCTGTTCATAGACCTTCGCGATAACAAGAATGTAATCACACTTCTAGTTCTAAAATTCTTACCTTTTAAATAAAAGCACAACTAATCATTCGCAATTAAAATTGCTCGTACTCTTGCGAAAGTTCCCATAAATCTTATGATATCAGAATTATTATAATACCTGTGACAAATTATGATGATATCGATATCACGGATTAGCCGTCGACATGTATTATTTTACATGATTTATTGGGACACGTCAGCCATAATATTACCCACTAATAAAGGATTGGCAATAAAACGCGGGTCCACAAAAAGCGAGTAGCCTCGCGAACATTGAGATACTATTACTACGTATAGAGAAGACATCGCCTAAATCACTAATGTTCCGCTCAACTGAGGTCGGCCGGCCACACTGCACTCAGTCGCTTTAACGCGATGGTCACGTTCATGGTCTTGTTTGTTTTAAAGCAAAAAAACATGAAACTCATCAAATATGCCCTCGAGTGTGTTACGATATTGCACTAATAATTCAAGTAATGCGGCAAAGTGCAAAGGAATAACTTTTCACCTTGGTCTATGTGGACATGGCTCGTCCGAGGAGAATGACAGCCCTGATTCGCGCAGCAATTGCTTCGCGAGGCTGCTCGCTCTGTGGAGACCTGCCTAATGACTGTAAATAATTACTTTATATTTTATAACACGCAGTTTAAGTACTTACATCAATAATTATAGTACATTTCCAGATATAGAAAAATAAACATCCATCAAAGTCAAAGATGTAAGACTTTGAGTAAAATGTTAGTGTGAAGATTGATATAAACATAAAGGGTTTGAAAATAGATGTTGTTATAAGACTAGGTGATGATTACTATCTTCTTTACCGTTTGGAAATAATCAAATCTTATGTGTATCTTAATTTCCACTGAAAAGATAAAGCAGAAATTGTAATTTGTAACGAAGAACGAACAATTATTGTATGCATCGGCATTCCATGCTTTCAAAACATTTTCAATCAAAATTACCTTGTGGCAAAGAAATGATCTCTGGTTTGGCGCAAGAGTTTTGATTCTCACTATATTAATGACTAGCTGCGCTCCGCGGTTTTACCCGCAGTGCTCCGCTCCTGTTGGTCTTAGCGAGATGATATTATATTATAGCCTATATATATAACCTTTCTGGATGAATGGGGTAACACCAAAAGAATTTTTCAAATCGGACCAGTAGTTCCCGAGATTAGCGCGTTCAAACAAACAAACTCTTCAGCTTTATAATATTAGTATAGATTTTTGACACATTTAAAAAAATATGTATGTTTGGCCATGGCCATGTTAACATAGTACACGCTTTGCATAAGCTATCAATAAATATATTATTCGAAATGTCCCTGAATGTTTATTTATTTTAGCATGCTTTTTAAGTGGTTGAAAATTCAGTTTACATATAAGTCACTTTGTAGGTAAATAAATTCTTCTTATACATTTCTAAGTTCCAAGTAATTTCCAACCCGTGTATCTATTCTCTACGTATAAAAATCTAAGAAAAGCATAAAATATATTGTATCAGCAAAATGACAATCCATACTAATATTATAAATGCGAAAGTAACTCTGTCTGTCTGTCTGTTACTCAATCACGCCTTAACTACTGAACCAATTTGCATGAAATTTGGCATAGAGATATTTTGATACCCGAGAAAGGACATAGGCTACTTTTTACCCCGGGAAATAGGATAGGTTTTATCCCGGAAATCCCACGGGAACGGGAACTATGCGGGTTTTTCTTTGAATGCGCGGGCGAAGCTGCGGGTGGAAAGCTAGTATGAAATATTTATGAAACAATACAAAACTTGCGTTGCAATAGTTTTCTTGTGTAGGTCAATATAAAATTTTATACCTTCGGTAGGTAGGTATGAATTTATTAATGAATTAATCATGTATAGTCTTGTTGATCACTGTCACGTTCCTTGATTGCCCTCCGACCCCACAAACAATTCCTTTGAAAACAGCCTATCAGATACCATTAATAGATTGAAAAAATTACGAAAACAAATTAATTACCAAGAAATCGAAAACTCTATTAAAATATCTGAAAAATATTATTGAAAGCACCGTGATCTCTGTTTTAATAAATCTTACCAAGGTTAATCTTAAAAAAGATTTTCATCAATGGCGCCGGAGTGTTTACGCCTGTGGTTTACACGATTTAGAAAGCATGCCATTTCATTAAGAGTTTAGAATCATTTGTTTTAATGGACGCCGGTTAGTTGAGTAAGTGAGTAAAACTTTTGTGAAGAAATCTTAAAATATCACGCTAACACGCTAAATTACAGTTTGTACTAAGCCTAGATGCTGCTTTTGTGAACAACCATAGTTCGTTCTTTAACCCTTAATAAGCCATGGGGATATTATTTTCCCACCTCGGCATTGCCCACAAATTAATTATTATTTTTTGTATTTTTAAAGATACGGTAAAATTTAAGGAACACACCTTAAGATAGATAGTTCTTTTAATTTTTTTCTAGTAAAACTTCTTTCTAAACGTCAACTGTGAATGTCAGTAGACAATCGAAGTAAAAAGTTCATTAAAACGACCGTTTTTTCCCGAAATTCAAGATAGTTTTTGGATCTACGCCCAGAAAAATTCCTGTAAATATGCAATTGTTTATAATTCGTAAAGAAGAACGTGTTATTTATCAAATATAAACAAAATAACGTACGAAAGCTGTTATTTTGGGTTATTTTTTCTAATTTAAAAAATGGTGGGAAATTAATACCCTGTAGCCGTGCATGAAATCTTCAAGTGGGAATATATTTCCCTTTATCCTGTAAGGATACCAAGTAGGTATAAAAAGTAAAAAGTTGAGTAAAGTAAAAAGTAATTTAAAAATTCATACATATTCAATAAATTATAAATTTAATGATGCATTTTTATTTTTTGTCCCTGTGTTAAAATCGACGAGTAAAGGCGCGGGCAAAAGCGGCAAAAGTGGGAGATTATTTCCCACATGTATGTTCATGGATATAGGGAAATAATTTCCCACAAAACATAACTTTTAATGGTTATAGGGAAATAATATCCCACCGCCAAAAAAACCTATTATAAGCTACCCAATATTTTACTTTTTAATATTTTACTGTTTAATCTCGATATAACCCCGTACTGATGTATTAAAATAAACTTGTTTGAAGTCATGGCCGATTAAGGGTTAATGTCTTTAAAGTCTTGCAGTATGTTTTTAAGCAAATAAAACATTTTTAATCTATTTTTATTTAGATGGGTTATATCAAGCATTAACAATGTCACCTCGGTACAAACAAATTACAAAATAATTAACTGATAACAATAATTAATTAACTACAAAAACAATCTTCACTTCACAAATGTGACTATCCACTGTAATGTGAACCTTAAGACTAGTATTGACGATAGAAACACTGAATATAAACTATTTTACAATACCTTATAAATTGCCACAGCATAAATAATAAAATCGAAGCATAAGAAATAAGTATAAATCAATGCTCGAAATATTTTAAATTTGCATTTATACTTTATTTTGTTACACGGAAACTCGTAAAATATTTTACTACAAGAATTCAAAATAGAATAAACTGTTGAACTGCTAACTTTTAAATTACTCGTAAAGACTGATAACGAGTACATAGGTAGAAATAACTAATTACTTGATTAGATATTAGTGGAGAATCTCTCTGATTATAAAGTCCCGTACTAAGCTAGGCTGGTCAATAATTGTCATTAACTTTCACTGTACGTACATATTATAAGAGAATACATATATTATATTTACTGTATTCATATCAATGATTCCAAGAACTTCATTGCAGTTATAAATACCTATAAAATGAAATAATTTTTTTTTTGTATTTTATGTAGGTATGCATTAAATCGAATGTAGCGTGCGGAAAGCCAGTATTTTATAAAATTGGTATGTAATGTCTCATTAAAAAAATAAGCATTATCAGAACTTCTGACCTAATTTCTACAAAACAAGAAGCTTTCAAGGAAGTCAATCTCTGCTGAATTTTGAACCTTAATGCAAATACAATAAGAATCATCATAGTCTTTGGAAATAAGAAAGAAAACCCGGAAAGAACTAAGGATAAAAGGAAGTGTGTCAATTAATTTTAACGAACACACAAATCGAAGTTAATTGATCAAAATTTGATAAACTTCTCCAATACTTGGAAAGTCGGAAATTCAATCAAAAAATAATAAATTGGTTCAGTCTTTTACTTTTCTTCTAAATATTGAATTTAGTCTTTTTACTTTCAAAAATCTATAAAATTCAAATCTTAATTAAATTTTTGTCGTGAGATTTGAAATTGGTTGCCGGTGAAAAATATAGGTAATCCCTACTAATATTATAAATGTGAAAGTAACTCTGTCTGTCTGTCTGTTACGCTTTCCCGCTTAAACCTCTCTACCGATTTTGATGAAATTTGGCACAGACAATCTTTAGACCCTGAGAAAGAGCATGGTTAGTTTTTATCAAAACTCCACGCGGGCGAAGCCGTGGGAGCTAGTGAAGAAATAATTATTAAAACAATAACGTGACTATCTTAGATACTAGATGTTCGTTGAATTTAGTGTGTGCATTTTTCTACATTGTTTTAACGTTAATCACAAATCATAATACGATTGCGAAGTAAAACCTATTTTTAACCTATATTAAACAAAGTGCATCTGCATTTTCAGCGAATTAATTAACATAATATATGTAACATAAACCACTAAATGCTGAGGCCGAATTAATACTAAATCCGGATTATTATTCCGAGCCTCGTCTAATTGCGAAATACAATCCAAATTGCGAAAACCATCATCTATTACAAAACAAAGGGAATTTAATCTGAGCCATCATAACGTATACCTATGCTATGATTTAGTGATAGTTAGTGATTATCGATTACTAGCTCTGCCCCGCGGTTTTACCTGTAGTGTTCCGCTCCTGTTGGTCATAGCGTCATGATAATATGCCTATAGCCTTCCTCAATAAATGGGCTATCTAACACCGAAATACGGAAACAATTTTTCAAAATGGGACCAGTAGTTCCTGAGATTAGCGCGTTTAGACAAACAAACAGCTTTATAATATTATTATAGACTTAAGTATAGATATTATGTCACTGTAAAATTATAATCTGTCAATAATGATGTGTTAAAAAATGCGACAGTAGGTAATATTCTAATAATATCTTTGTGATTGTATATCAATACAAAATCTATTTATAAGTAAACCATTTATTTCGATTTCAATATTTCGAAGATTGTGTTAATTAATATTTACAAGAGGAATCTACTTTATCATTTTCATATCTAGGTACAGACTACAGAATTCTAAAAATAACTTTGGTGTCGCGTTTACGAAAAGCAGTAAGAAATATGTTCAATTCAACGTAGTTAGTTCTCCTGTGACAATTCTGCGTATCTCCGGTAAATAGCTGATGACCTTATGAAGATATTTTAAAGTTCAATATCATTGAAAATCCACAGTAAATGCTAAATATGGAAATATCAAATAACGCTATAAAAGTTACTTTTGTAAAAATAAATTGTCTCCAATACCAAGAATAGCATTGTAACAAACAGTAAACAGTTAAGTAGAATATTCTATAATTATATAACAAGACACAATTTCACTTTAATATTCGTTTTTAAGAAATATGAGCCGATCTATAGTCATTTGTGGTAATTATTTATGAAGCAGAGATTCTAAACCAAAATAACTGTATAATGCATCTCTAATGTAACCACTATTACCTACTTTGTTAACAGCATATTATACAGACAATAATTGAACTCCATAATACTATCACGGATAGAAGCCTTATAATGAAATTTCCTAACACCTAACGTAGACAAGGATATTAGTTCTCTACTTCAAATAAGATAATAGCTAATATTATTAAGCAATATCATTAAATCATTATTGTAACAGAATATCGTAATAAATCAACTACTTCCTCGTTGAATTAAACTAATTTAACTTCTCAACTCAATTTAATGCACAGCAAGTTTCAATAAGTAACTATTTTGTTGCAATGTAATATTCGCTAAAATTCCATCTATACCAATAATAAAACTGGAGCGTCTGTTATATTATAAAATAACCGCGTTTTACTACAATATTCATATTATGCTGTCTGTCTGTTGTATTCCGATTAATCTCTGAAACGGCTTCACTGATTTTATGAGACTTTCACTGACAGATAGCTGATGTAATAAGGAAATACTTAGGCTACTTTTTATATAAGGATACTTTTTATACTGATATTCCCACGGCCACACTAACATTCAGTTTAAAAGAAAATACCTCAACTTAAACTGTTGTTCATCTCGTTTTGAAGTTTAATCCTATAAATTCCACACAGCTTCATATAATTACGTTATTATAATATTTAAAGGAGCTTTACTTGTTTCAATTCGATTTCAAGTTACCTTCGAAATTTCCATCATTTATTTCATCCCTTTAGAGTTTTGTTTTAAGACAAACCGAAGGCTCACGAATCGCAGAATTATTAAACAAAAGATACCAACTCAAAATAGGTTTGGACAATTCAACCAAGACTCAGTTCATCATATTAACGAAGATTTAAAAATAATCACGCGAAAATTGGTATTTCCACGACTACATTTGGCCTTTGCGTGTTCTCTGTCTTAACAAATTACTTGTTGTTTCCTTAAACGTTCTATTCGGATTATTTAGAATATTTTTATTTATTTATGGCTCAACTCTAAAGATTAATGATTCCAAAAAGAGATAATTTTAATATCGATAATCATGATATACCCATTGCAAATGTGATTGGCACAATTTAAAGGATCTGGCAAGTCCTCTAGAACTGAAATATATAGCTGCTGCATTCTTGTTAAAACACATTATTTTTACTACAATATACCAACATCCAATACTCGTGAAACAAACATCAAACACTACATTGTATCAGAATAAAAATAAAACCAATTTATTTCCAAAAGCTGGTAAATCCTCACTATTTAAAATAAACTCAAATATGTACTCAATGTTCCGACGTTAACACAGTCAAAAGCTTAAAAAAGGATGATTGATTCAGCAAAGGATTTATTTTCGCCTTTGTAAATTCCGATGATGGACGCTCAAACTTAACTCAGATAAAACATCAAACAGTTTTGGATCTCAATGTTTGATGTTTACAGAAAAAATATCAACTGCAAAGGGAAATTATGTTTGGATTTTATTGCTTTAGTTTATGCAGTTGCGAATTTTGAGGAAACAACAGGAAACAAAGGCTTACGTAGTCTGTATCTGTGAATAGGATTAACGTTTTAGGGGGACGTTTTGTATTCTGTAATTTCAGGATTTTCACAACGCTATCTAGTTTAAAACTAAGTAATGTATTGACATAAGTTACTGACCTACTTAACTAAATGTAAATACATTTTTTTTAAATATGTATAGGCATTTAAAGAGCTTTACATATTTTCACTATAGGGTTGCAAATTAATACATTACATTACTTCACGAATCACAATTATTGGCCAAATCACTACATAGTATAAAACAAAGTCGTTTTTCTGTCCCCACGTCCCTTTGACTGCTTAAATGTTTAAAACTACACAACGGATTTTGATGCGGTTTTTTAATAGATAGAATTCAAGAGGAAGGTTTAAGTATGTAATTTATTATATTTATATTAAACTAGCTTACCGCCCGCGGCTTCGCCCACTTTGTCTAAAACCTAATAAATTATATACTAAAACCTTCCTCTTGAATCACTCTATCTATTAAAAAAAACTGCATCAAAATCCGTTGCGTAGTTTTAAAGATTTAAGCATACAAAGGGACATAGGGACATAGGGACAGAGAAAGCGACTTTCTTTTATACTATGTAGTGATTAATATTTTGTGTCAATCACAACTTTCAGTCATGTGGGGACATTTTTAAAGTATAATTTATTACACCTAACTTTAATCGTCGGCCCACAGTATATAAAAGTCGATGTAACGAAGTTTATCGTTGTGCCCATAACACAGAAATCACATTACACTTTCGTAATATCTTTCGTTACTACACATGCGACCGTATCATCAATCAAACCTATTTTGGGAATGTAAATCACTTATTAATTAATGTGGCCTGAGTGAAAATAAAGTTATATTTTTTTATTTTTATGAAGTCATATTAAATTAAGAACAAAACTACGCTTTTGCCCGCGATTTCGCTTGCCAGGTCAAAAAAATTAACAGTAATAATATATTTGTCATATTTTTAATAGCCCTATATTAGGGTCCTTGAAGAATGGATTAAAGATAGATAAACGTTTTTAAATAATTTAAATTACTGTCAATTTTTCAGGAACTATTAAGTACCTGTGCCAAAGCTGTGCCATTACTAAATTGAATAAAATAAACACAGTGACTCATTAATAGTGTCGTGTGGGTGATAACAAATATTATATTTAGTGTGTATTCAAATATTACACCAAACATAAAACTTACATATTATTCCAAGAAATATTATAATGAGTAGGTAGCCAGTAGCCACCAAAAATGTACTCGGCTATCGGCACACGTTGCCATGGTTACTCACGCCTTACTCACGCATTCTATTTTTTAACAATGACAAAATCACAGAATATAATACTAAAATTAACAGTAATTTTCATGGAATATTATGTCACTTTTTTATCTCTACATCACCTCTACATCTAGATGCAAATAAGGATGTCTAAAAACATTTTTAATCAATTTAAATTTACATTTTTTCAGGAATGGAAAATAAACGAAATAATATTAAAATTTCACAGATAGTTAATAGAATAATATACGAGTAACACAATGTATTTTTTATTTCGATTTCAATTCTTTTTAAACGCCACACAAGAGCAGCATGTCGGGACGGGAGTAGCTTTAACGATTACTTGCTTGAGGTCATTGCTAAGGACTATGATAGATGCAGAACGATATTTTTGAACGCAGCGCCCCTCATAGCTCGTGTTGAAGAAGGCAATACTTGAACAGCTCTTTTTTGGTCCGCCTCTGAAAAAAATATTTCAGGAATTTTCATCAAACCTATATAAATTTCTTAGATAAATATTTTCTCTACTTAAAATTAGGATGTGAATTTATTCAATCAGCCTTGGGTGAACACTTAAATAATTACAATTATATTCATCAAGTTCGATTTGAAGGTCGATGTGGGATGATAAGATGAATGATTAATTTATGTTTCTGAACGTGGGTAAGATTAGTTTCTGAACGATGATTAGAATGGAAGAACGATAAACTATGAGTGAATGTGAAGCAGAGAGCGAATGAACAATGATCTTTCTCTTTTCATTGGGATCGTGGGTGAAGACGGCTGTTTCTCTGTAATAAGTTATTTAAAAATTAAGAATGTGGTCTGAAAATAAATCTCAAGAAGTTCAAAGTGTGTTTCATCTGGCCTCGATCCTACATACATATTATTGACGTGACAACGTCTTATAATTCGATAGAGCCAGCTGCACGCACGAAAAAACATGACTCATGCGGCGTTACCTCGCTCTGAGGCGTTCCCTATGTGGCTTGAAGTGCAAGCGAGAGCGCGGAACGAGCGACAAAGAAGCACAATCGGACGTTGTCACGTTCAACTATTGTCAGTAAACCGACTTTACAGACAACCAATTTTTTTTTAAATAAAATAAACTCACAGGCATACTTCTCCATTAAAGCTTTGTACCATCTCGTACTTGGAATTCAGTACAATAAACCACTTTCCATGTCTATTCTTCACGGCTTGTGGATGAAACCTCTGAAATTATGGATGAAGTAAAACTGATACATTTAAGGAAATTGCAAAGAAATAACAATTTGCGCGCAGTTAGTAAAAACCAATCACTTGAAAAAACACAAAAAACAACACCAAAGAACTTACAACAACTTGAATTAAATCTATATATATAAAACTCAAAGGTGACTGATATAGTGATCTATCAACGCACAGCCCAAACCACTGGACGTATCGGGCTGAAATTTGGCATGCAGGTAGATGTTAGGACGTAGGCATCCGCTAAGAAAGGATTTCCCGAAATTCTTGCGGGAACGAGGAAAAATGGGGATGCACGTACAAAGTCGTGGGCGGAAGCTAGTATAATATAAGAAAAGAGATTGTGTACCTACCACATACTAAAACTAAAAAAAAATATAAAAAAGTGGCTGAAACAATTCTATGGAACATTGTTTTCAAAAGGATAAGAAAAGAAATAATAAATAAGATAGAAAACGAACACATTACAAGGAAAAATTACACTAGAAGCGCGGTATGGTATGTAATTATCTGTGAAAATGTGGTTATCTGCAAAATTGACTCAATTTAGTTTGCAATTAGTACCGTAGCATGCATGAACCCCACAAATATGGTATCATTAATCTTCTGTTAATTCCGAAAACTACTTCAGTCCGATAATAATCAAATTAAAGCCGAAGCTTGCGTTAACCCAAAATCCAAATTCGGGTTATTCTGTCTTTAAATATACGAAAGGCTAAAAGTTAATCATCATCACTACATAGTATAAAACAAAGTCGCTTTCTCTGTCCCTATGTCCCTTTGTATGCTTAAATCTTTAAAACTACGCAACGGATTTTGATGGGTTTTTTTTTAATAGATAGAGTGATTCAAGAGGAAGGTTTTAGTAGGTATATAATTTATTAGGTTATAGACAAAGCGGACGAAGCCGCGGGCGGTAAGCTAGTACATAATAATCAATATAGCTTTTAAAAACTGAAAACACGCTTATACTCGTGAAATTGTTGTAATATCACCGATGCTTGATAAGTGAACAAAGTTTGAGTTAAATAATTTCGTTTAAAACGGTAAAAATCGAGTGTAAAGGAGTTGGTTACATTAGTACCTACAATCCATAATTAATCATACAAGTGAATGTAATAAAAGCGTGTTAAAACACTGATACTTGCACATATTAAAATACTAAAACGTTGTACAATAATATGATAGTACATACTAAAATTAACTAAATTATTGAAATAGATTAAATAAATTCAACTATTATGTTTACGTACCACGTGCTTAGAGTCGCATAATTCCTGACTCTCCTCGTCCGCATCGAATAGATTGACATTATCCTTATTTTCGTAATCTTCGTCTTTATGAAATTGAACATTATCTGCAATCTTAAGTGATTTTATTAGTGAATAAGAAATAATATGCATTATGTTATATTCTCCATTTATTTTAGAAGAAGTGTTGTTCGGTTCAGTTATAAAAACTTCCTGTTTTTTAATTTTTTTTTTTCGATTTTTTATACCTTTTTTTCCTGATATATCTGTATGTATTGGATTATATTATTATCTGTGATATGGGGAAGAGAATAACGTCATTCGATGACGTTATATCTTTGGGAAACCCATTATCAAGAGAGGCATATTGTGCCATTAAGGGACTGAAATGATGCCATAAGAATTTCATCCCATATTAATGGTGAATCAAACCACATTTTAAATATATTAGGATTTTTATGAGTCGACATATTACTCGATTATTCGTTTTTACGATATCCTAGCTTTCAATACCGCGGTTTCGCTCGCGTATAGTATAAGAAAACCCGTATAGCTCTCGTTCCCGTGGGATTTCCGAGTTTCCGAGTTTTTGTTGTTTCTTGGGGCTCCAACAATACCTATTAATTCCAAATTTCATACAACTCGGTTCAGTGGTTAGGTAAAGAAGAGTCAGACAGACAGACAGAGTTACTTTCGCATTTGTAATATTAAAAAGTAGGGATGTTGTGGGGCAAAAATAACTTACAATATTGAAAAATAAAGTAAATACCATAATTTTTATCAATTTTGCGATTGTTTCGTGCGGAAAGTCGGGAATATTTTCACATATTTCGCTTCTCGAACATTCTTTTGGTATTAGCAGTTCAAATTTATCTTCTAGATTGAGCTCATATAAAACGGCACCATCTGTAATTGATACCAATATTATATATTAGATTATATTAGATTAGATACAATTAATTAGATAATGTCTTCTTATATATTACTAGCGGTCCGCCCCGGCTTCGCCCGTGGTACATATGAAAAATAGATGTTGGCCGATTCTCAGACTTACCCGATATGCACAGAAAATTTCATGAGAATCGGTCCACCCGTTTCGGAGGAGTATGCAGACTAACATTGTGACACGAGAATTTTATATATAAGAATAATGTAATGTGTATTTAATGTTGTGTGTTCCATAAATAAAATAAATAAATACCAATATGAATGTACAAAATGTGTCATATAGACACTGGAAATTATTATTATTCTTAACAAAGAGCTTATTATATAACAATTAATGTTGACAATTGATTAAAATCTTGTGTAGTTTTGAAGAACAGCATTTTTTGAGTTTTTCCCTTACAACTAACAAATAAATACCAAAGAAAAAAGACGGTTCAAAAATCAAATGTTTCCCAATCAACAATTACCTAATATTGTTTGAGTAATTACCTACTATGATATAGATTTAATAGAAGTAATAATAATTAATATTATGTTATTATATTAATATTATGTTTATCGTCCACGGTTGGAATATCTATTGTCTACGTGACAATAGATATTCCACCCGTGCAATCAGTCAACCCGCAGGACACCTTGTGGCGGGGTGTCGGGGAGTAGCGACCCCGCGGGAACCGAGTGCTCCCGGGGGAGGCCCCTGTCTTCATCTCCGGCTTGCCTTAACCGGCCGGCCAGAGTGGAGTCGCGAGAGCTTTTAGCTCGAAGGGTGGATGCGAATCGTAAGTGGCGAGTGGGCACGTGATGCTGGACCCTCAGGGAGCGCGTGATCGTCGTTTAAAGTCCAGGGACCCCTCTCCACCCTTAGCTGCTCACAATATGTTGCCCCCTTGTCGCACTATTGCAGCGACTTATTTCGGGGGCCCATACAGTGAGAGGGCGAGTCACCACCTGCCAACATATTTTTACTTTCTTTTAGTAGAAAGGCAGGTGCCATAGTTTCCCATAGTCCCCAATACCAGTCCATTTAGCATCCCAATCCATAGCCCAATTATTAAATTTCCATACCCTGCAATAGTCCTACATCGGCCGCGGACTGCCTAGGGCTGTATCTCTATAGTGCAGTCATGGGCAGGCTGCGGCTGGTGTCCCATAACACATTAAAATTCTCGAAAGGGCCTCTGCGTGTTGGATCCGTGTCCCCACGTAAGCCTTCCAAAGATCCGGGTACTGTCCTTCTGGTGGTACCCGAGTATTATGGAAATATAATAACAAACCTGCATAATTTCCCCACGAGTTTGCTTTAACTATGCTACGGATGCCGATTCCTTTACAATTCAGTACCTTTAAAAAATATGGCTATTATTTCAATATACAATATCACAGAAAAACAGGTTTTCCACGAAGAAATTCGATGAATAGGTAATACATATATACTAATATTATAAAGCAGAGGAGTTTGTTTGTTTGTTTGAACGCGCTAATCTCGGGAACTACTGGTCTGATGTGAAAAATTATTTCGGTGTTAGATAACCCATTCATCGAGGAAGGCTATATATCATCACGCTAAGACCAACAGGAGCGGAGCCACGCGGGTGAAACCGCAGAGCGCAGCTAGTACCTACTTAATATTACATATTATACGTAAATATATTATTATACGTAAAAAATACACTAAATTTAATCTAATTTCGTTATTCTTTAAAAACCAAATAACGAACTGCTGCTGTTGGAACACAGGTTAAAATGTTAGTTAAAATTAAAATCAAGTTTTTAGTGAAATAAAATGTAGAATAAAATTTTTCGTTTACAATATTTACAAAGTGGTTCGTATTGAAATGAATAATTTTTGTGAAGTAACTAGAATCTAGATAATAAATTAACTTACCGAAAAAAATGTAAATATTACCAAAACTCTGAACATTATTAAATTTATTGTGCTGTTCATTTAAAACTATTGATATTATAACAATGTCCATCGACAACATAAATTTAATTAATAACTTGCATGCTAAAAATAGTTTGATAACGTATAGAGATCCTTTTGAAATTGTTTAGTATAATAATTACTGTATACAATATAGGAACATATTTATTTTTTAATTGTTATGCTATTAAAAAACATTTCATATAATATTTGCACAATTTTTGCACAATTGCGTAAAATAAAATAATATTTACTTAGGCTCTGTATACAATGACGCCTTTCAAAACTAACTGCTTGATAATATCCAGCCATTCAATGAATTAGCTAGCCAAAATTTTATTTATAAGTATTTTATAGATAACTTATGTACCTATTTGAATTATTTGTATCATACTAGTTGTACCGCGTGAACTCAAGTATTTCTATAGCTGATGTATTATATATAACCTATATTACTGTAAACTTTCATCCAAATCTGTCCAGTCGTTTTTCGCGAAGGAGTAACAAACATATTACATCCATCCTCACAAATTTTCGCATTTATAATAAAAGTAGGATTTTGAAAAATTGGGATTGCAATACATAATATTAACTATGTTGATAAGAAAACAAGTCTAGTTAGCAACTAATAAAATGTGGAGTGTTGTATTTTATGATAAAATTACAAACATTGGCATTTACTGACAATTTACTTTAATTTTTATGTATAGAAAATCGATTAATAGTTTAATCGTGAAGAGACAGACTGACAGACAGCCAGAGTTACTTTCCCATTTAAAATATTAGTTAGGATTAATATTTATAGTTAGTAAAAAAAAAGTGTGAAGTCCCGAGTCCCCTAGTGGGGTAAGGGGCAGATGCATTATTCATACATCTGTTTCACTGATCGATTTTCTTTAGGGACAAGCAGCCTTCTGTGTCCTGCCAGACCGAGACATTTTTTTTTCTTCGTCTCCACCGGGAATCGAACCCAGGAACCGTCGGTTCTACGCTCACGCGTCAACCACTGTACCAAGGAGGCTGCATATATTATGTAGTTAGTATGTCCATTATAAATCACTGCAAATTTATACACCTTTTGTTAAGTCGATACAGTGTAAGCTTAACGTCACGATGCAAATTATATACTTTATAGGTACAGATTTCTCAGTACTAAAACGTGTTGCACAAAGTAGAGGAGAAAATTTATAGCAGGGGGACGTGACTGCAAACTTGGAAGCAGAAACCTTTTAAACTTTATGGCTTATAAAATAGGAATTATATTAGTTCAGCCCCACGGTCAGGTAACTTTTTAAATTCTCGAATAGTTGCTAGAGAAGCAGGCTATAATGACATATAATAATTATAGAATTAAACATGGAATATTTTATCTGTATAAAGAAAATAAACGTATTTAATAAATTTTTCACTATTTTTATTTTTATTTATTTATTTTTCACTAAGTATCTATATAAATAAATGTTCACAACAACAAAATATAATATTAAATATAGGTAGTTAAACAAAACAAAGAGAACCCTCTTATAAAATAAACTCATGAAATTATTGTAATCCGATCCTTACGATCAGCTGACTAGATATTTTTTTTAAGACTTTCTTTTTGATTTAGGGCTGATTTTTCAATCCTAGGTTAAAACTTATTCGTCGAATAATGTATAAAACTACCATTTTAAAAACGTATTCAAATTGCCCGTATTTGGCAGTTTACGTGACATTTTAATATTATCGTGTAATACTACTTTATTGGACGGATAAGTTTTATCCAAGCATTGAAAAATCGGCCCTTAGCATCGAGATAGTAGTACGTAGAACATACTATCTCTATGGCCCTTAGTTATTGTATTTCGGACCAAATTTCGGACTATAAATGAGAAAGACAAAATTTTCTCATTGTTCACTTTTTCAAAATAACCCTTTTTCTTTTTAGATGGCGCTTAATTTTTATAACTCACAGTGGGTCATAGCGGGGGGACCACGGGTAATACGTCATTTTTTTCAGTAATAGATAAATTATAATAATTTTTGTAAAAAATGTAATATAATATTTTAGACTATTCCCTCCTCATATTGAGATGATTAATATTATATCGTTGTGTTCATAATATAGGGCCAATTTGACGAGTCCTTATAATAATATAAGATTGGATATTGGTCACAAAAAGAGCCTAGTATTCATTAAAAAATTCGCTTATAAAATGGTCTCCAGAGATATCCTCAATACTCCCTAGTAATTCCAAGCAAGGAAAATATAATTTTTAAGGTAGCAACAGCTCATAAAGTCGGACAAGTCCTCAGAGGCCTCATTAATATTCATTATCATTGGAGCCGTTACTTGTAAATATACAAATAAATCCTTCGAAATGTACCAGATTCCATTCCGTAAAATGGGACAGTGAATATTAAATGAGTGGCAAAATCAATGCGTAAACATCTTAATTTCATGGCCACATATCGAAAGGAATATTTCATACTAGCTGTGCTGCGCGGTTTACCCGCGGGCAAACCCGCATGCGATCATGTATTTTTATAGCTCATGTGTTATTCTAATGTATAACCTATATTCCTGTAAATTTTCATCCAAATCCGTCCAGTAGTTTTTACGTGAAAGAGTAACAAACATCCTTACAAACTTTAGAAACTTTCGTTTATAATATCGGTAGGTATGAGAACTTTCTTTCAGCTAAATTTCAGACTTCCGAATGCTAACTGAAGCTGTTACTTGTCGTAATAAACAAGTAGAAATACGAGTTAAGGCACTTACACTCTTTCGCTAAAAGCTTTTGATAAGAAATGTGCAATTTTCCCTGTGTAAATTCTGTCAATTTTAACTTGGACGTTTTTACTTTATATCTTTCATTTCAAAGCAATGCTGTATTGTATTAATTGTATCTCTTTTTATGGTACTCCATTGTTATTAATTACTTGTATTTACTACTAAATGAATTCAATCCTGAAGGAACGGAATTCAGTGACGTAAAAGTAAATTAATGCATTATAAATTACATCTCATAAATTAGCTAATAAAATATAATAGGTACGCCGAATATCACCAATGCGTATCTTGCGTCATTGTACTGATGTTGTCACAAAGGGTTGACGTCACACTGATAGGATAATTACCTAATGCTATCGAGTTACCTACAGCAAATGTGAACCGAAATACTACCCTTCAATTCCATTAAAACCTGTGTACAATCTTTTGGAGTTTATCTACAAAACTAATATTATAAAACTGAAAAGTTGGTTTGGTAGAACGCGATTATGCAAAAACTATTGAGACGACAAATAACAAATCTGTAGTAATATCATAAAGCTGAAGAATTGGATTATACGCGCATATTTGAGGAACTACTAGTACGAATTGTAAAATTACTTTTGTGTCGTTTAATCCATTTATCAAAGAAAGCCATATAGGACCAAAGAGCAGGGCAGCATTGAAAAAAAATTGGTTGTCTGTAAAGTCGGTTTACTGGCGATAGTTGAACGTGACAACCTCCGATTGTGCTTCTTTGTCGCTCGTTCCGCGCTCTCGCTTGCACTTCAAGCCTTACATGGAACGCCTCAGAGCGAGGTAACGCCGCATGAGTCATGTTTTTTCGAGCGTGCAGCCGGCTCTATCGAATTTTAAGACGTTGTCATGTCAATAATATTATTAAAGCGGGAAAAATATTGTAGAAAGGACGAAGTTGCATGTGTCAGCTAGTGTTTGATAAATCTTTCGAATGAGGAAAAAGAATGACGATTATGTGGATTCTTTCCCCAACTCTCCTTTTTGAATGGTTTTGGGTGAAAAGAAATATATAAACTCAAACTCAAACATTTATTCATTCAATTAGATTTATCCTAGAAGCACTTTTGAATCGTCATAACATAGTTTTACCAATTACCACCGATTCGGAAAGCAGTTTCTACGGAGAAGAAGATGCAAGAAACTCCGTATTGCTCTTTTAAAATCATGTCAATTTTACATTTTAATTTACATGATAATGGGTACATTTAACATATTTAATAAATGTAAAGATACAAAAATTTGCGTAAAATCGCATTACTTACGAGTATATGGATGTTTAACAAACAGTTATTAGTCATAAGTCAGCACATAAACTACGAGATACAAAAGTTATTTTGAATTTTCGTGTATAACATTGAAAGCAGTGCCATTTATTCATAATTGGGAAATGCACGCAACGCCTAATAACACGGAAAGCTTCTAAATCATTTAACTGCAAAATTATACAAACTTTTTGTCCTAATTAGATTTCGTTTCGTTGATTAGCGTCACCAGTTTTACATCTAATTAATGACTTCATGTCCATTAAATAATTGTACTTACTGGATACATCCGGTGTATATTTAGAAATAAACTAGCTTTCCCGCAGCTTCGCTGCTTCGCTGGCGTAGTCGAAAGAAAACCCGCATAGTTCCCGTTCCTGTGGGATTTTCGGGAATAACCATCCTATGTATTAATCCCATTTACCGTCTATATATTATGTACCAAATTTCATAAAATCTGTTCAGCAGTTTTTGCGTGAAGAAGTAACAAACAAACAAAAATTTTCGCATTTATAATATTAGTAGGATGTTTCAATTTGCCCTTTACACTGTTACTCAAATGTGGGAGGTTCGAGAGATATTTTATACTTTTTATAGCATTTATTTACAATGTACTAACTGATATGAACAATCAAAGTATGGGAAAAAATAAACATAAAAGGATATTTGCCTCTATATATCCTCGCTTGAAAACTACCTAGAATCGGTTTTTATCGGTGTTACCTAGAATTCGGTCGGATTTACAAATTTCTAGAACTACATTTTTTCATCCCCAAAAAACATCGATTACTCTTTACCAAGCGGAATGTTCTAGACTATTTCAGTCTAAACAAATACGTATCTATCAATAACAAAATTTCCATGAAGCGAAATTAATAGCGCTATAAATATTTTTTTTGTGGTGGTATTATCGGCCGCACACTGCGAATGAAATGACAGCATATTGCACATTTTACTGCGTGTTACTATCTATATAACTATTCACTTATAATGCCACAAGAGCTTCAAAATTATCGGGTATTTTCCGATAGGTTCGTTGCAAACAAATGAAGGAGTCAAGTTTTTAGTCAAGGTTAAAAAATCACGAGCGCGAAGCGCGAGTGATTTTTCCTGAAAAACTTGACGACTTTATTTGTTTGCAGGGAACCTTGAGGGAAATGCCAGATAATTTTGAAGCTCGTGTAGTATTCGGGGGATTATTTTTCCGTCCCAAATGTCGGCCAATAATTTCACAATTGAATTCAACCTGTCAGTTTGACGTCAACGACCAGAGAAAATTTTCAAAAAATTATCAGTATAATACCATGTAGGTTGTACCACGTGACGTCGAATGGTGCAATTCTATTGGTCGATATTTGGGTCGGAAAAATAATCAAGGATATTTTAATACATAAACTAATACGTAAATAACTTTTTACCCAGTTTAATTTCGCGGACAGTGGAATAAGAAATAAGACACATCACACACCTAACTATAAGGTAAGGGGAAGGAGTGCAGAGAAGGCACACAAGCTTTTTTTATTATTAGCAAATAATAAAAAAAGCTTGTGTGCCGAGCACACATGTCAGAAGTGAAATTTTTTTTGCAAGATTTAAAGATACCAAAGTCGTCGCCTTACTCCAGGACGTGACGGTATTGCCATGATGCGACCTTGAAATTTTCCTCTCAACGTGCCTAAAGAAGTTTCACTTCAACAAAACAGCACACACACGAATATATATCTTGTTTATGGTTATGTTTATTCGACCACTGGATGACCATCATTTTGTGAAAAAAAAATTCTACGACTTCTATACATCGTTGACACAGACTACTGAAATATTTGTTATAATAATATAAGAGAAAATCTATGAGAAAAGAATTCCAGTGAACTTCTGAATCAAAAAATTAATTACTAAGCGAAATATTTGCGAGCTCGAATTTGTGTTACTATGCGATAATATTAATATAGATTGCTTATTGTTATTGGATCCTAGAGATTGTTTATTGTGTCTATAGACCTTATACGATACGTCTTTTATATTAAGAATCTGGTCTTATTATAATTATAAGTGTTATTTTTCTCTAGAAATCTCATATAATATACAGAGCATTAATTTCAATACAATGTATAGATATCTTCAAGTACTTATTACCTCGATAGTCTAATCTTATATATAAAAATGAATCGCAAAATGTGTTGGTAAGCGCATAACTCGAGAACGGCTGAACCGATTTCGATAATTCTTTTTTTATTATATTCCTTGAAGTACGAGGATGGTTTTTATGTAGAGAAAACGTAAATATGTACCACGGGCGAAGCCGGGGCGGACGGCTAGTAGTATATAGATTCAGCTGCTAATGTTAACGTGCCAAAATATTGTGCGGTGTTTTCAATAAACCCCTGATAAATCTTTTGTTCTAACTTTTGCACGCCTCATAAGCGAAGCGTTGAGGTGGGTACTACTGTCACTTCGCGCAAAACATCTGATTTTTCAAACTTAAAATGTCTTTATGTATCATACATTGCACTTGTAAGATAATAGGGGACCTACATACACACACATATTAAGAAAAAACACTATTTTTAACATTCATGATATTTTTGATGTCATTTTTAGGGTTCCGTAGCCAAAATGGCAAAAACGGAACCCTTATAGTTTCGTCATGTCCGTCTGTCCGTCTGTCCGTCTGTCCGTCTGTCAAAGCCGATTTACTCGGAAACTATAAGTACTACAGTGATGAAATTTGATGGGAATATGTGTTGTATGAACCGCTACAAAAATATGACACTAAATAGTAAAAAAAAGAATTGGGGGTGGGGCCCCCCATACATGTAACTGAGGGATGAAATTTTTTTTTTCGATGTACATACCCGTGTGGGGTATCAATGGAAAGGTCTTTTAAAATGATATAAAGTTTTCTAAAAAACATTTTTCTTAAAGTGAACGGTTTTTGAGATATCAGCTCTCAAAGTCGTAAAAAGTATGTCCCCCCCCCTCTATTTTTATAACTACGGGGTATAAAATTCTAAAAAAAATAGAGGTGATGCATGCTAATTAACTCTTTCAACGATTTTTGGTTTGATCAAAGTATCTCTTATAGTTTTTGAGATAGGTTGATTTAACTGTAATTTATTATATTTGCTGCTACGGAACCCTTTGTGCGCGAGCCCGACTCGCACTTGGCCGGTTTTTGTTATTTAAACTAGTTAAAAAACAGTTTGAAAAAGTTCTGTCTTGGACGTCCGTGTGTCTGTATGTGCGGAGGATTTTCTTGTTAACACGATAGCGACCGAAATACTTTACTAATCGAGTCTTTTTTTTTCTCTTACGCTTGAGTATGCTCAGGAATAGAACCCTTTCATTTTTCAGGGTCTGATTCGATGTGGTTTAATTGTTATTAAATAAACAAAAATAATTATTAATAAATAATTATTAAAAAAAAATTATGAGGCGTGCACTTTTGGATTTTCCAAACTATTTTATTTTGCTATGAAGTATAAATAAACAAATAAGTTCTTTAATTATAAAAAATTAACATCAAAGGAATTCTAATTTATTTAACCACGATATAATAGGCACCCATAATCGACTAAGCAACTATTAATTAATGATAACTAATGATTTGAATTTACATCGATTTCAATCCAGAACATTCTAGTAATGTAATAAGAAAATGAAAAATATTGTCTCTGAAAAAACTTGGTAAGAAATATTTTCACCTTGCCCAAATATGATCAAATATTTTTTATTACATCTTCGTTTATTAAAGGAATAGATTTTTGTAGCAAAATTATTTTTACAATTGATTGTTATAATTTGATAATTAGATTAGAAGAAAGTTAATATTTGTGGAACGTACAAAATTACAAATTAAATAAGTATTTTCTCTTCTTCTTTCTGTTATAATAATTATAGAAAATATTTTGTATGTTGTTCACTTGTTAAAATAATATAAGGAAATAAAATAATATAATAATATAAGGAAACTTTCATATAAATTAATTATGAGTATTATTCGTAGCATTCGATTCAGTTAAATAAGTTCAAATCTCATATTTCTAATAATAACTCAAGGAAATAATTAAGGCAATCAGATTACTTGTAGCATGAATAAATCCTTAAAGTTCATCGTATTTACGAGAAAAGTCCTCGTTAGTGCCAATTCTTAATTATTACCTTGATTAATAATTAGATGAAATTTTATTTAAATATATTTCATCCTGGCTTTGTATAGGTAACTTACGTTAATATTCCATCCCGCACATAGCCAATTTTAAGATACAAAGAAATACCTTATGGACATTCATTCACTGCCGTACACGGACTGCTCGAGCCGTCAAGATCGCTTAAAACCGTCAAAAGCGTGGTTTGTAGCGACAGCTCGAGCAGCCAACGACTGACCACTCAAGCAGTCCGTGTACGTCGCTCAGACGTTACGAGCCGCCCGTGTACGGCCGCTCTAATATAAGTATCATATTATGACACTATTTGACCTACTTACTTACATTATTGAATCTATATTTCAATCGATTTTGCGAATTACCATACTGAATATAGAATTCGAGATCTCATACATATTAAACGGTTTCAATTCTCCATCTGTCACTAAATTAATCCTTAAATTGTCAGGCAAAATCTGATAATGTAATCGAAAGGCAGTAGCTCTCGGACCATTATGGAACACTAAATCATAAAATGATAAAATATTCATAGAAAAAATCGGTATGAATTTTAATAACTTATACTTTTTATTATGTAAGACTCTCGTTAAATAATATTTTAATGACAAGGGCATGTACATGAAAAATAAATGAATATCATAATATAATACAATTTCTTTTTTCACATCTAAACAACGTAAAAGAAAATGCTACGAAAGTAGCTTGAATAAATTCAAGTCTGTGTTGACGCACACAGAATCTATTTCAAATCAAATATGTAATTAACCCGGCGTCATTGTGGTAGAAAACAGATACGCGAACGTTGAGGTGGGTCAATATTACCCATATATTTTATAGTTGTTATTTTTAAACTTTTTAAGAAAATTAGTTTTCTATTTTATTATTATAGGTTATAGGTATTCTGGTTTTGATAATATAAAATAAAAATAATAATTAACCAACGTTTTATTCACTTTAATCAACTTTGACATAAACTCATAAAAATAGGAACAAAATATAGACCTCTTACGTTTTCATGTCATTACTAAGCTAATAACCAGTAATTTTGGTTATTAATAGCATTTTTATAAACTTAAGTGTAAATATATTAGAAAAAAACTTAAACAAAGCTAATTAGAATCTTCGTTGTAAATGAAATCAATACAGAAAGCCATGATGCGTTCAGGACAAATAAATTTAGGGCAAGCTTGACAAAAATATTTTTTTTTTACTATTTTTATTTCCGGACACACTTAACATCTTTTGCGGGAATTGCAGGTGGCTCCTCTGATGATCCACCAATAAATTTTCTGATTCTTTTGCCCATTTGTCATTGCTATCGATCAATTCCTGGCGAATTTTCAAATGTCCTAAGACCAGAGCAAGACCCTAAGTTTTTCAAAAAATTACGTCGCTTATCGTTTGGTTTGTTTTTATTTATGCGACGTATTATAAGCGCATTAATTCCTGTATGTCCAACATGGCATAAAAATTGCCAGGGGCCAACTTTTGGAGTTACGACTCACATCATATGAGGTGCAAAGATCATCAGCGACGTCAACCCCATATTTAGTTTTATTGTAAAAGGTATTGAATTCGGGTTTTCGCTTTTCTCCGCTTGAAACACACTCCGGACTCTAACATGATCCTCTTCTTCTACTTCATCATCATAATAAGGTAAGTCTGAGTCAGACAAGAGTCTAAACCCGCCATGATACGTGATATTTTCTATTCTATCCATTTATAGTACCTATTTTATAATAAATACCTGTTGGACAAACAAAAACATTAAATTCACTGAAACAAGCAAAAAAATGTTTGCAGACACCAAGAAATCATACACAACAGTAAAAATCGATAACTTAGCCATGGCGCGAAATTGTTACATCAATTGTGAGGATGGGTCATATTTACCTTTTTCGAAAATACACGCATGTAGCTCCCAGTACACTCGACGTCGAAAGGATTTCACTTCGAAAACGTTTAATCTACATTATTAGCTCCAGCTACTACAAAGAACAGCACAATCGTGCACATAATTACAAAAATATTGTAAATTATAAACAAGCAGGGTCATTTTGACCCAACCTCAATGACGCCGGGTTAATATATAAATTCCTTAATCCTAAATAAAGTATTTTTTTATTTTGTAGAAAGATTCACATTCAAATGTTTACCAAGCACTATTCTATATAATATTTTTAATTCCATGTTTTTTATCTTTGTTACAGATAAATGCAGAAGAAGCATTCCAACTTCTTAGGTATATTTCAAGTTCTCTTGACTCAGGACTCTGTGTGAAGTAATGGCGGATTACAAAACGTAACCTATGATGTTGGATTCCAATGAACCTTACGTCAGTACGGAATACGTCAATATTACTAATATCACAGAAGACACAAACCAAACAGAGAACGCAACATGGACGGATCATGCGATCTGCGACCCGGGTTTCACCAGCTTCCTCTCGACGCCGTTCTTTCATTTCATTGTCTACTTGATGTACTGTACAGTCTTTATCATCTCCCTTTTCGGGAATGGATTGGTTTGTTTCATAGTTCAAAATTCACCGCGAATGAAAACAGTGACCAACTACTTTATCATGAACTTAGCTATCGGTGATATATTGATGACTTCATTGTGCGTTCCCTTTTCATTTGTTCCTGTTCTAGTGTTGAGATATTGGCCATTTGGAATGGTTATGTGTAAGATTGTGAATTACTCGCAAGCAGTGTCTGTGTTTGTTAGTGCTTATACTCTAGTAGCTATATCGCTAGATCGTTATATGGCGATAATGAGGCCGCTGAAGCCACGTTTGGGCCGGGTGGCTGCGAAGTTTATAGTGAGTGCGGTATGGGCAGGCGCCTGCGCAACTGCAGCCCCTATATTCATAGTTTCTCAAATTCAACGACCGACACCGTGGCATGAGTTTTGCGAAGCGTGAGTATCTTTACTTTATCATTGGTATTTTTTATCAAATTAATTTTAGAAACATGTATCCAGTCGTAAGCAGTGTCATTAATCACTATTTCTACATTGTGATAATACACTCTGAATATAAATGGTGTACCTATCGAATTCGTAAGACCATTATGTTAAACAATAAATTATTTCACTACCATAAATTTCTACGTTAAGATTCTTATCACAGCAATATATTAGTATGTTCTCCCATTTCCTTGGCAATTATCTATAAAATATATTCAATCACAATCGACATTCCAAATTGTGTATAATTGTAATGGCGAACATAATGTGGAAACAAAACAAACATACAAAAATCATAATTATATTCGATCGTGGCTTAAAAATAAAGCTGTGAAGTTTTATTATAACAACGCTTTTGAAATATTTCACTGTTCAATTTTACAATTATTTAAAAAAATTTAATGAATCTCAAACATTTGCAACTCTTTTCAATCGCAAAATATAATTACTTCTAGCTTTTTGTTTCAAAGCTAAATCGCATTACATTCCCGGTCGATTTTATTGCCGATTTAAAGGTAAGCTATATTACAGGCACGCCTGTTCGTTTTTACGGCCGATGCTGAAGATAAAAACTATTTCAGGGACGTCTGCCTCGAACGCTGGGAGCACACAGAATACAGTCAGCAGTACTCCTACATCCTGCTAGTCCTACAGTTCGGATTGCCGCTCTCTGCCCTGGTGGTGACGTACGCTCGGATAGCGCACGTGGTGTGGGGACCGCCACCTGGCGAGGCGCAGTCCGCTAGAGACTCCAGACTGCAAATGGCTAAGAGAAAGGTGAGGGTGGATTTTAAGTAAATCCACATTAGAGTTAAAATTTTATTTAATTAGATAAAATATAACCTAACGTACTTAACAATCCAGTCTGCAAAAGAAGAACGTAGTACCTACTATCAATCTAGATTATAATAAAACAAAAAGAATTACTATTAATGGTTTACTTTTCACACACTTAATTGGCTACACAATTAATTGTAACAAAAGTTCCTTTTGGCCGAGGTAGATTTGAATTAAATATTTGGATATTTTTTGAGTAATTATTTTCTTTATACTAACTTGATGTGACCAATCAATTTTAGCTTAAAACAGAACAAAAGCTCCGATAAAAGCATCCGTATTTATATTTTATTCACGCGCCTTACAAGAGTAAGCATTGCGAATACATGGAAATGACTTCCGCTGCCTGCCATTAGGTACTTGGAAAATTAGTATTAAAAGCTTGCAGTGATTTTCTACTCCCCTCTCTCTCTCTCTGTAATTTATTTATAAATCGATTATAATTGAAGCGAGAACTTAAAAAAGTCTCCTGCTATGTTTCATTGATTAGTACCTAAACCAATGCTTTCGTCTAAATTAAGCAATTTGATAGACGAAGGTGAAAAAATTTATCAAACATTATATTAATAGGTGAAAACTTTTATTAATCAATCTTAGACTGAACTAATCTATACTAATATTATTAAGAGGAAAGGTTTGTAATTATTATGTATGTTTATATGGTTTTCACGCATAAACTATTGGACCGATTTCAAAAATTCTTTCACCATTAGAAAGCTGCATCTTCACTCAGCAACATAGGCTATAAAACATGTAGGTACCACGGGCGAAGCCGGGGCGGACCGCTAGTCTATAATAATTATAGGTCATTGCGTCAATCGTTCGTTAAAATATCATAAAAATAGACTTACCTTCTAAAAACTAGGTCTGCAGTGAATTGATCCAGAAAACGTACTGCGTCATAAATTTTCTACAAATAAAAGAGATCCGGTTATTAGGAACGGATACAAAAACAACATTGATTGCTTTGAAAATGCAATTTAACTA
Organism: Colias philodice; assembly: GCF_061535455.1. Classification (NCBI taxonomy): domain Eukaryota; kingdom Metazoa; phylum Arthropoda; class Insecta; order Lepidoptera; family Pieridae; genus Colias; species Colias philodice. Next base: position 10,373,959 of record NC_143095.1, on the reverse strand, counting down.
ACCTAATAATCTAAGAATACATTTCAACATTAAGCAGCCTTATTGCTATGCTTTGTGCGTCTGGTTATCACAAAGCGTTTTCTTCCAGACAATCAACCGAATGTAGTTCAAAATTAATACTAGTTACAGCATTCTATCCCATGTTTATTCAATTCTGAAAAGAGAATTTATGGTTCTGAGAAGAGAATTTATGGTTTTAAATTATAATTTAAATCATTTATTTTATTTATATCATATAGATATATTTTGCTTACAGATGATCAAGATGATGGTGACTGTAGTAGCTGTGTTTACAGTATGCTGGCTGCCTCTCAACATTTTCATTGCAAGTATTATAAGCCCTTTCATTATGCACCTTTTGATTAAGTTTTCTATTATTAACAACTTATTCCATCAGCCCCCGGAATCACAGACACAATAGAAAATCTATTGTGTCGCGGTCGGATCTGGCCTCTCGGTGGTTGAGAGGTTATACGTATTTTATTTATTTAATCAACTCAATTAAATTTAGGTTTTGATTGACTATTAGGACAATAATTGTATTTTTGGGACTCAGCTCTTTTATTTGGTTCAGCAAAATAAACGAGATAGATATTCGATGTCATTTCAAGGCATTTTATATACTTAGATAAAATTTTAAAGAATAATAAGTAATAAAGGTTCAATTTATTAGAAAAACTTTTATTAGAAGAATAAAAGTTAAACCTAATTTGTACACCATTGTACGCTTATTACATATTTCTTAATATTTCCTGTATAATTTGTCTTATTTTCAACTGCGATGCGTTTAAATTATTTTAACAAGCGAAATACACACGAATTCCAGTTTTAATGAACATACCCTTTAGACTACAAGCCCGCATATGAAAAAAATATGGGTCAAATGAACCACCAGGGGTCATATCTAGAACGAAAGAAGAGCAAAAAATAATAAGATTCATCACTATGCCGTCACTTGTAAGCTGTCCAACAGAGTGCAGATGAGAATCTAAAAGTACAGGTAGACTCGGTAAATTTTGGTCATATATTTTTGTACGGCATTCTTAACCATCGATAGATCCATTAAAAATAATAAGAAACCGCTCAGTGCCGTACAAAAATGTTGGTCCACCAAGTCGGAATTTTAATTTAATTTCCGAGAGTTACCGGGGGTAAATTTGGTCATTTGACCATGTACGGCATCTGTGTCATACTATTGCTATACTGCTTTTAATCCATTAGTCCGCAACGCCGTACAAAAATCATGGGGACAAGGGGAAAAAATCGAGAGTTGCAATCCCCTCTCTTTCCCCACTCCAGGGGGTCATTTGACTAAGTACGGCTTCGGTTCCAAAACATTATCTAGCACTCAAAAGTACTATTAAAAGCAATGCCGTCAAAAAATAATTGTTCTTTTAAATGTATACCAAATTTACCCCCGGTAACTCTCGGAAATTAAATTAAAATTCCGACTTGGTGGACCAACATTTTTGTACGGCACTGAGCGGTTTCTTATTATTTTTAATGGATCTATCGATGGTTAAGAATGCCGTACAAAAACATATGACCAAAATTTACCGAGTCTACCTGTACTTTTCAATTCTCATCTGCACTCAGTTGGACAGCTTACAAGTGACGGCACAGTGATGAATCTTATTATTTTTTGCTCTTCTTTCGTACTAGATATGTCCCGTGGTGGTTCATTTGACCCATATTTTTTTCATATGTGGGCTTGTAGTCTACTTGGCAAAAGGTATAAATTAAACTACAGTAATAGTCATGATTCGATTAGTTATAATAGGTACACGCTGTAAAGATATTTTCTGGAGCGTTACAATTTTGATTTTGTTGCACAGAATATTTTGTTGTTCAGTGTTCCATATTTGTAGTTTTTTTAATTGCTCGTCTTTATAAACAAATTGATAATTTATATTGTAATATCAGAACTCAGGAAGTCTCAATAATATTTTACTTATTAAAAACTAGCAGCTTCGCACGTGTGGTCTAAGAAAATTCGCATAGGCCATAGAACACTAAAAATAAATATAGCTAGACATAAAAATCGTCATAAAATTAATCTTTGCAACATGAAAAAAACACAGACAAACAAACAAACACATGAAACCCAAAATAAGACATAAAAAGCAATCATCTTTAAAAATACTACTAATATTATAAATGCGAAAGTTTGTATATTTGTTTGACATTAGCGCACTATATTCGAGTTATTTAACATATTATTTTTGATGTTGTGTATACTTACTTTATTAAATGTTCTATGACAAATTAATGAATATTCATTTTAATAACATGTAAAATTATAAAAATGATATACTAATTTCCTTTGATAATTCAGTCATAAAATAAAAAATATAGAAAACACCCACTTATTCATCATCATCATGTACGTACCGAAGGTTTGTTATTTCTGAATTCCATGTCATTATTTTTTACTTTTGAGGGTGAAGTTTTCCTCGTGTTAATACTTACATCATGCGAATTGCGATCATTTCTGAATCAAAATAAATCAAATATTCCCAGTACATTTCATATAAAATCCAAATATTCTTTCACAGTTTATGAACATACATAACATTTAAAATAGGAATTGAGCAAACAGAAGATGAAAATAATAAAAGTATGTCCGCTTATTTTTAATATGTAAGTACATATATGATTTTCCTCTTTATTATAAATATTGAAAATGTATCAAGATTTTAACGAGCTCTAAGCCCCTTTTGACAAAAAACTGCGCAGTAAACAAGGAGTATTAGGTATATTTATATAGAATTCACTTCAACGGAACGAATTCCAGTAAACAATAATAATTAGCTATAGTATCTTCCAAGAAAGGGTTTATATTTACCTATAATGGTACTGTCGTAACATTGCTTACAAAAAATTAGGGTGCTTTTCCACCAATAATGTGCGAGGATGTGTAGCGATGAGGAATGTGTTTGTAATAAAAATAACTACGTTAAAAACAACCGACTTCAAAAACGGAAAAGTAAAAAATATATACCGGCCGAATTGATAACCTCTTCCTTTTTTTTGAAGTCAGTTAAAAACTAATCTCATCGCTTAATTTAGTTTGAAGTTTGAAGCGTTTAGCGTTTGATGCGATACTATAATTGCTTAGGTTAGGTCAGGTTTGTAAATAAACACATTCCTCGCTACACATCGTCGCACATTATTAGTGGAAAAGCACCCTTATCCATGTGATACGTTCCTTTCGAGGAAGTTGTTTTGTCCTAATCTGATAAATATAGAAAGTGACCTTTAGATGATAACAAATTGTACATCGAAAAATTTAATGTATGATGCAGGCGTTAATTGCACATGAATATAGACTAGCTGTTTGCCCCGGCTTCGACCGAGTTGATCCGAGATAATAATATCATTATTCTTAACTATGAAGATACATATTAAAAAAATTGTTGAATGTGGAACGTAGGCACTTCCTGAAGTCAGTTTATAAAGCATCCCACGTCAAAAATACAAATGTTAATGGATAGAAAGGGATAGAACTTCAGAACCGGTAAAACAATATTGTATGAAATTTGATGCCCTAAATCTCGCTCGAAATTCTGTACAGCCCAAGTGTTTATTAGCTTAACCGTTTCCTCGATTTATTTATTATTCAACTAATCCAAATGTTTGGAGGCTTTTCAAAGTAACGAAGCAGGATTCCAATAGATTAAAGAGCGAGTACCTGATGGAATTTCATCGAAAATCACGTGGATTGTAGGTATGCGGAAATTGCGGAAATTTATATTTGAAACTTAAAAAAAGTATAATAAATATGTTGTCAAACTGAAATGCTGCAAAAAAATCGATCGTGAGTTGGACCCACAGCAAAGTTTTCAAATATTTATGAATAAAAAATAATAACTATGTGTAGTCTTATACTTAATTATTTAATGATTTTTGTGTTCTGCACCATCAACCTCATCATAAAACGTAATTCTCATGATCCTCGACTAAAAGTTGCCTGGAAGAGATCGCTGCTTTAGCGATAAGGCCGCCTTTTTGTACGTGTATGTTTTGTATGTATTTTTTCGTATTGTTTGTTGGTGCAAATAAAGCAGGTATTTTTTCATTCAGTACATTGGTACTATAAAATCGTTTAAAAAAATGCTTCTGTAACAATTGATCCTACCTACAATTTATTAATCTTTCACAAGCTACACGTGTGTATCGAGATAATAATTGACATTATTTTCAAACCAATATCACATTTCATTAGAGCTCTAGTTTGATCCGATGAAATACGGAATAATAAATAATATGTAATTATTATTGATCCTATCACAAAGATCCGTGACAAAAGGGTCGCTTCAGGGATTATTTTTTTCCGACCGTTTGTTCAATTATCCACAATCGTTTACATAAGATTCGTGTAAAACTAAGAAAATATTCCCGTGTTTGTTGAAAAACATTCGTAAAACAGGAAAATTATTGGTCCAAATCCTGAAAAGTTCGTCGAGTCAAAAAGGGATGACTCTGATTTCATATTATAACATTTTTTTTGGCTCTATCATACTTTTAGTTTAATAAATTCATATAGGTAATTACATGTCAAAAAATAGGTCAATAAAACAAAGGTAACACGAAAACAGTTTTTTATTTTTTGTTAAATTTTCTTCTCAGATATTAATGTCTATGTTGAACGAATTTTTCCCAAAATTAAATCTGTCTAGTTCAATTTTTCATCTCCAGAAACTATGGTAGACTTTAATCTTGTTGTAGTTCCTAGAAAAAGAAAATAAAAATTAAAAAAATATTTTCATTACAATGGAAAAAATGTTATTATGTTTATCATTACCTTATTTAATATGACTTCTTTTGAATCGAGTCCTTCGCCGTTTTTTTATTTAAACATCTCTTTTCTAATAAAGTATTCTTAGACTGGCTTTAGCTAAGGTTTTTTTTTATTTTTAGTTCCAGCTAATTAAATAATTAATTTAAATACATATTTTATACGAAAAAGTATACCTACCTTAATATACAAGTCGAATTGTTACATCTCTGACCCCAATATTTTTCTATGTAAATCGAATTTTCAAGTCATCACTCCTTTCAATTTTAATCAAATTACTGGTTCAGGATAAGGTTTCCAAAAACAATGGAGGTTTGACAAGTATTTCCAATCAAATTGATGGAGATTCTATTTCCATTTCCTTTTCAAGCAATTACCAATTGTCTGAACATTTAAATTTTATTTTATTTTTTTTATATTTTACCAGATTCTCTGGACCATACATGAGGAAGATGTAGACTGGGCGATGTGGCCCGGGATGCCGTACGTGTGGTTCGCGAGCCACTGGCTGGCGATGTCGCACTGCTGCTACAATCCTATCATCTACTGCTACATGAACTCGCGCTACCGAAGGGGCTTCCAGCAGGTAATATTTATGTTATCTATTATGTTGTTTATCTGCAACCTATGATCTACTGGTCCACTGCTACTTGAACTCGCGGAACCGCTACCAACAGGCTTCCAGCAGATAATATTCTTGGTATCTTTTACGTTGTATGTCTGCTACAAATCCATCATCTAGTGCTACTTGAACCCGTGCTACCGCCGGGATTCTAGAAAGTAATCTTGATTTAAAACATCTCGTGAAGTAGCACCTAAATTTGGATAGAATTATGGATTACTAGCGGTCCGCCCCGGCTTCGCCCGTGGTACATGTTTACGTTTTCTCTACATAAGAACCATCCTCGTACTTCAAGGAATATAATAAAAAAAGAATTATCGAAATCGGTTCAGCCGTTCTCGAGTTATGCGCTTACCAACACATTTTGCGATTCATTTTTATATATAAGAAGAAGATTGGAAGGAACATTATTGGAAGTTTCGTGTCGTTGAGATTTCGTTTCATTCACCATGGACCCAATAAATATCAAGATTTCACTTATCGTTTCTTATGAACATATTTCACTTATGGTGGCTAAAAGCAAAATATTGTTGCTAAAAAGTAAAATTATTGTACTACAAGGGTCACGGCTATGGGTCTATTTCCATTGTCACGATTTCCTTTATGAATTGCAACATGTTCTTAAGAAGCCTGGTCGACGCGTATTACGCTCATGCCCTTCCAAAGATTGAACTCTTGAAGGATTTTTCATACTTTAGATAGCTATAATAATAAGAGAATTATCATTAACAGGCTCTGAGCTGCATACTCCGGTCGCGCACAGATCAGCCGCCCTGCCCCAGCGATGATGTTCCTTTGTCAGGTAAATAATTTAGTTTTAAAGCAATAAGTCGAAAGAAGAAATATCTTTACGTATAACTCAAGAAGGACTGAAAGGATTTTTGCGATTTTTAGATTGAAAAATGTCTAACAAGCCGGTGCCGATATATTGTATCACAATAGTGAATAATTTCACCTCGGTTGTAGTAGAATGAAACTCAATTCCACTTTTCCTTTTCTAATGCGAATCATCATTAATTTCTAATCCTACACCAAATTATTTTAGTTTACGGACAGAATAATATATTTGTGAGTAAAATATCAGTCTCTATCTAGATTTTTCAACATTTCATTATTGGGACTACCGACTATGAACGAAATAAATTACATATATTCATATCGATGAAAACTTTTTAATGAAAAGCTTTTATATATCAAAATTATATACGAAATACGAATAGATTTTTCGACTCTAGGTCATTTGCTCTATTATACAAAAACTGCTCAACCAATTTGGTCTATATCGGAATGTATTTTTTTTCTATTAGGTATAGCTAACATTTTACATGTAGGTACTTATAGATCGATCAATTTCAATTTTGAGTCAATTTTAATATTTTATGTTTTTGTTCAAACAGAATCCTCGAAAATATCATCTAGTTTGATATATATTTTATTTTTTAGATTTGGTCTTGAATATTACACGTATCATCTAATAGAAGATTGGTAATTTTGCTTTATACCCCTTCTTAAGAGATATCAATTACGCTAGATGGCTCATTGCCATGAGCCATTGTATTAGTATTAAGCATTGCCATGCTTAATACTAATACAATAGATTCGGTCACGTACTAGGTATTTGTCTTTCTCATATAAATAGTGACGTCTTTTATAGACCTCACTTCATAGTTAGCATAAAATAAAGTCGGTACACATATAGGTTAGATCTTAAAAATAACGTCACAAATTTTGTTTTTTTTTTTTAATAGATAGAGTTATTCTGGGGGAAGGTTTTAGTATATAAGTTATTAGGTATTACACAAAATGGGCGAAGCCGCGGGCGAAAAGGTAGTCTTATTTATATAATGAGTTTTAAAGTGAAACTTTTATTACATCGTCTCAAACTTTTTAGTCTGTGTAGCGCATGTCGCGTGTATCGCGGCTGCCGAGTAGGTATACCTACTCGGCAGCCGACCGACACGCAACATGCGCTACACAAAGCAGTGTTCGGAACCGTTCGAACAGTTTCACTTTTACCGTGGTTTCATAAAACCACACAACATTTTTTTATTGATTGCCGATTATTAGAATAGTGATTGATGGCTTTGCTAATAGACCATGTAACTTAGTGATTGAACATTAATTTTATGTTTGCGTGATAAGCTACCTTTGATACTATTTAGAAATCTTGTTTTTTTTTAATATAATTTATAAAGCTAAAGAGTTTTATCCTGTTGTATTTAAAAAAACTATATTGTTCAAGCTGTTTCTTTCAAAAAAATTCAGTGCCTTGAGATTGGTAAATGTTAAAATAAGTTAAGTATGACAATTCAAAAGTGCTTCTAGAAGAAGTCTAATTGAATAAATAAATGTGAAAAAAACTTTTGTAGCTATGTAAGAGATGAGTTTGAATATTGAGTTTGAATTAGGGCCGATTTTTCAATCCATGGTTAAAACTTATCCGCCCAATAAAGTATTACACGATAATATTAAAATGTCACCCGTAAACTGTCAAATACGGTATGGTAGTTTACGTTACTCGACGAATAAGTATTAACCAAGGATTGAAAAATCAGCCCTAAAAGTAGTTATAAAAAATGTCTCTCTCAAGGATTTTCATTTAAGCCAAAAACTAAACTAAATCTCACATTCCTGCAATGTGTCACAATTTAACGTAAACCACATCGCAGAGTTAACAAACTTATATTTAAGTTGAAATTATGCATTCCATGCATATTCCTCTCGGCTCTCTGCACTAGACTAAATGGTAGCTACTTCGCTCGTAGTAACTAAACACGGAATTTGTTTTACACCTAATGATATAAAAGAAAAACTTTTGTATCTATAGGTATATTAGAAATATTGATAACATTATTAAGCTGAAGAGATTGTTTGTGTTGTTTGCATGAACGCGCTATCCTCAGAAACCACGCGTCCGATTTGAAAAATTATTTATCTAATAGATTTATCGAGGAAGGCTTAATACATCATCGGGATAATATCAATAGGAGTAGAGCAATGCGGGTAAAACCGCGGAGCACAGTTAGTATATTAAGATATGATACTTGATATATATATATATACATATATCATAAAGACTCATTCGAACGTCGAAATATATTTATAATTAAATGGAAAATTAAAATAAGAGGTGTTTTACGTTATACTGCAAAATGACCTAAAAATTAAATTTGACATTTATGAAAATATTTTATTTGTCACTGAAACAAATAGAAAAACAAGTAATATTTTATATTAGTAGTACTAAAGGCATAATTTATGAAAAACAAAACTCTTATTCTTTACGACTATCAAGACAAGTCGATTAGCTTTTAACATAATTGCTTTAGTTCCGACCTCAACAAGACATTTTTAAGAATATTTTACAAACGATAATAATATTATGTACTCACTATCTTACAATATTTTGTTACACCCTTAACGTATTACGATATAATAACAAACAGTTAAAACTGACGATTAAAAACGACACATAAAAATCCGTGACAAATAAAATATATACTTACATTCACTCGAAAATCATAACCCTTGTTCTTTTGCAGTCGGGTAAATGCCTTAAATTTTACCTTTTTATATAGCTTAGTCACTGGCCTAAATAATAACACCTAATAGCTTTGAGATAATTGGAATAATGTAATTGAGTAGACACTTATTAATTGATGCATAGAAACATCATTAGGATAAAATAATAGACCTAATTGGTAGAACCTACCTAATTGATGTTTGCGATAAACAGTAGAGATAAACTAATATGACCTATTATTTATTTTTCTTAAAATTTTCATCAAAATACAGTAAAAGAAAAAACTTTTTCTTTATAATAATTTTTCAGAACATACTAAGATGATAAGCACAGAGAATGGGAAATTTTCAGAAAAGTTAAAACAATTTAAACTTTGTGAGTTTTAGGCGCGCAAAGATGGTTGGATCAGCTCATATTATTATTCATAAAAAAAATTAGGCACTATACACATTTATGTGTGAGATATTCGTAACCTTATGGTAAACCACGAAACTAATTTTATTTCAGGGTTTTTAATGTACTGATAAAACTTAACATAATTAAGGCAGGTATTTTAATTTCCCATAGACATAACATGTGCCGGTAAAAAAGAGAGATTGGAAAAAAAATACCTAATAGATACTTTTAGTATCATGTGGTAATATCGATACAATTTGATCGACAAAGAAAATAAATATTCTTACAACAGAGCAATAAAATACATCCAATTATTCCTAGAAATATGTTCTTTGTTAAAACAGATTTATCTGTCCAGTATAATCTATACTAATATTATAAAGATGAAGAATTTTTTTTTGCTTGAACGCGTTAATCTCCGAAAACACGTGTCCGTTTTATAAAAAAGTTTGGAAAATCCAAAAGTGCACGCCTCATAATTTTTTTTTAATAATTATTTATTAATTATTATTTTTGTTTATTTAATAACAATTAAACCACATCGAATCAGACCCTGAAAAATAAAAGGGTTCCATTCCTGAGCATACTCAAGCGTAAGAGAAAAAAATAAATTTGGAAAATCCAAAAGTGCACGCCTCATAATTTTTTTTTAATAATTATTTATTAATTATTATTTTTGTTTATTTAATAACAATTAAACCACATCGAATCAGACCCTGAAAAATGAAAGGGTTCTATTCCTGAGCATACTCAAGCGTAAGAGAAAAAAAGACTCGATTAGTAAAGTATTTCGGTCGCTATCGTGTTAACAAGAAAAAGGATCCGCACATACAGACACACGGACGTCCAAGACAGAACTTTTTTAAACTGTTTTTTAACTAGTTTAAATAACAAAAATGACATCAAAAATATCATGAACGTTAAAAATAGTGCTTTTTCTTAATATGTGTGTGTATGTATTATCTTACAAGTGCAATGTATGATACATAAAGACATTTTAAGTTTGAAAAATCAGATGTTTTGCGCGAAGTGACAGTAGTACCCACCTCAACGCTTCGCTTATGAGGCGTGCAAAAGACTCGATTAGTAAAGTATTTCGGTCGCTATCGTGTTAACAAGAAAATCCTCCGCACATACAGACACACGGACGTCCAAGACAGAACTTTTTTAAACTGTTTTTTAACTAGTTTAAATAACAAAAATGACATCAAAAATATCATGAATGTTAAAAATAGTGTTTTTTCTTAATATGTGTGTGTATGTATTATCTTACAAGTGCAATGTATGATACATAAAGACATTTTAAGTTTGAAAAATCAGATGTTTTGCGCGAAGTGACAGTAGTACCCACCTCAACGCTTCGCTTATGAGGCGTGCAATTATTTTACTGTTAATTATGGACTATCTGTCCATTTATCGAGGAAAAATATAGGAGCGGAGCAATGCAAGTATCGAATAAATTTTTGTAAACACACCTAAAAGATTTCTTGTTGTTGGCAACGGTTAAGGGGATGAATTAATTTTTCTAACATTTACGGCCCTTTTCAAACCTTCGTAATTTTTATATTAACAAAGTTGTCGTGATGAAAATTCTTGACAAGAAAGTTCAATAGTAACACAATACGTCTATCGTTTTAGAAACATGATTCCATGATATTTTCTCGATAGAAAAAAATTACAAAGTTCTCATTGTTATTTTTTTTTAATCTCTGGCATCTTCAAAATAACAAACGTAAAGTTACGACTTTTTGGATATTAACTATAAAATATACAACCTATACGTCTACCGAGTTAGAATTTTGAAATATGCGATGGATTTGAAATAAACAAGAAATACTTGAAATTAGCGCGCGACCAGCCAATATAGCGAGAGCCGCCCTGTACCTTCCCACCCCGATCGCTGCACGAGTCATTCCCGCTACGGCCGTCACACGGGGAACTTGTGTCGCTCGCGCAATCGTAACAAAGGGTGACAACACGATAAGACAAAATGAGACAAATGGGGACAATAAAGAAAATAAGAAGAAGAAACATAAAGGTTGGAGGAAAAAGAATGCTTACAATTGGAACAAATTAATGAAGTAAGTTGGTTTTATTTTAAATTTGATGATAATTGTTTTATAGACGATGTTTGATATGTACCCCTGTTTTAAGTACATAACGAATGTGTAAGATTTTTTCATGCATAGCATAGATAATCTTTTCAGAAATCCGGAATCCAGATGGAAAATAAACCCACTGATTGTTCACAATGTGAACCCACTCCTTCGTAAGTACCTTTATTCAGTCAAAAATGTATGTTATCAACGCTCTACTGGTTTTATCGCATGATTCCATTTTTAGCAAAAAGCAACAAAGTGCAAAGAAATAAAAAATCATGGTGAACTTAGTGGAAGTATGGTGGACTGTAATGTGGAACAGGAGCTCATTGGAGTAGTATTATATTTAAAAAAAATACGAAAAAATTTCAAGAATTACATTTCTTATTAGTTAGGTGGTAGATAAGTATGTTGTATAAAGAATTTGATGTTGATATCTGTGCGGGAAATTGCTTAGTACTAAAACAGGTTTATATTCATATTTACATAGTAATGTGAGTTTTCATTTCGAAAAATTTTGTGTAAGTATATAAAATTGAGTATTTATATTTATTTATTTATATATTTATTATTTCTTAGTACATATTAAGTTAAATAATTTTTTTTTGTGTTGTATTGTTAGCATGCACCTAGCTATATTTCAGTGAGGAAGAGGGAACTTCCCTACTACAGGTCTATATGACTTAAAAGGGAAGTTCCAAATGTTTGTGACCACACCGCCATGCTGACCAATAAATAAATTGTTTAAATTGTTTAATGGTTTAAATTAAATTGAGTTCCTGGGTGATCTGGAAACACAATTGGGCCCGGAAGATGGCGCTGCAGTCACTCCTCCTAATCACATGAACCGATTTGGATGAATATTTGTGTGCACATTTCATTGTTGTGGGATGATTTGTTGATTCGTTTTCACATTAGCTAATATTATGTATTTTTGTTGTTAGAAATTAAACTTAATTTAATGTTTATAATACATTATTATTGGTATAAATAAGCCAGTATTCGTCTCACATTGCTGTACCTGCCTACCTAGTACCTACCCTACCAGGGCCTAACTTTGTTCTGGCTATTTTATTTTGATTATTTGTAATGAATAATTACAATTATAATAGAGTGCAAAAAATAAATATATGCGTCAATATATTTTGTGTTTTTTTTAAACAATTTTTTTATTTAAAAAAATATCATTCCGACCGCGGCTTTGCCCGCGTGGAATTAGGTTATATCGTGAATCCTGTTTTATCCCACAGAAGTGTTCAGTTCGGATAAAAAGTATCCTATGTGTAAATCCAGGCAATTAGCTATATTTTATCAAAATTGGTAATGTAGTCTTGACGTGATTAAGTAACAACTAACAAAAAAATATACAAATTAACGTCCAAAGTTTCGCATCAGTTTTACTGTATTAGTGATATCTTCCACTCTTGACTTTGACTGAGAAGAATTAGGGTTTATAACTTCTTTCAGAAATAGTACCTTTCATTTCTGGGCATGACGTAATATCTACGTCAGCATCAAATTCTATCTAAATCAATTCAGTAGTCCGCGTTATTGAATACCATTTCATTTTTTCAGAGTAACAATATCTTTTGTTATTTTAAAGATTATTTATAACCTGTATTATTTTTTAATAAAGTAAACATTACGAAATAATAATAATTATTAATAATGTCTAAGTAGTTGTTAAAAAGAAGATTATTTGTTTATAAGCAAGAAAATAAAACCAATAAATCAACAATTAAATATATGTATAACAATATTATAACTGTATGACGACTCCATACATGTTTGTCCCGAGTCGACCAGCGGCAGCGCGGCGAGATTGCAAAGAATGACTTCGCGCACACCCGCGTTCGCGATAGCGAGCTATTAGACTCCGCCCGCCAAGCAGTGGATTTTTTTTTGTGTATCGTCTTAATTGCTGATGTTCGACATTCAATTAAGAGAAATGCGGTAATATTTGTACCAATAATATTGACCACAACTAACATATTGTTCCGTTTGCACTAAATTCTATGTCCATGTACTAATGATCAAAATTTATAATGAATGCTTTGAACACCATCATTATCAGTCCATATCTATAATTCCACTGCTGGGACATAGGTCTCCTATTAGGGTGCAGGCTATCCACAACGCTGGCCAAGTGTTGGATGTAGTGTAGTAGATGTCACATGTCTTCGAACTTTTTAATTCCATGACGGATTCCACATGATATTTTCCTTTACCAATAGTTTAGATAAGACTGTATCTACAGTCTTGCATCAATGCAATAATGTATCTACATTATTGCATTGATCGGGTCTCAGAACCGACTTTTTAAGTTGCTCTCAAAAATCTATTGATCGACGAACCCTTAAATAAAGATTTTGATAGAATTCTGATGTTTAAATTCATTTGTGCTTTATTTCTATTCATTAGAGAGTATAAAGACAAAAGAGTAACCGGGATCGCACAGAGGTTAAACCCGCAGAACAGATAAAATAAGGTGTTGAATAGCGAAGGAAACATTTAATTAAAAAGTATTAGAGAAACAACCACATTGTAGGTACATAAAATTAAATCCCAACTAATCTAAAACTTTTTAATAGTATTCTCGTTTTAATTTGGGTACTTTGAGGGTCTACAATAGCAGTTCATGTTTTATTAGAAAAGTTTGAAAAACTATTTCCACTTAATATTGTTTTATCTGATCAAAGGTTATTTCAATTATTTAATTATTCTTATATCTATGTATTAGAAAATGAAACTCAAAGCTAATCTTATCTTGTAAACTTTTAAGTTAAGGACTTCTAAATGACTTAGAAAGAACGGGAAAGTAGGCTAAGACCTTGCTTCGACAGGCCTTCAGGAGACGAGAATAAAACTCAAACTCATATAGTAGTAGTACTTCAAATATCATAATAGCAGTATTGATGTCGATGATATACAAACCTACCTTACCTTTTATAGATATATTATGGCATATTACGTAATTATTAGATATAGGTTCGAAATATTATTAAGCAAGAGCAGTAAAAAACAACAAAAAAGTCTATAGGAACCTTAATATAGGAACGGAGGCGGGATGAGCAGCCAATAATTAATAATTCTTAAATAAAGCTTTTTAATTCATATAAAGTAAATATTTCATTCATCCGTTAATAACTTCAGTCCACAATCACACCCCGACTCAAATATTTGTTCTTAATTAACGTTTAATAAAATAATGAATTGTCTCCATTCGTAGTAACGAATACCTACTTTTATGTATTCTGTGATAATATGAGGTATGTACCTAGTTCAAGGTACGAACATGTCATTGTTAGTTTGGTTAAACGCCCTAAAATCAGAAAGAACTTTCAGTGATAATTTATTAATTATAGCAGTATATCCAGTGAGAATATTATGGCGCTGGACAAAATCAGTTTCAGGCCCATTTTTCTTCACTGGAAAAAATACTGTATGTATGCTTAAATCTTTAAAACTACGCAACGGATTTTGATGCGTTTTTTTGTAATAAATAGAGTGATTCAAGAGGAAGGTTTTAGTATATAATTTATTATTAGGTTTTAGACAAAGCGGGCGAAGCCGCGGGCGGAAAGCTAGTATAAAATATTATGTTTTATTATCAGATACCTACTTAGTCTCAAAAACTCTACATCGAATCGTACTACTACAAATAATAACAAATTCCATTTCCAGATCTCATGGTGATGAACGGTATGACGCGTCGCGGCACGTCGAGTACAAGCGTCAGTCGGCGTGTGACGACGTCATCGCTGACGTCAGTTCGACGGACGAACGGCGCGCCCGTCCGCGCTCTATCCGTGCGGTCGCATTTCCATTAGCAAATATGGACGTTATTTACTAGTAGATAGAGTTCAAAATTGCTTGTAAAACTTGTTGCTGATTGGTGACAGTGTTCATGTAACAAGTATCTATAAGTTGTCTATGGTTACTATCTATTATAGTAAGTGATTGACGATTTATCCTTCTCTTCATCAAGTTCGCAAATGTCGTTTTGTAGGATGCCTAATCCTGAAAACATAAGGGTTTAATACTTGTCACTGTGTAGCCGTAGGAAGAGGTTTTATAAAGTTTACAAATGTTATGTATGAAATTTTCGTTCTCTATCGGCTTAAACTTTTATATCTAGGCGCTTACAGATCATGTATTGAATATCCCTAGAACCATTAAGAATATCATACTGTAAATATACATTTTAACTTTTAAGTAGATATAAAATTATTTATTAAATTATAATTTTCAATGTTGAAATACTTAAATGTAAGTACGATAAACGCATATTGAATCAACTCTTTAATATTAAGTATATTTAAAACAATTTTTTAATGTTATATAAATTGATACCTATAATATTATATTGATTGTGTGAATAAAATAAAGATTTTAAATCAAATCCAATTTTTTACGAAATGTTAATAATATTATGTTATTTATTAAGAGATGTACCAAAGATAGCTTAATTTGTATTTAAAATTATTGTGTACACGGTTATTTATCAAATAAAAGACTTGAAGCATAATTTTGTTTTATTTCAACCCAAAAATTACAATTAATAATTATTCAGGAACATAAATTAATTTTTAAAACCTAATGTAACTAAACCTAATGTCTTTCTAACAACATCTTCTTTCTTTATGGCCCTTAACTATCTCTTAGTCGAATGCTGAAACGCCACTCAACTCTCAAACTCATCTAATTGCAACTTAGAGTTAAGCATCCCGTAAATTTAACTACTAAGTATACACAAACGCCACACAAGCAATTTGAAACCGTGATTAGGCAAGCAGTCTTCAAATGTTTACATAATGGCAACATCCTGCAAGAAAAATTGTAATCAGCACGTTCTCTATGTATGTCTTATGTCACAATATTAGCTTATTATTATGTACAATATCATGATATAAATGCTTTAGAGACATTTTTAAAGTTTTTTGATCTTTGCTATTGCTGTATTTTAGACCGATGATATAACCCAATACAGTTGAAGTCGATCTGACTAGACTAGACAAGCAGATCATGTTTATGGTATATCTTAGGCCCAAGAAGCTTATATCTAATACACTGGAGATTGCACTATGAACATTAATTTGTAACAAGAAAATATGACGTTGAATAACGCCTGTATGTTTTTTTATCCCTTTCACACCTAAATTGGCAAGTTGGTGTGAAAGGGATAAAAAAAGCTTCTTGCTTAGGCCGCATTTCCATCTGCAAGAAAACTTGTGCAATTTATGTCCAACAGTATGTCTGTCGTTCGACAGCAGTTTGCAAGGTGGAATACTTGCAGGTGGAATCGCGGAATTAGACTTGCAAGCTACTGCCAGACAGACTGTCGGACATTTCTTGCGGAAGTTTTCTTGCCTTGATTAAATCTTAGACAATGTATGTAGTTGAAGTTCTGAACATAGATAGTAGTAGTAAAAGTCAGATAAAAGAGGTTTGTTTTTTATTACATTCTATTACTAAATTAAGACTTTTTGTTAATACCTGCATTGTTATATACATTTCGGTAGCAAAATGGTATTTCCTGTAGCAACATAAATAAAAACAACATAAACTTCTAGTAAGAAACCATGAATGAACGTTGACGTAGACATGAATTTAATTAAAGCAATGGCCGGCTGTAGTTCCGAGAATGGCAGGAATTTATCTTTGTAGGCGTGTCTGCTCAATTTTAGTGTTTACCTTGTAAACGTATGCCTTTCAGTAAACAAGATATATTTAGTGCTAAAACTACTTTTACGTTATATATAGCTGATGCCTGCGGCTTTGATCGCGTAGTCAAGGGCTTATTATCTTATTTCTTTTCTCAGGTCACAAGCTATCTTGCAGGTACCGAATTTCATCCAAAGACCAAATCGGTTTAGTGGTTGAAGCTTGAAGATAAGACAGACATGCAGACAGAAGTTACTCACTTTCGCATTTATAATGTTAGTTAGGATATTTCAAAAGTTCCTTTGAAAATTAGATGATACGCAGAGTCGGTAGGAGTCTAATATACACTGGTACCTAAACTGCTTGCAATGAGGCGAAATCATGAAATAATTGGTTGAATTGAAAAATAGCCTATGCAGTATAAAACAAAGTCGCTTTCCCTGTCCCTATTTCCCTATGTCCCTTTGTATGCTTAAATCTTTAAAACTACGCAACGAATTTTGATGTGTTTTTTTTTATAGATAGAGTGATTCAAGAGGAAGGTTTTAGTAAATAATTTATTATTATTAACAATAAAGCGGGCGAAGCCTCGGGCGGAAAGCTAGTGTAATATAAAATCAAGCTTAGACAATTTTTTGTGATACTATGTTATAGGAGTTTAATACGAGTAATATAAAACTATAAATTAGTAGAGTAATTACTTATAGGCTTGAGAAATTTAGATCCTTTAGATCTCAAAAGGAAATTATACAATTCTGACTTCATTTTTTTCTCAAGAATCACGATAATCTTTATATAAATGAATCGCAAAATGCATAAGGTAAGCGCATAACTCGAGAACGGCTGAACCGATTTCGATAATTCTTTTTTTATTATATTCCTTGAAGTACGAGGATGGTTCTTATGTAGAGAAAACGTAAACATGTACCACGGGCGAAGCCGGGGCGGACCGCTAGTTACTTATAAAGTTATAGGCTTGAGAAATACTGCCCTTAGATGTCAAAAGGAAATTACTTGACTTCATTTTTTTCTCAAGAATCACGATAATAATTCAATAATATCAAATAATTTACGCAAATCGGCGTTTTGTACATTATTTTTGTCTTGTAAATAAGATGTCTTGATGTAAAGGAATTATTAGTTTAGTAATTCGTATGCCTATCTTAAATATAAAATTCTCGTGTGACGTGTCACAATGTTAGTCTGCATTAGAGGTCCGCGCCGCAGTCCAAAAGCCCAGCGGCGGCGCGCCGGGTGCGGCACCCGGCGCGGCGCGGCGTCGCCGGCGTGGGCTAGTTATTTTTAAAGTTATTAGGGGGTGGGCACTGGGCGGGCAGTAGAAAAATCTCTCTTTAAGTTTAATAAAAAAAATATTTTTATTAAAATCAAGTAGCTTAACTATTTAGTGATGAACATGATAATTATAAACATTGCCAATAATTTTATTGGCAATGTTATGTCAGAGCAAGCAAAGGAGCAGGTGGGCCACCTGATATTAAGTGGTCACCACCGCCCATAAACACTTGTAACACTAGAAGTGCACCTGTAAGTGCTTTGCCGGCTTTTTATGGACAAATAAGCTCTTTTCTTGAAGGCCCCAATGTCGTAGTTGTTCGGGTGGCAAATCGTTCCATAGTTTCACCGTACGCGGAAGGAAGTTGCGGGTGAAGCGGACAGTGGTGGAGCGCCAACCATCCAGATGGTGCGGATGGAACTGATTTTTACGGCGTGTGGTCCGATGGTGGAACTGTGCGGCTGGTAAAAGGTGGAACAATTCCTCAGAGCACTCCCCAATCCCCATAGTAGATTCTGTACAGTATACAGAGAGACGCAACGTCTCTTCGCACTGACAGTGGATCGAGCCTATCGGAAAGCCTACGGTCATCGACAATTGGAGCTGCTCGACGTTGGATGCGGTCAAGAGGAAGGAGTTGATACTGTGGGGCTCCGGTCCAGAGATGAGAACAGTCGACCGCATATGGTGTCATATGCGGTCGCACCTGAGCCTTGTACAGCTGAAGTCGGTGGGCCGGCTTGGAGTACTGTCTCGATCTACTGAGCACACCAAGTTTTTTCGAGGCTAATTTAGCCTTCGCTTCCAAATGACTGCGGAATTGAACGTCACTCGAGATTTCAACTCCGAGGATTCCGATTTTCAGCGATATACTAAGGGGAGTACTCTTAAACCGATGTTCTACGACAAATGGGGTCTTTTTAGCGGTGAACGCGCAAACCTGTGTCTTTAGGGGATTGAACTCGACAAGATTAAGTTCGTCCCAATCCGAGACTTCTTGGAGAGAAGACTCGACTTCAGACACAAGTTTGTTTCGATTCTCATTGAGGCTTTCCTTTGAGGTGTTTGCATGCCCGGGATAAAGAGCATCCCCCGTACTGTGGTCTGCATAGCAATGAATGTTACTGATTTGTAACAAATCATGTTTATAATAATTATCATGGATAAAAATAATTTTGTTAACTTTTGCAGGATTTAGACGCGATCTCTTCGTAGTTAAGACTAGCCCAGCTACAGAAAAAACCCTTTCATTTGGCGTGCTTGTAGCTGAGATAGATAGAAGCGATCGCGCTAATCCGGCAAGCCAAGGAAAAACAACTTTTTTTTGTTCCCAGAACTTAAGAATGTTGTCCTCTACATCTCCTAAATCTGAAGGGTTAGCCATAGCCAAATATCTCCAACACTCTTGAGCGACGTCGTCATCCTCATCAATAAATCTATTGGAGAGTTTTTTGGCTAGCTTTTGGAGTAAAACATCTGGCATCGATATTATAGTAGACATTGTCTACTATATCGATGCGACGTTGCCGTGTTGTAGACAAAAACGCGTGCGTGACACATGGTTCGCGCGCAAAATTTGAACTCGGCGCCAATTTTTCTGTGACCCGGCGGCGGCGGCGGCGCGCCGGGGTCTCTCGGCGGCGGCACGCCGGCGTGGCGCGGACCTCTAACTCTGCATACTCCTCCGAAACGGGTGGACCGATTCTCATGAAATTTTCTGTGCATATCGGGTAAGTCTGAGAATCGGCCAACATCTATTTTTCATATGTACCACGGGCGAAGCCGGGGCGGACCGCTAGTAAATATTATAATATTTCAAACTCAACGGCAAGAAATATTGATTGTGGAATTTGTTTGTTTACAATTCACGTCATATTGACTGAAATATTATTAAACGTAAAACGCATAGTATAAAACAAAGTCGCTTTTTCTGTCCCTATGTCCCTATGTATGTCCCTTTAAAACTACGCAACGGATTTTCATGCGGATTTTTGTAATAGATAGAGTGATTCAAGAAGAAGGTTTTAGTACCTATATAATTTATTAGGTTTTAGACAAAGCGGGCGAAGCCGCGGGCGGAAAGCTAGTTTTAGAATATAATCAAATTAGTTATGTAGGTAAATTATATTGAACTACTTTTATAGTTTTTACTTTTTATCTTGCTAATGTACGATCATAACAAAAAAGAATAGTTTATATGTATCTTCAGTAAAAATATAAAAATGAATACCTACATAATCTCTTCGTCTTGTCATTTTATTAGCTCAATCGCTTTATAGGCGAACTTTTTTGATCATTTGAAGCGTAACTACTTAACTAGATCAGTTTGCTCAGCGCAAAACTTTAACAAAATATAACTTTGTAATATAAATAACTGTTTAGTTTAAGATAGATAGCCGGGATCGTTTACAAACTCTTTGAAAAGGTAACATAAAACCATAGAAGGGTAAGCGAAAGGTGTAAATGGCACGTTGTTTATTCTGGGACCATCAATCTGCCTGAATATTTATGAAGTGTCAACAACATACTTTAGATTTTGTACCTTGTGTGTGTGTTATAATAGTAATGAAATATTTAAAGTAGGTATTCTATTCTAATATACATACATACATACATACATATATTATAAAGGCGAAAGTTTGTAAGGATGTATGGATGTATGGATGTTTGTTACTCTTTCACGTAAAAACTACTGAACCGATTACAATGAAATTTAGCACACATATAGAGGGTAACTTGGATTAACACATAGGATAGTTTTTATCCCGGAAATCCCACGGGAACGGGAACTATGCGGGTTTTCCTTTGCAAACGCGGGCGAAGCCGCGGGCGGAAATCTAGTATTTATATAATAGAGACGTCGTCGTCGTCGTCGTCATCGTTTCAACCGTGGGTTCAGTGCTGGACTTAGGCCTCCCTCAAGGATAGAGAAGTGTCATTGAATATTTATGTTCTAACTGACCGGTTGGCTTAGTTGGTTGTTGCCCTACCTTCATTATACAAGGTGTCTCACTATCGGTATGCTAAGCGCGAAAGGATTTTGCATACACTGATCACGTAAAAAAATACTTAAACAACATAATTACGTCAAATATTTATTAGCTTGTAAATTTCTCTAGAACCTGTTAAAGATAGATGACATATCTATTATATGAATATCATATAATATGTACCTACATGTTTAAATCTCCCTTTTAAAGACGATTAATAAATATATTTTATTATCTAGTCGAAACAGTCAGAAAACATGCATATTTCCAATTATTCACTCAATTATCAATTTATCGCCTGAAGCTATTTCGTTGTGAGTGCTCTTCAGTTGATTTATACAGAGAGTGGTTAAAATGCACTTGAGTCCGAAATTCAATTTCATATTTTACATGTTTATTTTATTATTTATTATCTGTGCTAATTTTCTTCCAGCGCACAGATGAAAAACACCCTCACGTTACGTATGAACCTAATATATAAGATATATTGTTGATATAAGTAGTATTGAAAAAAAGGAAAGAATGGGTATACTTTTGAAACGCGAATGACCTTTATGAATTTCTATGAAAAGTTTTTGCTATTAAAAATACCCTTATTTTATGACAATTACACAGATGGTAATATATTCCACGTAATAGGTAAGATATAATATTTGGCCCCTCTTTTCCAAGTAAAATATTCATATCATTTTTGTTATATTTATAATTTTACACAGACATTGCTTATCACAGTGTTATTATATTATGAACAGATCTAATATCTATTATAAAGGCGAAAGTTTGTAAGGATGTATGGATGTATGGATGTTTGTTACTCTTTCACGTAAAAACTACTGAACCGATTACAATGAAATTTAGCACACATATAGAGGGTAACTTGGATTAACACAAAGGATAGGTTATATCCCGGAAATCCCACGGGAACGGGAACTTGCGGGTTTTCCTTTGAAAACGCGGGCGAAGCCGCGGGCGGAAATCTAGTAATTAATATAAATGCTCCATCAGCTGTTGCGATCATTATAAATCTTTAAATAAAATAAAAATAGTTCATGGCCAACGTGAATATTAATATTTATGGCATAATGACTGGTAGCTGAAACGTTTAATTATTATAAATGTTGGTTTTAACAAAATTTTACATAGCTTTGTATATTTGGTCGGTAATTTTTTTAGTAAATGCCACGGACTATTGTGATCGGAAATTCTGTGAAAATAAGAGTCATACTTTGTGTATTTTTAAGGTTACTTCTTTTGAATATTAACTTGTCTATAAATTATTAATAATTATTCACTTCAGTTTCAAAATGTGCTGTAAATTCTAATATACATATTATAAAAAAATACAAGCACAGGCTGCTCGCAAATAGAAACTGATTTTAATTTTAAGTTATTCTAGCGAGGTGTTGAAATCAACGAACTTTTTCTTTCTTTATTAGAAAGTTAAAAAATCTGTCTTTCCAAACAAAAACTTTTAAAAACAACTCGTTTTACGAATGAACATTCTAGATTTATTTTAAAGTTAGTGTCTTTCTCCTAGCATTAAGCTTGAATGTATTTAGCAGTTGCAGTTGGTGTTCTCATCTAACTGTAGTAGGATTATTGTGATATAACTGTCAGAAGAAATTCTTTTTATAATAGCCTCAAATACTGGGTTATACCTTACGTTACTGCGTAGGCCACTTTAAAATAATTTTGGACATCTTTGAGACATATGGCGGACTCTACAATACTACGTTACCTATTAAAAGAAAATTAAAAGGAACCTACATTATAAATTAATATCATTTTTTAGCATGACGGTCCTGCTCCTAATTGTTTGAACTATGAAAGATTCATTAAAAGTGACAAACATAAGGAGGACATTGTAAACAAGATTAATAGTAGAAGGAATAAAGTTGCATCTGGTGATATACGCTCGCTGCCATCAGCAAGTAATATGATGAAACTGGTTAGTCTATGTAATTTTTATTATCTGTAGAAAACTGATATTTTACTTCTACCCAATACCCATAGGGGTAGATATTATTGTCATGGTATCATGAGAAAGCAAGATTCTACGGACACGTCATTTGAGACAATATTAGAACATGATTCGATTTCACAAGTATTATTGACTAGCTGCGCTCCGCGGAATCACCCGCGTGGCTCTACTCCTATGTTGGTCTAAGCGTATTGATAAAGCCTTCCTAGATGAATGGGCTATCAAACACCGAACCAATTTTTTTTGAAATCAGTTCCTGAGATTTGCGCGTTCAAACAAACAAACTCTTTAGCTTTATAATATTATAGTATAAATGAAAAGGATAGGAATTTATTACTGGTTAAATTAAGCGTTTAAAATATTTTAATAACTTAGGTAGGTACATATAAATTGTTGGAACATTCTCATAAATTTACCGACTCTTCATTGAATGTCGTTTAGTGCAAAGTAGTAAAAGAACGTCTGAAACATAATATGTGAAATTCATTTTCCCTACGCTCCACAACGAGGCACTTTCTGCAATCCTCAAAATGTTCCCAATAAAATAATTAAGATGACCATCAACATAAACGCATAGAATAATAAACTGTGTCATAAAAACAATCCCATGTCTACTAGTGGGGTAAGGGGCAGATGATACATCTGTTTCACTGATTGATTTTCTTTAGGGACAAGTAGGTGATCACTGATCAGCCTTCTGTGTCCTGCCAGACTGAGACATTTTTTTTCTTTTCCACCGGAAATCGAACCCAGGACCCCTCCGTTCTACGCTCATGCGTCAACCACTGTACCAAGGAGGCGGTGTTATAAATGAAGGTATTATAATTAAAGACTCCCGCTCTCCCAAAAGGCTCTGTATTCATCTTGATGATGACGGTTATATATTACATGAAATGCTCATCATTTACACACTCTGCGTTGATTGTTATTCATTTGGAATATATTTGAATAATTATAATTTAGAAGAAATTCTAGCTGCGTTAAAGATTAAGTAAAATAGTTTATTAAGAAAGAAAGCCCTACAAACGGTGTATTTTTAGTGTTTTCGAATTAAAATAGAAAATGTCTGAGTACAATTCTGATGGATTATGTAAAATCATAGAAGGAAAATTAAGGTGTCCCACTGGGGAAATGCATTTCAAATAACTCTCATAGATTTTCTTAACGAGTATCTGGCAAATTTCCGTAACATTTAACTGAGAATGTTTTGGAAATCATATTAATATTTGTTTACAGAAATGGAATGAAGAACTAGCAATATCAGCACAGCGTTGGGCTGACCAATGTGAAAGTGGTCCGGATTTAGCCGACTCGTGTAGAAATTTAGGTTACGGTCCAATAAATTAGTTTTGAACTAAGTATTTTGTGGATAGAAAGCGTTTACAAATTATGTATGTAAGCGTTGAACGTGGACAGAAACTAATTTAATACCTAGTAACTTCGCCGATATTGCTTTTTAACGAAATTTGGCCATATTATATTTGTTAATAATTGTGTAAATATGCCAAATAGATGTAGTCGATTTCTATTCTTAAATTAGTAGAATTTAAATCTTGCTTTGTAAAGATAACATTTTTTCTTTAAACTTTTTGTTTCATTCACATTTAATGTACCTTATATAAAATAACAATAACATAATATACGTTTTATTTTGAATAGAAAATACTCCAGTGGGGCAAAATATAGCTACGCTTTATGGTGAGGCAGCAGATGTCAAACCGTCTACTCTGGTAGATTTATGGTACATGGAATTGCTGCATATAAACCCTGCAATTATATCTAATTACCAACCGTAAGTATTTCTAGAACAATCTATAATATTCTTGGCATTATTATATTACCAAGAAATTATCAAAGCTGTATCTTTATAGAGACGACTACGACTTTCACGATAACATAATTTCAGTATTATACTATCAGCCCCCCTAGTCAAGTGGCTTTCTGTTAGCGTAGCGTTCAATAGAATAGACTACGAATGTATGAGATTGACGTAAGCTGTAGATACGTTTATCTATAGCCTACGTCAATCTCATACATTCGTAGTCTATTCTATTGAACGCTACGCTAACAGAAAGCCACTTGACTAGGGGGGCTGAAAGGCGATCGAGTCCTAGCGAGATATAAATTAATACTTTTATCAACAAAATATCAACTTTTCCCTGTACTAAAAATTAAATATTATAAGTTGGATAACTTACACTCCAAGTCAATAATTATTAATTATAACAGACCTGAAGTTTCTAACCATTATTTTATTTTATTCCTACTATTAATGAAGCCCTGTATTATATGCTATTACTGTTTCTCTTTAGATCATCGTCAAGACGTTCACAGCATCATGACTATTTCACACAATTGGTTTGGAGCGAGACCACGGACGTAGGATGTGGTGCGGTTAAGTTCCAGGTGAAACTCAAATAGTTAAATTCTACCTCACCTAAACCTAGCTTCTCATGAAAGTGAAGTCCCGTGTCCCCTAGTGGGGTAAGGGGCAGATGCATTATGCATACATCTGTTTCACTGATCCATTTCCTTTAGGGACAAGTAGGTGATCAGCCTTCTGTGTCCTGCCAGACCGAGACATTTTATTTTTTTCTTCGTCTCCACCGGGAATCGAACCCAGGACCCCTCGGTTCTACGCTCACACGTCAACCACTGTACCAAGGAGGCGGTCATCATAAGAGCTTCTCATGAGGTATCTTATAAATGCTCCAATGTATTAAAGGTTTACATAGTATTCAGCAATGTAGTACAAAAATCCTTGTTGGATTCAACATTTTAGAAATGTAGTCACACTTAAATTATAAATAGGTAATTATTATTGCAAATCCAATTTGTATTGCATATTATATCCATAAAAGTACTCTGCTTACCAATTAATTTTGACCCTGAAAATCGAATTATAAACAAAATATACAGGGTGTCCCACTGTTTGTATACTAAGCTCAAAGGAGGTTATAGTTTTGCATACGCTGAGTTCGTAAAAAATACTTATAAAATTCCAGACGCAGTTTTTTTCAAATAGATGAATTCTTAAAACTCTATGCGTACACATATAACATGCAACCCGACCAGCTTTGCTATCAGCTCGTGAACTATCGTATAAGATTATGTTTTCATAGACAAAATGCTCACATTAGCGAAGCAGTATATGCGGGCTGCGCGAAAATAGAGAAGAAGACATGGATTTTCAGGAAAAATTTTGCAAAAATTTTTTTGGTGTAATTTTATTGTTAAAGTATTTTTACGTGAACAGTGTATGCAAAACTACAAGTCCCTTCGCGCGCTTACTATACCAATAGTGGGACACCCTGTATAGTGTATATATCGCCGATATGTTTTCATTCTGATATAATTTCAGGAACGTTTTCCGGGAAATTTAAATAAAAATAGAACTGTTTACCGTTTGGTTTGTAACTTTATGCCATGTGGAAATATTGAAGGTAAACATGTATACAATGAGGGACCTCCATGCTCGTCGTGTGGGCTGCATGTTAAGTGTGATTCGACTCATAAATATTTATGTGGTTAAGTATTAATTTAAATTATAATTCAGCATTTTTTATTTCATATTATAATAGCATCAGTAATGAGAATCATTATTTCACAGAGCAGAGAAAAGAAGTAATAAAAAGTAAACTAGTAACAGAAGAAACAAATTATCGACTTGTTTTAAATAATACAAAATTAAACAAATTAGAAAATGCAACAAACGTTGAAAACAGTTCACTAAATGAAGTGACTGAATCAGAAACAGGTGACAGTGATATAACAATCGATTTATTTTCCTATTTATTCAACACAGATGAAAACACAACAACTCCTCATACTGAAATTACACGTTTATGTAAAGATGTATTGTTTGTTGATGAATTTATGGACATACTAAGAAAGAAACTAAGCACAGATACTTTATTGAGAGAAATGTTAATGTCCACTAAAACAGCTCAAAGTGATATCCAATATTCTGATGCGAAGGTAGATGCAATTGTTAGTAAAATTTATAGTCAGAAAACTACGCCCACAACTACAAAATCAGCAGTGAGTGAAAGTATAAATTCTACATTGCTTGTGGATCTAGTTGAAGCTGTAATTTTTAAAAGTCGAGGTAATTATACTACCCTCTGTTAAAATGTATTGTTTATAACAAAATAATAATGCATTGGACTGAAATTTTTATTTTAAATTGTTTTATTACTTTCAGACAAAATATCAACAGTTGAAGATGTCTCTTTAGTATCAGATGCATCAATTGATGCTAGAACAGTTCAAATGCAAGCAGAATTAGCTGAAACGCGACAAAATCAAGAATTTACTGGTCACTATTTCTTTCCTGAAGAAGAAGATCACGAAGAAAATGTCAAAGAACACACAGAACCTTACTATGATTCTTCTGTCATACCAATATCGGAAATAGAACTAGAAATTGAAGAATTAAAGAGAAACAGAGGAACAAAAGATTTTATCGATGACATCCTAGAGACTGATCTCTACACAGAAAGCACGACACAAAACAATATCATGACCTTTGATGATAATAAAGGTACCTAAAGAATTATATAATGAAGGTAAAACAGTAAAACCAACAGCAACCTTACCTTATTTAATTTGACAAACTAAAACTAAAAGGGATAGATAATATAAAATAATTGTCCTTATTATGGTCATAGTCACAGGAAATTATACGATCACAGAAATTACTACACAGAAACATCTTGTTTTCCTAAGAAATCGTAACAACTGTTTGTACTTAAAATTAACTCAATTTTGCAGAATCTGCAAGTTTAAATAATAATAATGAAGACCCAATTAACCTCTGGAAACAACCTAACGACTATGATACCGGATTAGCTACAAAATCTAAAAGAGAAGTAAAAGCGAATCCGAAGATAAAATATCTTAAGAAAAGTTTAAAAAATAATGACGATGTGTTGATAAACTATAACGAACTCATAAAAATATTAGCGTGGGATTTAAAAGATTTAAAGTTGAGTGAGAAATTTCACTGCAGTTGTAATTTTACTTCGACCTTTACTTACAGTCATTTGTTCATGATCCTGTTAATTGCATTAATGAACTTAAATTAAACGTCATAAGCACCATTGTCCTTTGAAATGTAAATTTAATTTTCTAAGAATCTGGAACGTGTTTTTAATTTATCCGCATAATATTTGTTTGCTTAGAACGAATCAATTTATGGAGCCAAAATATTAGTTTTATTGAAGTTTAAACTATAAAGTTTATAAACCGTACAAATTATATACATACCAATTACGCAACTTAATTTAGTTTTTAATTAACAGAAGTGAAAAATAATTAACCCGGCAATATGCTGTTGTTAATTATGATCAACAACCTGAAATATTTTTACAGTCCAATTCTTTTTAATTAAGGCTATGATTATGATACGTTTACCAGCCATTTTGGAGGTTTTTTTTCACAAAAAGTGTTCAAAAATGTCCCAGTAGATACTTGACATATGCCAAATTCTGATATTACAGTGTTTACGTCCAAAATTACTTCAAAACGTATTGATCGATTTTTAATGGTTAGACCATAAAATAATTTTCCTTCCTTATAAAGGCGTTCTGAGAACAACTTTTTATATAACTTATTGCATAGCTTCTATCGCGGGTCTTGAGCGCGGGGACTGAATCTAGAAATTCCGTAACGAAAAAACCTCACGCTCCCATAGAACCAAGATAGAACAATGTTATGTCAATATCTTTGTTTTCATTGGATTAAATGGCTCTATTGTATTTATTTTCATACGTTATGAATTTGTTCTTTATTATTAACCAATAATAATCTATTAATGTCATCGGTGATTTTATAAAAAAATGTATTGCAGTGTTTTTTTAGTATCTATTGTGACAGCAGCATCGAGAGATGCTAGCGTTTATTATTCTTCAAAATAATTAAATTCTTTCACACTTCTCATTCTTTAAACGATGTAAAATATGCGAAAAAATTTCATTGCAGCATTAAATAGTTTGGAAAATCCAAAAGTGCACGCCTCATAATTTTTTTTTAATAATTATTTATTAATTATTATTTTTGTTTATTTAATAACAATTAAACCACATCGAATCAGACCCTGAAAAATGAAAGGGTTCTATTCCTGAGCATACTCAAGCGTAAGAGAAAAAAAAAGACTCGATTAGTAAAGTATTTCGGTCGCTATCGTGTTAACAAGAAAATCCTCCGCACATACAGACACACGGACGTCCAAGACAGAACTTTTTTAAACTGTTTTTTAACTAGTTTAAATAACAAAAACGACATCAAAAATATCATGAATGTTAAAAATAGTGTTTTTTCTTAATATGTGTGTGTATGTATTATCTTACAAGTGCAATGTATGATACATAAAGACATTTTAAGTTTGAAAAATCAGATGTTTTGCGCGAAGTGACAGTAGTACCCACCTCAACGCTTCGCTTATGAGGCGTGCAAAATTATCCATGTATTTCTAGAGACCAAAAAACGGACGAATTTTTATATAATAAATCATTCTCATTTAAAAAAGCTGCCAGGTGGCAACCCTGAGTCTATTCTATATCGGGACGAAAAAATATTCGATCCGGATTTTACATTATTAATTTAGCTATCAGATATTGGTATTTTCAGAAATTGTCTCGTTTCTAAAGATAATGAATTGTTATTTTGGAAATAATTCTTAATTATCAGATTCCAATAATTAATATTCCAATCTGATTGATCAATAAAATATAAGTTATTTAAAAAAATTGCCTTTGCCTTTCGCGCTGCAATGTATCGTAAGACAAGGATTTGTTTTTTAATTTCCTTGTATTTTTATTGTGACTATGATACCGTGTTTCCTAAACGAATGTACTGATTTTAATGCGGCTTCTCTTTACTTGAAAACTGGTGTGAATGAATAAGCTACATACTTTGATTGAATAAAAAAAGTCTCGAAAGAACTCTCATAGAGCATAGAGTCAGGATAGCAAACAATATGAAAAAAATTGGTCCCTCTTTAGACTAATAACACTTTCTCGGGGCTTCATTTAAGTTTGTTGATTTATATTTATTATGCATAATAATTTACTTAACTGTTTCTCATTAATTATTCCCCAATCGCTATTAAGTAACCCTTATCTACATACGAGGTAACAGATGCGTGAATATGATTACTTTAGATAATTAATTTCACCTTATGCTACGTTTTAACCTAATTTACTAGTACCTTGGTATTATACTCGTATCTCTATCTTTATAGAAAACTAGCGGTAGGCCCCGGCTTCGCTCGTGGTACCTACACATGTCGCAATAAAAGGTAGCCTATGTTCTTTTTCAGGGTCTAAAGATTGTCTGTGCCAAATTTCATCAAAATCGCTTGAGAGGTTTAAGCGGGAAAGCGTAACAGACAGACAGACAGAGTTACTTTCGCATTTATAATATTAATAGGGAATAGCTACTGTCCGCAACATCGACTGCGTGGAAAAGATAAATTTTCATGGTACAAACTTTCATCCTATTTAATCCCCTTTGGGGTAGAATTGATCAAAATCCTTTCTTAGTGGATGCCTACATCCTAACATCTACCTACATGCCAAATTTTAGCCTGATCCGTTCAGTGGTTTGGGCTGTGCGTTCATAGTCTATCACTATGTCAGTCAGTTACCTTTGAGTTATGTATATTTAAATAAATTTACAATTTTTATCAAAATAAGATGATATACAGGTTCTATAAACAACTTGTAAGAACTTAAAGATTAAAGATCTTAAAGATTGAAAACTTAAAGATTGACCGCCTCCTTGGTAAAGTGGTTGACGCGTGAGCGTAGCACCGAGGGATCCTGGGTTCGATTCCCGGTGGAGACGAGTAAAAAAATGTCTCGGTCTGGCAGGACACAGAAGGCTGATCACCTATTTGTCCCTAAAGAAAATCGATCAGTGAAAAAGATGTATCCATCTGCCCCTTACCCCACTAGGGGACATGGGACTTCACTTTTAAGAACTTAAAGATTCGATGTGGAAATTGTAGAGTTCCAGCTATCAAAAACAACAAACAAAACAAACTTCTCATCAGATTATTTAGAATAATGAAATTGAACGAAGAACGAAATGAAGGTGATGGAAATGCATTTAGCCAATTTCGTGGTCATTGCAAGAATAGGGACCTCGATTGAGCGTATACTAATTTTATGGCCAATATGGGCCCTAATTCATTATGGCCAAATACAGCATGAAAATTATAAAATGCCTTGCTGGGCTCGATACTTTTTTGTAATATGCAGATATTCCCAAAGCCTGAAATAATTCCACTCCTCGAACTCAACCTTTTTCATCAAAATCGGTTCGTCTGAGCTACCCGTGTTAGGCACACAGATGGTGGCTCTATGTTACCTAAATTAGCAAGTCACACTATACATAAGTGGAACGAGGTTGAGTGGCCGTGAGTGCTTACATTAGAAATATTGGAAGCCAGGCTCATCACAACTTTGTTATTATTATTCTATGAACCTTCGTGTGCTAATGTTATTTTTTTCACTTTCAGCCCTGAGTGTAAATTTAGGATTACTGTAATGAAAAAACATTGACTGTCTCATTTTCAGCCCATAAGGGTAAATTCAGAAATACTAAAACTTCATAAAAAATGTGCAAAATATTTTATTGAAAAAAAATATATTTGATAAAACATATATTTAAAAACAAATAAATAACATTAACATTAATTGTAGCCCGATATTGTATGTAGTCCTACTGCAAGCGTTACACAGGCATTTTCCACGCACTGTAATTTTGTTTCTATTCCACCTTTCTATAATTTTGCGCAAAACTAAATAAAATAAATCGCCATAAGATAATGTATTGTAGCTTTCAGTTTCTCTTTTTAACATTCTTTCAGATTTCCTACTATGGATAGAGCTCATAAGATCACTTTCTCTTTTATTTCTCAAGTAATCATCACAACTACAATAATCAAAATCTGATTCGTCTTTTTCCTTTTGAATATTACGGTATTCATGTTGCTCAGTGTCACTTTCAACAGCTTCAATTAATGTTTTTGTAAGAGGAAATTCCGTCGACTGAGATACAAGTTCTTGATTTGAATCACGTCTTCGAACATTTAAAGACCGTTTTTCACAGTAATCTTCATCATTACCTTCTTCTACCTCAGGTTCGGTACTTGGCGTTGGTAATGTATCCATTTTATTTCTGTGCATATAATCTCGAGTGCAAGTAGATGTTCTAGTACAACCTTCGACATAGCCAGGTGGTGTTCGTGATCCTCTATTACCAATATCCGCATTCCCTTCATTTTCACCTAAAGAAGCAGCGGTCCATGTACACGTTAGTTTCCTAGTACAGTGTTTTAACCGAACAAATGGTGTATTTGCAGTGTATTCAGTTGTGATCGATTCTTCAGTCACTGGGGCTACTGTTGAAGCATCATCAGATCGCCTGGCATTATATTCGCTAGCATTGAGCTTTCTTAGACGCAGCAATTCATCGAATGATAAATACTTTTCAGTTGGATTTTTAAATGTGGCTTTGATTGCGATTGTGATTGGCTCCGTAACTAGTTTTATTTTTTGTGTACTAGGCGTCATTGGTCTTCGTCTGTGCGTTTTTTTATTCGCTAATGTTGTATATCGTAATGATTTTAACTGAGGTTGTTTGTTATACTCATCGACTTGCCAGAATGGTTTAAAAGTCATTTGATCGTCAGGTTCCCTTCTTACTCTATCTCTGCAAAAAATCTTTATTTTAATATTTTATTTATTACCATTAAAACTATAATAAATATAAAGGTATTATTTTTCGTACCTAGACTGATGGGGCGTTCTAATTCTATACGTAGATTTCTTTTGCCTATTTAGATTTAATTTCCAAGAACTATCGTCATAATCTATCTTTGAAAGTGGTTTTAGACGTTCTGCTTTTAAGTCTACTTTACTTCGCATTCCTTCATAATCATCATAGAAACCATTCGTAGTCATTTCTTCTCTTTGCACGTTTAAATTGCGTTTCATATCTGAACACAAGTTCCCTGCAGTGTCAACATTAGGACATTTACAGTTATTATTTTGAGGACAGTAATTTGGATTTGTAGCACAGGTTACCTTAAGCGTACTACACTGGCATTGTGGTAATGTATTATCACAGGAATGAGTGGTAAGTTGACATCCCTGTTTTCCCGGATCGCAAATATTTCTCTGACCTCGAGTGCACTGCTTGATTGGTACCACGGGCAAGCAAGAGGTTGTAACGCAGTCATTTAAATTACTTGTTTCAGATTTTCTTGTACATTTTCTATTTCCAATATTATCATTATTATGACGTCTGTAGAATTCGTCCGTGAATTCGAAAGTTGGTGTTGTGGTATAGTCATATCTTCTAAAGTTTTTATTATTTTGCTCTGGGTGTAAATAGTCCATCTGAAGTGTATGGTCATGGCCATGGTATACTCTGGAATGTCCTCTTTCTCTATGTTGGAAAAATCCATCACGAAATCTTGAAGCGTTTGATGAAGTCCCCCAGTAATTACGATTATCTCTCTTCAAAGCTACAAAGAAACTTAAAATTTGTACTTTCATATTGCATTCTATTATTATAATTATTTTAATATATCTCACCGTATGAATTGTTATAGACGTGTCGTAATTTCTGAGCTCTGTTACGTTGTGCATCATTTTCTTTTATTGTATTAAAATTATTTTTAATTGGATCTATTTCACTTGTTACTGAATAAATAATCCGAAGTAAACTGGTAGATGAAGGCAGATCGTTGATATCTATTGAAAGTAAGATGCTATATAAGATTATAATATTAATCAACCACAAAATATAATATTACTGTACACCTACTGTACGCCTAAAATTCTTTAGGCACTTATCTGTATATCAACGAATAAACATATTCATGTTTATTCGTTGATTTAGTTATCAAATTAATAATGCCAGTGTCCAGTGTCATTGGATAAAGCTTTGAATTACAAACCTTTTTTAGCTTCTGCACATAAACTAGGATACTGATTATCAGCAGCCATTTCCTCCTCACATTGCGTTCCCGGATAGCCTATTATATAAATGGGTCGTCTTTGCACATTCCCTCTAGGGGAAAAATTGCAGACCAACCTATCTATTGGCTGTAGATTAATCTGAAAAACAAAATGATTTACAATTTTGTGCGTGTGTGTGTGTGTGTACTTAAAGACTCCTAAAATTGTAAAATATTATCGCTATTATTATTACATTTTTAAAACCTATAACTAGTCTAATCGCAGCACTGATTCAAATAAAAAGCTCAAAACATGCTTAAAACTAGAATGCTCAATGTTATCTTTTACTCTATTGTTAGGCGCGGGTCAAACACAAGCGGCGCGGGCGCGGGCGTGCCATAAGCGCACCTCTTGAATCTGTTTTGCACCACGTCCTTCTTATACATTTTGTATGAAAGAATTTTGGAAAGGCGACGAGGCGGCACGCCACGGTTGCGCCGCGGGCGTACCGCAGGCGTACCGCAGGCGCGCTTCCCCCATCGCATCCAAATAGAGGTCAATTCACGGTCATACACAATCAAAAACAAATCGGGTGGTAGGAGACGGTAGCCTGTCAGTCAAAAATGTGTTCTCTCTGTGTGGAATTATATAGAGCTGCTATTACATACCCTTCTTCGTTTTGTTTTTAAAGGTGAATTGAATTAATCGATGAAATGATTTACACAGGTGATGGCAGTAGGGAAAGTGAAAATGAAGAAGAGCATAATGAAAGTTCCCATGTATTTACAATGTCAGAAATAAAGATAATCCTGATTTTGATTGTGTTTTTTATTTATTTGTAATTGTAATAATATTGTGGAATGATCAGTACTGTAAATACTTTTGAACTGAGATTTTAATGATAAGATTTATATGGTTTAAATGTAAACCTGTGTCTGAAAACCATATTTTATCTATACTAATATTATAAAGAGGAAAGGTTTGTATGTATGTATGTATGTATGTATGTATGGTTTTCACGCATAAACTAGGTACTGGACCGATTTTCATGAAATTTGGCACAGATAATCTTTAGACCCTGAGAAAGAACATAGGCTACCTTTTATTGCGAAATATGTACCACGGGCGAAGCCGGGGCGGACCGCTAGTACAATATAAATTTTGTGTTATTTTAACCTTCTTTTCTTCCATCATTACACCAGTACTACTTTAAAATTACTTTAAAAGTACTATAAAATTTTCCAAGTAAATTCCAACATTTCCAACAAAGATATATTTGCAATCGTGGGGTTATCCTCGCTATTTACTTACAAGGAATTATCAAAACAAAATCGTTACTTTCAAATTAACGTTACTTTCAAATCTCTTTTAGCACAAAAAACATAATTTTACTAAATTATGCATGAAGAAAATGCATTTAACCACTCTATATAAATATCATTTTCGGACGCCAACAGCGCGCCGCGCCGCTTGTATATGTCCCGCGCCTTAGACGTAAGGGCGCGTTCCCACTATGTCGTAACGACTAATTTATCGTTCGACGACTGTAGTCTCTACCTGTTCCCATTATAACGATTGTTTGTCGTCAACATTTTTTATCGTTTAGCGACTGTCGTATTTAGCTGTTCCCATTGGATCGCTCAGATCGCTCGCATCATCAGCAAGCTACAAATCTAGTCGCCTCTGCGTTCGCTTGGGTTGGGAAAAACAAACCGAGTACAGACGCGAGGAGCGCGCGAGTGCGAGAGGGAAGGGAAAACACGTGTTCGTCTACATAGAGTTGCCACTTGCCGTCCACGATTTTTTTATCGTTTTACGACTGTCGTGCTAGCCGTTCCCACTGTCACGACAAAGTGTCGTCACTGCAAAAACTGTCGTAGACGACAGTAAATTGTGTCGTTCTAAATGTGAACACCTCCATTTAAACATATAAGCCACGACACTTAAAACTACACGATTATTTGTCGTCACGACCCGGTGGGAACGCGCCCTAACAGTTGTGAATATAGTTATCACTGTTACCTGTCAGAATATGCTTAGCTGTCGAATACTATAAATTCTTTGACTCGTGGCGCGCAATCGTACGAATCGTGCCTAGGGGCTCGGACGTTGTTTATACGACATTCGACCCAACTACCCGCACTTTGCTAATAGTCGTTGACTTGCTGCGATTTGTTATCAACTATCTACATCAATTAGGTAGTTGTGCAGAATCGCAGTACATTCTTATTACATTCAAACTAATATTTAACCCGGCCTCTCGTGACAATTTCTTATATGTACTACTACTAGCTTTCCACCCGCAGCTTCGCCCGCGCAGTCAAAGAAAAACCCGCATAGTTCCCGTTCCCGTGGGATTTCCGGGATAAAACCTATCCTATTTCCCGGGGTAAAAAGTAGCCTATGTCCTTTCTCGGGTATCAAAATATCTCTTTACCAAATTTCATGCAAATTGGTTCAGTAGTTAAGGCGTGATTGAGTAACAGACAGACAGACAGAGTTACTTTCGCATTTATAATATAATAGTATGGATAATTAATATTATAAAGCTGAAGAGTTTGTTTGTTTGCACACGCTAATCCCTAGAACTAGGTACATAAGCTATATGAATGTACCATGGGCCAACTAATGGTGGACCGCTCGCTAGAAGTGCTATTTGCAGATAATCCGTGTATAATTTCAAATTAACATAATATCTGTAGATGATAATATAAAACATGTATATAATAACTCGACTTAACCGCGGTATAATACCTTCCAATTTTAGAATAAAAAATTG
This sequence comes from Colias philodice, assembly GCF_061535455.1. Lineage (NCBI taxonomy): Eukaryota > Metazoa > Arthropoda > Insecta > Lepidoptera > Pieridae > Colias > Colias philodice. Next base: position 10,336,840 of record NC_143095.1, on the reverse strand, counting down.
GTAAAAAACATAAATTGGCAACATTAACCATTTACTATACTCTCCCAAATCCCAAGAGAGAATGCCGAGCGCATATTCTATTTAACGCAAGTCAAAAACTCCGCGATCTATTACGATAGATCGCGGCTTGCGCTATCCTTTTACTATGAACAGCATAGGTCCACAGGAGAGCGCCGAGCAACATGTCCTCTCTCTGGAAAGGCTCGCTGCCGACTGATTTTAATCGGGTCGCGCGCAGTGTTTTATAGTACTTTAAAAAAAATTGTAGAAAAATAATAGAGGTACCTTAGTTGATTTTTTAAATTTTATCTTATAAGTAAGACATTCTTTTATTGCAATATGTATAAATTATATTCAATAAAGTCGAATATCTTGGTGAAAATAATCATTTTGTCGACTATAATTTCTAAAAAAATTCACATTGTTCGGATTTTAATTTCGTAAGTTAGGAGTCCAAAATAAAAAAATCTTTTAACTAACTATTTTAATAAGGATTTTTGCAGTTAGTTAAAAATAATTGTGTGTTAGATCTGTCAGCAATTTCAGATATTTTTAGCTTCGAAATTGACACTAAAAGTGAAATCAAGTAATCATCGGCTCAGTTATCTTGATGGTATTCACAAATACTGTATTAATTGAAAAAAGCTCTTAACTAACTACATAGACAAATTAAATTTCCTAAAATTATTAGTAATTCATATGTTTGTAAGATAAGTGGTTGATGGACAATCTGGTTTGAAAAATCACATATTTGAGCCAAACAGCGCACGGACCGCGTACACGGCCTTATAGTTAATACATTAAAAGTCCCACAAGACTTGCTTCGAATCGTAACTTAATTATTCCATTTGCTTCAACCTCCCGTGGCTTATTACATCTAACATCAAACATGCTTAATTATACTGAACTGGTTGAGAGTTGCTATAACTTTACCTAGAGCATAATATTATCTTATATTTCGCTTGTTTCGAAAGAGCAATGCATTTCACTTAGCGAAAGAACTCGGAAAGAAAAGATTGGTAAGCTTGTAATGGCAACATAATAATAACCATCAATTTGTTTTGGTTTTCGTGTCAGAAACATAGACTGCAGTGGAAATATAAGGTAGTGGAACGTAATTCTCTATGCTCTATGTACTACTTTACTCTATCTAAATACTCGATCTAAGGATTCTGCCTTTTTTCTATATTCACTGCAATACTGCAATATGCACCTTTCCTTCTGAATAACGTTTGGATAAAATTTCAATTTTTGTGATAAATAGTTAAGTCTTAATACTATTATAAAGGCGAAAGTTTGTATGTATGTTTGTTAGTCTTTCACGTAAAAACTACTGAACCGATTACAATGAAATTTAGCACACATATAGAGGGTAACTTGGATTAACACATAGGATAGGTTTTATCCCGGAAATCCCACGGGAACGGGAACTATGCGGGTTTTCCTTTGAAAACGCGGGCGAAGCCGCGGGCGGAAATCTAGTACTAACATAAAAACGCGCTCTTCCACATCCAACATGCTTCGTCGTAGCCCATATTAACTGCGTAAAATAATTGCTCTTACTATTTATTGACCTGTAAATAAATCAAATCTTACTACTTATACCTATAAATTATTATCTACACTTTATAAAATAGTTTCACCAATGGAAAATATATTTTAATTAGCCATAAAATTATACATTTTACAGGATTGCTTAAAAAGTTCCTAATTTTTGTTTTATCTGCAGAATAAAGTCCATTCATATATCAATCAAATAGGTACCAATACCTATAAGTACCCTAAATAATTATAATAACACAAGCGAAAGCTTAGTATGGGATCAGGTCGTGCCGTGTGTGAAAATTGTCTCGAAATATTTATTTATTTATTTTAAGCCCAAACATATACACAATACAAACAATAGCAATTGTTATAAAAAGATAATGACTAAAACATGTCCATCCCGGAATCCCTTAACTTCAATCATAAACAACAACGAACATACAGAAAACGCAGCCATAATCAAAGGGAAATCTAAAATTTTCCGAAACCAATATGTTTGTGATTGTTTCAGGATTGATGATTGATGAATTCGCAATTTGTTTGGTTTGGAATTAGCACGACAAACCACTTCCCGGGTTATGTTGAAAGTCAACAAAATTCCCCGGACAATAAGTAAAATTCCATGATTTAAACATTACTTTATTTTATTTTTAGGGGCGTTGTCACCCTGTCATGTCTAATAATTAAACACCTGAAATTTTCCTTCCTTCCGACCCTAGAATAGAACTTTTTATTTGTTAAAAAGGCGAGACGCTGTTCAATGAAGCTGGCAATAGGTATTAAACTTATATTAAATGAAAAAATTCTAGACTTTAAAATGGCAACATTAACCGTTAACTGGCATTAATCTCTGGATTGTCTTTTTAAAGTTAGTATAAAACATAACAAAATACCCAACGATGTATCGTTTATTAAAAAAAAGTAATGTTGGAAGGTCGGAACTACTGCCTATATTTTTTATTTTATTTATTTATTGTTACCACTTTAGTAAATTAAAATAAATAACCGTTAACTCGAGTGATTTTCCTTAAAATAGTGACAGTAATATTTTCGCTGTATAAAATACAATAAAACACGAGGAGGCTTTACGAAATCCGAGGTTAAGACGCTACCTTAAAGGTACAAAGTGACAAGAATACAATTTCCTATTATTCATAAAGTAGCAAATCCTTTTCAGAAACACAATTGATTTTCCTTATTTACCCGAAATAATCACAGGATTCACAGGACATATTATTATACCTGCAATTTAAAATCAAACTCGAACTCCAACATTTATTAATTCAATTAGACTTCTTCTAGAACAAGTTCTAGAAGCACTTTTGAATTGTCATAACCACTGTCATAACATAGTTTTACCACCGAATCGGAAGCAGTTTCTACGGAGAAGAAATGGGAAACCCCGTAGGTACCACCTTTTGATGTTAAAATCGTAGGTAAGACAATCCAGAGAGTTTACGAGGCGCGCAATCTAGGTCTTTATGTAGATAGCTCACTAAGATATGAGAAACATATCACTAACACAGTTAGTAATTGTTTTTTCCGTTTAAAAACTTTGTATAGAGTGCGTCCATACCTGTCGGAGGACCTTCGAGTGCGTTTGATAGAATCTTTGGTTCTATCTAAACTTAATTACGGTGATACTGTCTACGGTCCACGTCTCATGGCCAGAACCGAAAGGCTCGTACAAAGAGTACAGAATGCGTGTACGCGCTACTGTTACACAATTCCACCTCGCAGTCACGTCACGCCATTCTTAAATAAGCATGGAATTCTCAAGCTAAAGGCAAGGCGCCAATTGCATCTGGCGTCTCTTATGTTTGGGATTATCAAGACCCGTACGCCCATTTACCTTTATGAAAAGTTAAACTGGACAACCAATAGTCGGGATGTTGCGTGCAGAAGTTGCGCTCAGCCACTTATTATTCCTCAGCATAGATCGACTACTTTTAGAGGCAGCTTCCGCTATGCAGCATCAAAAATATGGAACGACTTGCCCCCACCGATTAGGTTATTGGTTAATATTAACACGTTCAAGAAACACCTTAAAAACTACTTGATCGATGAGCAGCGTAGGATAAGCTAGTGTCCAGTTTCTGTTTCTGTTTTCGTGTTCTGTTCTTTCACTGAATTTTATTATTATATTTTATGTGTTTGTAGCATGGGACAATTTTATTATTATATTTGATGTGTTTGTAGCTTTGGACAATGTTCTTTATTTTAGGCCTGCGTGTAATTTAATATGATGTATAATGTAATGTATATATGTACCTATATCTGTTTTATTGTATTATTTTATTATATTACTTTATAATTATATGTGATATTTATATATATGATTTTCATACACTCAAAATGCACTACTTACTTATTATAAACACTATTTTAATTATTATTATCATTGCGTCGTCTCACGTCCGTGAGTCGGATCTTAAAGGGATCTTGTTGAAAACCAGCGCCAGGCATAATATGCCTGGCACATGCTGAACTTGGTCCTTTTTGGCGATACGGGGGCACTTTCATATTACATTGATTTATTTTTTGTTTTATTTTATTATTGTTTTCCATTTCTTTTTTGTATGTTTTTGTTTTGCTTTTATTAATGTTTTGTGATGATTGTGTCTTACTGATTGCCGAATAAACGTATTTTCTTTCTTTCTTTCTTTCTTTCTTTCTTTCTTAGTCACTTTTATAAATTAGAGAAATTAGTATCTAACACATATTTAAACCTCCATTTATAACTACTTGACTGACCTACATAAAAAACGTTCAGTTGATTTGTTTGAACAAAAAGCTCAAAGAGATCTGGAACGATTGAGCTCAATTTCGCCACAATGGGACAACCCATTTCACTGGTTACTATCTATAGTTGCTCATTTCTCAAGCATTCAAACATAAAGTGCGACATTCTTCAGTGCAGCACATTATGAATGAATCTTAATCTAATCTAATATCCAATATCTATCTAATATTTCTAATATATATTATAAAGGCGAAAGTTTGTAAGGATGTATGGTTGTATGGATGTATGGATGTTTGTTACTCTTTCACGAAAAAACTACTGAACCGATTACAATGAAATTTAGCACACATATAGAGGGTAACTTGGATTAACACATAGGATAGTTTTATCCCGGAAATCCCACAGGAACGGGAACTATGCGGGTTTTCCTTTGCAAAGGCGGGCGAAGCCGCGGGCGGAAATCTAGTACTATTATAAAGGCGAAAGTTTGTATGGATGTTTGTTACTCTTTCACGTAAAAACTACTGAACCGATTACAATGAAATTTAGCACACATATAGAGGGTAACTTGGATTAACACATAGGATAGGTTTTATCCCGGAAATCCCACGGGAACGGGAACTATGCGGGTTTTCCTTTGAAAACGCGGGCGAAGCCGCGGGCGGAAATCTAGTGATAAAATAATAAAATACATATATGTAAGTCTAAAGGTATATCAAGTAGTATTTTTTTTAGTTTGAAAAGTTTCTTAATAAAAGTTGGTAACTAACTACTACAACAAAATATCATATTTTTTATAATACATATTAAGATAACTGCCTATATGCATTTTATAGATTAAAAGATGATCTTCCCGCCTACCTGCTACCTAGCACAATATTGTCATATATGTTAAAAGATTTAAAGATGTAGGTATGTATGTATAATTTATAGTACCTAATTATCTATTAGTAGTATTATATTATCTGTGACAATACTTACATGTTATAATACGTCACGCTTCCAGTATAAGCCATTGATTGTATAAACCACATATCGATGAAGTTCTTCAAACTTATGCCTTTGCTTGCTCCCGTGATTGTAGCTATGTTCTGTCCTACTTTATCCGTTTCTAGTAGAGACAATAAAACTTTTTAATAACACTATTGTTGGTTTTACTATCTTTCCGCCGCGGCTTCGCCCGCGGCCCGCGTAGGATACCAAAAATCCGTATAGTCCCTGATCCCATACGATTTCCCCAGAAGCAACCACCTTCGATCGGAGCTGAGTGACCAAAACTAACTAATTTAATAATATCTAAACTGGAATCATGTTAACTATACGTTAATTATTTTCCCGAAAAATCTAGACTCAATGCCCAAAACTGTTTATAAATATTACATGCCCTTACAAAAGATTTTATAAGTACATCTTATATATAAAATTCTCGTGTCACAATGTTAGTCTGCATACTCCTCCGAAACGGGTGGACCGATTCTCATGAAATTTTCTGTGCATATCGGGTAAGTCTGAGAATCGGCCAACATCTATTTTTTTCATATGTACCACGGGCGAAGCCGGGGCGGACCGCTAGTCTTATATATAAAATTCTCGTGTCACAATGTTAGTCTGCATACTCCTCCGAAACGGGTGGACCGATTCTCATGAAATTTTCTGTGCATATCGGGTAAGTCTGAGAATCGGCCAACATCTATTTTTCATATGTACCACGGGCGAAGCCGGGGCGGACCGCTAGTAATATATAACTACGAATACTTCAAATTCCTTTACCATGTAAATTATTTTATCTTTGAAGAATCATAAATTAGGAGCCTTTGCAGGGCTTTTATCAAAGAAAATTTCCCTTCATAAGCCCTGTCAAAATGCGTCGTTTAAAAGCGGGCAATCTGATAGGTATCTAACCCTATTTTGGTAAACCTATCATATTTTTTTCGGGGTCACTAAGACGTCGAGGTTTGTACCAATAGAGTGCGTGAGTTTTGACGAGGGTCAGAGATATAAAACAGACATCAAAGGATAATCTACTAAGCTACAATACAACACAACTTTGATTGGCCTTACAAAACAATACTTTGTCAGACATAAACGCTTTGCTGGTTATTACCCTGAGTGACCGATTATAATTATTATATACAACTAGCTGCTCCGCGCGGTTTCACCCCCGTGGCTCCACTCCTGTTGGTCGTAGCGTGATGGTATATAGCCTATAGCCTTCCTCGATAAATGAGCTATCTAACACCGAAAGAATTTTTCAAATCGGACCAGTAGTTCCCGAGATTAGCGCGTTCAAACAAACAAACAAACTCTTCAGCTTTATAATATTATACATAGTATAGATTAATCCAGAATCCTACTAATATTATAAATGAAAAAGTTTGTGAGGATGGATGAATGGATGGATGTTTGTTACTGTTTCAAAATCCCAGAGGAACGAGAACTATGCGGATTTTTCTTTGAAAACGCTGGCGAAGCCACGGACGGAAATCTAGTAGGTAATATAATCACTTATAATCCTGAGTACTTAAACGAGTTTACGAATGAAAACACTTTTAGCGTCATGACAATAATTATAGAGTAGCCATAATTAATATAATAATTTATACCTAAATCCCGACACTCATCTTCTCTATCCGGCCTTATTGCTGAATCGCATTGATCAGCCCAGCGCTGTGCAAACTCTGCTAACTCTTTTGACCATGTCTGAAATACGTTTTTTTGAGTTACTTAATTATTATAATGTCATATTTATATCTTTCAAAACAAATTAAAGAGACTGAATTATCGAAATGATTCCATTAGATAGTTTTATTAATTAAAAACGTTCAAATTTATTTCTTATAAAACTTCATATTATTAGCTGTGCTCCTGTTGGTCTCAGCGAGATGATATAATAATATAGCCTATAGCCTTCCTCGATAAATGGGCTATCTTACACCGAAAGAATTTTTCAAATCGGACCAGTAGTTCCCGAGATTAGCGCGTTCAAACAAAATCTTTATAATTTTAAGTATAGATGTAGAGCCAGTACCTACAATCCTATTACTAAAATTGTCCCACTTTTACACTATAGAATTCTAGCCGAGAAATTGCGAATCGATTCTAACTTACACGAAGAAACCTCATAGGAGTTAGAATAATATTTAGAGCGGAAACATTTTTATTAGATTCTATTTCGATTATTGGTTTATAGTTATTTATACCTCTCCAATATAATTTCTAAAGATGTGAAATGTTTTTTGTGTGCTTGGATGTATCTATTGTGTACATAGGATTTTTTATTCCAACCAAAAACACTTAAATGCCAGAAAAGATTGACGTAGGTCGCTTGTAAGCGCCGCGCCGTTTGAGTTTCAGAGGGGATTGTTATAATATGGTATAAATATCTTATATTGTTATGATTTCTTATACCTACTAAATTTTTAGCTGGACGGACATAAAGCATTTTTTTAAGAAATGCGATAAAATGGTTCACAATTACAGTGAATTCCAACGTATAAAATCTTAATAATCTTCCTCTTCATCATCACTACATACCTAGTATAAAACAAAGTCGCTTTCTCTGTCCCTATGTACCTATGTCCCTATGTATACTTAAATCTTTAAAACTACGCAATGCGGTTTTTTTTAAATAGATAGAGTGATTCAAGAGGAAGGTTTTAGTATATAATTTATTAGGTTTTAGACAAAGCGGGCGAAGCCGCGGGCGGTAAGCTAGTGAATATATAAAATTAAACTTACAACTTTATTCATATTGGCTGCATGAGGGAAATATTTAGAACGACCCATGGCTATGAAATTTCTCCTTTCATTAATTCTCTCCAAAATTTCTTCTATTTCGTTATCCGTAAGCAACACGTTTTGATATCCCATGCAATATTTGCTTGGACCTGAAATCTTATGGCCAATTATCTTTTCAACCTAACAAGGTAAAACGCTTGTAAAACGTAAATTCATGTGCAAAAATTATTAATACCTAGTTTAGAATTACAATATAATTCGTAGTATGTTGAAAATAAAGAAATAAATTCAGGCAATTATTAAATGATCACGGGTAGTTATTCTGAAAGCATTTTCCAATAGTAGCTAAACAAATTTCATTTTCATATATTTTTGAAGCAACATTAAAATTCTTACAGCATATTTGCAGAGGGTGTGATTTGGACAGATTTCACAATATTTATTACACAACACATAATTTAAATATGTCAACAAAACAAATAATTTATGTTTGAACATTATAAATAAACAATGAAACGTTACACGATAAATACATTAATCTCGTGACCTTATAGATTTTATTGCCTCGGTCCTTATTAAATTTCTGTCATAATATGAAGTAACAGTGTAATTAAAATGTAAATATATTAGATTTTGGTTATGTTTATTGTATTTTTAATTATATTTCTAATGCAGTTTCAGTTATCTATCTATAGCTATACAATTCTTAAGGATGAAAATACATCTGAGGGATCTTTGTTCATTTCAAATGGTATTTAAAATGAAACCTAATTGTTACTTACCTACCTACCTAATATAATATCATCTATTAGATTTATAGACATTGTAGAGTTAATATTTATTAACATTTCAGTTTCAAATATATTCGGCAATACTAATACTGCTACTCCTCGGACATTATTTCATGTCTTAATTAGTACTGAGACTAAAAAGCCTGATTTAAAAGCTAATATTTTCGACAAAATGTTATCTGATGAAATGTTATCTATAAAACAACAAATCTATGAGAAAGATACAACCCATCCACCAACAGTTTATATACGGACAAGGGGTAGTATACCTACACCAACCCTTGAGCTAAAACAAATGTGGCCGATCGAAAAACTTGAATCTAATAATGAAAAGAAATACAATTTCGAACAACACATGAAAAACATTGATAATACGCCAATAAAAAGTGAAGAAACTCAGGTATCACTTAAACCTAATAGCGAATCTAATAACAATAATTCTGATAAAGAAAAAGTACTTGAATTAAGGAGTCTCTCTGGAAAATTGCACAAGAAAATTAAAACGTCATCACTTTTACATCATTTTACGAAACAATGTACGTGTACCAATTTTAACTCGCAAACAACAAAAAGCCATGCCCATTTCCCTAAAAACCAAGAAGATAGTAAGCTGCATTTTACAGAGGCATTTCATGCTTCTGATCCCAATGCGCATTCGAAATGTTCTAGGACATATCCAGTAAGTTCAACGACGTCATATCCTTTTTATATTACCTACTCCCCATATTTTGTCGGAACCGTGGCAGATTTGAGTAATATATATTACCATCCAGATGTTATAAGCGATTCAA